>NC_035109.1:238222988-238538622 GCF_002204515.2 Aedes aegypti
CGCTTCAGTCCGGAAAAACTTTTCGTCAGAAACGTATTTCAACTGTGCCACTCATCAATCTGACGATTTTATCCACCGTGTTTTACGGTTTCGAAGTAGTTTGTATGAATAAACGAGTTATTACGTGAACTTTCATGTGACTTCTGGTTGTCTGGGTCCTCCCCCTTTCCCTCATTGATCTACATTCGACGTGGCAGGCGCCATTGTTGCCTAAAAATAGAAGATCACCAGCACTTATAAACTGAGGGTGTCTGTTAGTCCCAAGCAGTCATTTGGTTGGTTCCTTGTGTAAGTGCAGCCAGGGATACCAAGTAAATTTTTCGAAAATCTGGAAGATTTTGAAAATTTGTCTGAAAGTCTGGATTTCCTTTGTCGTACACGGAGAACCTTACAAATTATTTACAAAACCTTACAAATATTGCACATTTTATCTGGATCTTCCAGATTTTTGTAAAATGGGGCCTCAAATATCTGGAATATTCCAGCCAAATTTTGAAGGTTGGCAACGCTGAGTGCAGCTGATCTGGCGATACTAGAGTAGCAACTATGGGCAGCCAATCAAGCTCAAGCTACAAACTTCAAGTATTTTCTAAAACACAGTAGGCTGGTGTAAGCCGTAATAGACATTACAACCCTATTTACGTATGTACTTAAATTGATTCTAATTATTCGTAAAAATAATAACTATGAATATGTTTGTCGAGATTTGTGGGGCCCTAAAAATGTGGAGGCCCAGGGGCCATGCCTCCCTTCGCCCCCAGTAATGCGGCTCTGTATATGTCAATAGCTGGTGGTTTTGAACATTGAATCATTCTCTTGATTCAATTCTTCAATCAAAATCAGAGGGAGACATTTTACAAGAAACAGGTGCCTTCTCTGATGATTTTCTGTTGATAAAGAGGCAGAATAGAAGTTACCTGCGGGGGCAGGGGTATTTCCATTTGATTTGAAACAATCAGAACAATTATTCATAGGAAGACAATTTGAAGGGGAGGCGTTCAAACTTCCTGCTACAATATCGGCATACGATATTCGTTAGGTGAAACCATTCGAAATTCAAAGATTCGAACGGCTCGGGAGAAAATAAGCTTGTGAATGAGCATTATTATAATTCGCTGAAAAATGAGCACTGTTGGAGATTTTTCTTGGGGAATTCCGGGAACGAAAACCGTTACCGTTCATTTGCGTGGTACGAGCCTCGACGACTCGTCTACACGAAGGGCAATCCTAAAAGTTGAACTTTTGGTTGCCCCCGCAATTTGCGCATACATAGGGGAAGATGGCCCAATACGCACAGATGGGGTAAAATGGCCCGACTCATTGAAGCATTCCTAGAACGTTTCAATCTGTATAATTTGCCAAACGGTGTTCAAATACGTTTACCCAAGAAGTGCTGCTACAATCCATGGACATAAACTCATAGATTTTTACCTAATTTCCCGGTGATATTCAACACTTTTCACTTTTTTGCCTAAATATTAAGGTTTTCCGTTGACTTTATTAACCAATAAGCGTTTCCATGCCACAGAGCAAACTCATGGGGAAGCATGGTTGCTAACTCTTCGAACTCCATACTAAATGGCATTTTACCCCACCCATTTGGTCATTTTGAACCACCCCCATTTTTTAATCAACTTTTCGACACAATTTAAAACCGTAAAAAACTCACATTTGGGAAATGTTTTCATTGTGGTAGCTAGCAAATATTGTAAAGTTACTGTTAAGACTTCGAATGGCCTTCAAATGTGGATCTTATTAAAAGAAAACGACACAAATCCTTAAAGTGGCATTTTGGACCATTTTGCCCTACTCTTTGGTATCTTCCTTCACGGGTCAGACGTCCTTAGCATGAGAAGAACCTACGCCAATCATACATTTAGCATCCACGTGGTAATGTTTCGTTCCATGACCCCACTTTTGGCACCGATGGCACTTCCTCCAGGTTTCTGGAAATGTTCCTATGTCGCACTGACATGGAACATAATGTTTGTTTTTTTTCTTAAGCTTTAATATTATCTAAATCACTTTTATTAAAGTGAACTAAAATATATTCTTGAGAAAGCCCTTTCCGAACAATCAGGTTGGGTTCTCTTTTTCATAATGATTATTTGGACTGGGGAAAATCCAAGTAAATCATTTATTCTATTTTTGATTTGATTTTTGAGGATAAATCACTTGAGAGACCTTTCAAGGCTGCTTTGAACAAACGTTCAGTTTTGTCGTCATAAGTAAAAAATGTGTGCTTCTTCTCTTCAAGATGTTTGAGAAGAAGTTTGCGATCTTTAAGAGTTTCTGGCAAAACGCGACAGTCTCCTTTCTTTGCGATTTGGAAGGAAACCTTGATTCCCCTAATGGAGTTCAAGATCTCCTGCCTAAATCTCTCAAATTCGGAACAACTGACCACGATAGGTGACACTCTTTGCTTCCTAACTTGAATCAAAAAGCCTGAGCTAGAAACTGCTTCGATTTGGTGTTCGGAAAATTTGTCTTTAGCATCGAACTGATTGCTCATTTTGACGCAATTATCAACATATCTATTTAACCTATGAAACAAAGCGCGCACTTTGGAGAAATATTATTTCTTCCATTATTGCCACCTATAATGAAAGTTCTGATCTTCTTGGAAAAAACACCTTCCAAGACGGTGTCCAAGAAGGATTACCACCGCTAGCTTTCACTAACAGGTTCAACGAAAAATCGAAAGCACAGGTCCAAACAAGGATCGAAAAGGGATCAATAGTTAAAAAAATAGTACTGGAAAGTACTGTTTTTGTAGCACTCAAAAGTACTGTTATATTGCTTTAGGTAGTTTTATCTGATTATATGAAATGCATGTTAAAAAAAACAAAACAATAAAATCTGAAATGTTTTGTTTTGAATACAAATTCCAACAAGCAAGCTTGGAATTATAGGAACGTTAGAAGATCCATCAATTTGCGAGCAATTTTAATGGCATTCACGGAAAAACAATTCCGTAGCCGCTCGTGTCATAAAACCGCAAACGAATACCCACTTTTCGAAACTGGCAGCCGCTTCTCCCCATCAATTACCATTAAATCAGAGATTATTCCGACATCCCATCCTTGATCTACTGCTTTGCAACCGAGAGCCAAAAACAAGTTGACCACTGGCAAACGGCATCGGAGCAATGAATCTTCTCAAGTAAATCACACTCCTGAGCCGAGACATTAATATGGTTTCCATCTAAACACCGATTAGCAAATCGAACACAGTCACCGTAAACGAGGTCCACTTGTTGTCCACCAGTTTTTAGTGGACGTTGGAAACTCCCTCTTTGACTATTCGAACGAATCGCGATGCGGCGGAACAAATTGCACTTTCCAGTTCCAGATAATAATATTCATAACTCTTCTCCTCTTAATTCATTCAACAAGTCTTGGTCTTAATAAATGCAGCAAATTGTTATTTCTTCTAATAAATAGATATCTCTGAAACGGCAAATAGCCATAACTTTTCCTGGCTGTTAAGGATGCTGCCTGAACACCCTATCGCAGATAGCAGCGAGCTGGAAGCCAACCACTGCACTGCCAACCAGAGATATATCTATTAATATCGCTGAATCCAGTTTAAAAAATTACTCAAACCCGTTTGGTGAACGATCGGTCACCCTGTCTCCAGCTCGGTCAGGGATCCGCACTCTGAATCTCTAGGTTTCCCCCGAGTACTCTGAGTACCCCTCGCAGTGCGACAAATATGTTTTGATAACAACAAGTGCAGCGACAAGTAGCGGCAAGTTCCGTAGAAGTTTTCAGCTGCGTATAACGATCTCGTGAGCCTTGTTGAGCTTAACACCTGTGGACTACCGACACCGGCCGGGCAATGCGTAATGGTATGGGATATTTGTCAAGCATCCTGACGAATTATTAGCTGAATGGCAGTTAAACTTCATAAACCGAGAATGGCTAAGCCGAGCTTTGCAACGGATTTCAAGTGATTTTCGTCAGTTTTTCTGCGTATCAAAGAAAGTTTTCCGAGATTTCCATTCCAAAGTTGAATTATTTCGTAACCCATGGAAACCTCTTGACTACCCGTACATTCTCTGGGCACGTCTTGGGGAAAAGTAGCACAACCATAAATTGCATATATTGCATATCGCATACCCTTAGCAAAGCGTGCATCTTCCCGACCTGCAGAGTGTGATGGGCGCGCGCAATAATTATTATGCACCAATGCTCCTTCGGTCAGACCGAAACCGATGCTCTCAGCTGGCGTATGACTTTTCCGCGCTTATCAAGATTGAATTAAGCGAAAACTATGTACTGGTTTATGCTTTTGCGCTCTATGGGAGTATCAGCCGGAGGAAGCATCATGGCGATCACATGTCTGGGGGCCTAGAGTTGGTGTGGTTTGTGTCTCTTTCGCAGCTTAATCGCTGTTGATAGTTTTCCCAGTTCATGGTTTGATTTACTGGATAAAGGAATGGATGGAATCGGAAGATGGAAATCGTTTCCAGAACTGGATTCCGTTCCCATGGGGAGGACCATTTTTCAGCCTGTATCGTAATTATAATTGTCAAAACTGCGGGTAATCAAATGAACTTGTTTCGTTGCGGTTTCAGCATGATGAGTCAAGTAATTGAAAGGAAAGTAATAAACCATGCACTCCGACCTCTTTATACGACCGTTATAGAGGGATCGCAATACGAATCAATCGTTAAAAGAAATCAAGATTGACATCTAGATGTCAAAATAAAAATCCAAGATGTTTAGCAAAAATAAAACTTCGGTTTAGAACTCTTCAAAACGAACATTAATAATATGAAATGTTGTATTTGGATGACAATTGTTTTTCATGCTTGCAACGGTCAACAACAACGAATAAAAGCTAAATAATTAGAATTTCCAAGAAGGAGCGTTTAACATTGCTGAGATCATCACCTCACACTCCTTTGGACACACCAAACTGCGTTGCCAAGCAAAAGTTACGACTTGTGGGACCTGTTCTGGAGATTACCCGATTGCCGAGAACAGAGACTCCAACATTGACGATTTTTGCAAATCCTGCAATACCAACGAACACAGGATCTTGAGACGTCTTATCCTCAGTGGCAATATGAAAACACTATTTAAAATGTGAAGGTCGATCAGGGAATTTTGTGACCTGCAGTCCACCGCTTGGTTGAACAGAACGAGGCAGTGGAGCTTTTGCAACGATGACTAACTACACCACTAAGGTTTCCCTACAACCAAGAGAACAAAATGAAGAACTATCAGCCGTTCTAGCAGTCAAGGACGCTGAGATATCAGAGCACCGGGCAGCACTTGCTACTCGTCTAGCTCTTTCGACCACCGTTAGTAGTGAAATAGAAACACTGAAGACCATTGTCGCTGACCAGGCTAAGAAAATTCAGCTCCTAACCGTGCAAGCCCCAATTTTTCTAAAAGCTGTCATGCCGGCAGCAACCATTACAAGCTCAACAAATCGTACACTATCAACCGAAGTTCTAATAACTTCCTCTGCGACAATCATTGAGAAAACTGACAGCTACGAGTCATCTGCAACTACTAACATCGCTTTCGCCACAACCCTTAATTGCTCGCCTACCACCAGTAAAAACGGAACCTACGAACCTATTATCGATCCAAAAGCTGCCAAGGACACCATCTCGGTACATATGTCTGCAAGTCTTACTTCTATTGAACAGCACCCAGACAAATTGCTCGGCAACGATCTACCTAGACTCTGATACTGCATCTTCCAACCACACTCCCACCACAAACTCCCAAACCACCTCACACTAGGGTCCCACTGACATAAAGGAACTATCAGAACATTTGTTTTCTTTTCAATATTTCCTATTTTACGGATGTTCCGAGTTTGTTCCGGAACCGTAAAATGGCCATAATGGTCAAACATTCAGATTACTAAATCCGACTTGTAAGAATACTTCTCTCTTATCAACAAGACATAAAGGAACTATCAGAACATTTGTTTTCTTTTCAATATTTCCTATTTTACGGATGTTCCGGGTTAATTCCGGAACCATAAAATGGCCGTGATGGTCAAACATACAGTTTACTAAATACGAATTGTAAGAGTACTTCTTTCTAATCAACAAGAGACAAAGGAACCATCAGAACATTTTTTTTTTCAATATTGCCAATTTTACGGATGTTCCGGGTTAGTTCCGGAACCATGAAATGGCCATAATGGTCAATTATTCATATCACTAAATCCGCCATACAAGAATATTGTCGTGCGCTGTTCCGCAGCAAAACGAAATCATGACAGTTTATATCAGTTTCAATAATTCTACTTACCGTAAGGAACTCAGGATGGTTCCAGGGCTCTAGGTGGCCCGGGCGAAATCTCCGGTCAATGGGTCCACCAATCGATTCAGCAGCCATTTTCCGATCTAGAATGGTCAAAATCATTTCCTGAAACTATTACCCAGCTGAGATATTGCATTTAGTCGCGTTTTGGAGCCCGATTTTCTCACTGTGCGGTGGAAAGTCCCACCCTGTCATTTGCACAATACTCTCCGAGCACCCCTGTCCGGACCCCATCGTAGCTCAACTGCCATCGTCTGCAATGCTACAATCATCGTTAGAGCTCCTCGGGGCTTCTTTTTTGGATGTCCGGCCCCGGAGCTGTTACACTCTATCTCGACACCTCGAGGATTCCACCCCGAGTAGATCTTCCACAAAGCACCTCAAGCACCCAAATCCAGATGACATCGCCGCCTTACTGCCCCAAGCTCTTGAGCACAGAAAGCTAGGATTATTCAAGGTTCCATTTATCTAGTTCCGATGAAGTTCCCTCAGCAAACTCAATCCCGCCTGCGTCGTCAAGATCTCCGGAATATCCCCCTGGGGGAGGCTCGCAAATTCGTTCCTTTACTATGGGGAGTGATAATTCCCCCAGATATCATTCTAAGAGCAGCAAAGATACACTATCTTAACCATCAGAGAACTGTCATTTCCAATCCCGGTTCCCCACACCAACTCTACCCGATCCCACCAAGTTCTGCCTTCAGTGGAACACTAATGACTTTTCTCACAATCTGAGGAACCTTAGCTGTTCCCCCTGGGTTATTGCCCTGCAGGAGGTGAATCGTGCGTCAACTACCGCTATGAACCGCTCCCTCGGCGGAAAATACAGATGGACAATGAAGAAAAACAGGAACATGCGACACACAGTGGCCCTCGGCGTCTTGCTGAGTGCCCCTTTCGAGATGATTGAAATCGACACTGACTAACCTGTTGTAGCTGTTGTGGCACAGCTATGGGCAATCCTCTCTCGCCAATCCTGGCGGACCTGGTCACGGAGATACTCCTGAGGACTGTCACTAAGAGAATGAAATTCCCAGTACCAGTTCTCAAAAATACGTGGATGATCTCATCCTGGCTCTACCCTTTGACCAAATTGACCAGACGTTGGCAGTTTTCAATATTTATAACCAACATATACAGTTTACTGTTGAACAAGAGCAAAATGGTACTCTTCCGTTTCTGGATATGCTACTCATCCGCAACATAGACCAAACGATAATTACTCGGTGGTATTCAAAGCCTATATCGTCTGGACGACTCTTGTATTACCACTCTTTCCACCCCACCGCTAAGAAGATAAATGTTGCAACCAACTTCATCAAACGGGTTATGACACTAACCACCGATCCATCAGCACCAAAGTCCAGCATAATATTCCAACAGCTCCGCTAAAACAACTACCCATCAGCCCTCATAAACCGCACCAGATCAACCAGAAACACTTCCTATAACCAGCAGTATGATCATCGAGAATCACTCAATACTACGCAGCTACAAAAAAGCCAGCCACATACCAATCACACCGACCTAGCAGAAACAACAACATACGATGATTACATTAGACCTTCAGCTCAACCCAACTAACAATTCAGAGCCACAAACAAGCATGCATGTTTAATTATTGTTCAATAATGGTAATGGCAGCTGAATAAAAAATTTGCTCTATAAAGAGCTGAGAAGGTGCTTTTTTAACACAAACTTAGATCAATGTTCAACGTTATGCATTAGAATGAACAAAAGTTGAATCGCCACTTATTAAACGTTTCCAAAGATTCTCATTCGACTAGTCAAGATTGTTCTACAAATGAGCTGAACAAGACATGTTTCCCCCAATTAAAAAGCCAATATTCCACTAAACAAATGTATATGTATAAAAGGATATTCAGAAGACGAACTAACGTTTTACTTGCGTCGCACTTCAGCTATTCCCACATGTTTAAAATAAGCATGAATAAGAGCTGAATAAGTATCTTATAAAATCCTTATTCAGCTTCAGTATATTATAAGAACAGTTGATCCAATAGAGGCCAAAATGACGATTAACAAACACATTGTTCAGCAATAAATAAGCCTTGTAAAAGCGATCACACTATAGCTAAATTTCATAAAATGGACAAAATATCCGAAATTCGTGTTGAGTTCCGAATGCATTTCAAAGCTCATAAATTATGCTTTCTTAAAACTTTTGAAATAGCTGTTCAGAAAATAAACATGGTCAGTCTCCAGAAATGCAGAATTATTGTGAAAAACAAAAAATAAACATTTAAGCTAAGTATTCCGAGTAGGAGCAAAGTACTGACAAACAAAGCGTGATATTGACTTGATTGACATAAGAGATAAAATATCTGAAGATAATATCAAAATTTTGTTCCTGGAACATCTAAACCTATGAAAAATTTGATGTACGCAGATCTAATGAATAGCTCGCAGCTATTGGTAAAATCTTGCAGAATCTAAATAGGATATGCCAATTTTGTTCTAGTAGTTTATTTTAGATATCATTTCCAGATATTTTATACCATATATCTATCAAGTTGATATCACTTTTAGCTATCCATATTATATTTTCTATTGCTTAGCTTTTTTGCCTGCTCAGGATGTTTTTCCGTACAAGAAAAATGGAAATTTCTTTGACAGAATTGATTAAATAAATTTCTATAGCCAGCTACATTTGAAATGACATTTCTTTACAACTGAATAAATACTGCGCTCTAAGAAAAATGATTTACTTGGCCATTTCCGGAAATAAAAATTGCATCAAGATATTCGAATATTTTTCTATTCAGGTGTGTTCTGAGGACTAAAATAATTCAAATATATTCATACAGAGAACTTTTACTTCAATGCATATGTAATAGGTTTATGAAAAATACATAAAAAAAAATAATCAAACTATAATTTATTAAATTGACTGCAGTTAATTTATCATTTTTGAACAAACTAAAACTTATTATGAAATTAGATTAATCATTTCAGACTGTTTTTATTTTGTGTAAATAAACATTATTTTGACCAACATCGACATAAATTTTCTCACTGTGCGCTAAAAATAGCCGACTAAACTCAGCTTGGATCAGCACTAAACAGCAGCTGAATAATATGCTTATTCAGTTGTAGATTAGCGTACCATGTGTTGATTAGACGTTGTCGAATAGAAGCTCGAACATGGTCAATATTCAGCTATGAGAAGTTTATATTTTGCACTGGACGGTATATTCATCAATTCTAGGATGGCGCAGATGGCAAGGCATACCGCTGACGATTGGAAGGTCTCGAGTTCGAATCCAGTATACAGGCGATTTTTAAATAAGATTGTTGTACTATCGTAATAATAGTGCACACTACATTTATAAAATACCTAGAAAAATATTTTTCTGTTTTTATTAGTCTATAATTATTTTTAGATCAGCCGTATAAAAGCTGAACTAAATGCTTGTAAAACGTTTTTAAAGCTGAAAAATAAAGTTGGTATTCAACGACATGCTTTAAAGTTTCTCCAAATTTGTGTGAACAATGCTTTAACAAAGGTTGGCCATGGAAATTATTAAAATGTTATAAAACATGATGCTGGATAAAACTGCCATAATGGTGTTTGTTAAATGAGTGAATGTTAGTTGGGAAAACCATAGAAGTTCCCTTCAGCCGTCCTTCGCCGAACCAATCCATCGTCCAGAGTATCGTAGCATTCCGTACATCGCACAACTAAGTCCAACCATCGCCAGCCTCCCAAAAAACGATTTTCCACAAGTAAAAATAGCCTACAAAACACTTAAAAATATCAAGAGCTTCCTAAAACCAGTAAAGGACCCGGTTGATATACTCGGTCAATCCAATGTTGTTTATAATTTATCTTGTACAAACTGCCAACAACAATACTAATAGTGTCAAACATCGTTCTGATGTACAAGGTCTTAGTACCACATACGCAGGTCTGTTTCAAACAATCATAACCTCTAACAGTAGGAACAACCCCACTAATCCCAATATATCGGTTGAAACCCATGATCGTTTGGCTCAAAATGATGATCGTGACCCAACACAATCCAACACAACCCCCTGATGACCTACCATTTTGAAAAAGTCGTTGCAGTGTTGTGTAGTGTTGTAATATAAAATCCGTTGTCAAACCTAAAAATTAAAATGTAAGTTCACGGACTTATTAAATACCAAACACACTAAATAACACAATTATAACAGGCAGGCATGATAAAGCGCTCTCCGTCGCCAATCAGACGACAATCAATTTATAACGGGAGACGATAGACCTTAGTGAGTTTTACTACATTATGTTTTATGTTTTCATGTTGTATGATGTATGTTAATATATGTTTTAGCACCCCTTGAAAAAGGCTAAAACCCATCGGCTGAAACGTCGGGAATGTAAAAAACATCGTTTTCGAACTTCCAGACTGAGAAAGCCATCCGAAAGTAATAAGCTGTTCGTTTAGTTGGCAGTTTTAGGCCAACGATCATCAACTGCTACCTCCAGAGCCACGACTGTTCCTTGGATTTTAATGCGCATCATCAAATCTGGGGTGGAGATATGGCAGATCTACGCGGAACAGCTATACTCAACTCCCTAAAAGATTCGGACATGGTACTCAAATTTTCAAGAGCACAAGTCATGAGAACCAAAAAGCGCTCCGCGTTAAAAATTTATCCCATTGGTCACCACCAGCAAGCAAGTAATTTGATTGATTTTCAACGAGAACTATTGTCAGATTCTCCAGCCTTGTGCCCTTGAAAATTTGAAGTTTGGCTTCGTTTTAAAATCACCTTAAAGGAAAGTCGCTTCATAGCTTCCAAGTTCCTAAGATCAGTGCTATTTGCCTTTCCTCTTTCCCACCCTGTGTGTGGTCGTAGGGTCGCACCAAACAGCACTCGACCGAAATAGCATCAAATTGCACAAGTTCACCGACATTCTTACTCGGCGTTCAAAACCATTTTTCGATAATAACTCCAGGCGTCTCGTTCACACTTATGAATAGGATAGGTTAAGAACAAATTATAGAACCCTATATAAACAAGATGATTACCGAAATACACAGAATTCTTTGACTGGAACTTGACTCTGGCAGTTCATCGGTCCGTTCTGGAGGTTACTTCTCGAAGCCCTCCTTAGTCAGGATACCGATCCAACTAATAGAGAAAGCCTTCTCCACCAAAGACACGGCGCCCATCACAGCGTCCCTAATTTGCTTTCTTAAGGAAGTCAGACTCTACTCCCGTACGTAACGATTCTACAATCCGAACCCAACGATCGGTGGGCTTCCCGGAAACCCCTCTTTCTGGGGTAAGTCCCATCCAAGTATCGTGACTCTATCCACAACCGCGCCATCGTTTCAACCAACCTGCAATAATCATCACGTCTACACGACCAGTGGGCACTCCGAAAGATTCCGAATTCGGGGGTAAGTCCCATCCAACAACCAACAACGAAACTATCATCGCAACCACACCAACGATCCCTCCTCTTCCGTTTTCGGCTTACAGAAGTCTTCGGCCCAGCGAAGGCGGACGTACCCCTTTTTATAAGTGGTGTTGTCCAACGTCAAAGTTTGTTTGAAAGTTCATTTGTAATAAATCCGTCTTAGCCATTTGCTAGCCGGCTTACAAAGCCTGTAAAGGCTGGGAGGAAATCACTCCTAGCGGCACCCAAATCCAGATGACATCGCCGTCTTACTGCCCCAAGCTCTTGAGCGCAGAAAGCTAGGATTATTCAAGGTTCCATTTATCTAGTTCCGATGAAGTTCCCTCAGCAAACTCAATCCCGCCTGCGCATAATGGTCCGAAGGCGCCCAAAACCTCAAAAATCAAAGTTGTTTTATCTGAACAGTTATATTTTTCCCGACTTCCTTAACTCTTCTGTGGTTCAAATCCAAAGTTTGAAGCAGATTCATTGGCGTTTGAATTTTATACAGCTCCTAGAGTGGACTGTGGACATGATTTTTCAAGAAAATGAATATTTGCAATCCATCTTTCACAAGCTATTTATGAATTTAAAAAGAGCTCAAGCCGCAATGGTATCTTCAGAGAAGTTGTTTGTATATGACACATTCCACGCACATCTACGCCAGGATATCAAAAATTCAAACTCTGAAATATTTTCAAAGCTATGCAGAACATGAAAGACAATATGTTGAATTGTATAAAAAACATAAATTTTATTGTAAATACAGTGAAAAACATACCTGAAAAGTTATATAAAGTTTATATAATTTATTGGTGAGAAATTGAGACATTAAACAACTTTTTCATAATAGCCCTGTATCATAGTTTATCAAGTGTAATATGATTGTCTTATCCGTTATCTAGAAGGCTATTAGATGACATTGTTATGTGCGGGTTTATTTTTTTTTCAGCAAATTATTGGTTCTTTGAAAACGTATTTTATCAAATAGTCACATTATTATGGTGTCGCGTTACGAAAATATCCTTATTTTTGACATTGTAAAATAAATACTTCTTATAAAACTCTTATATTTTGGATTCTTTTCCTACTCGTCAAGATACGTGTTTCCATAAAAAAAGATTTAAAATCGGACCATTCTTCGAAAAGTTACACTAGGTGCAAAGTTTTGGTGTCGCGTTACGTTAATTTTCACCGTAAATTTTCAGGATGAAACTACAAATTTCAAAATGCTCGTTCTCAGCAATGCTACAACCGATTTTCGAAATTTTTGATTTTTAGTAGATGGAAATAGTTATACTAGCTTTCAGCGTTGGTGCCACCCCACTCAAACCCTCCCCGTTTTTGTAAAATGGGGGTATGTCTGTTTTCTTTTGTTTTTCACTCAAATCTGATCAAGTAGCTCTGGTTTTTAAAAGCTAGTGACCCAAATCTTATCAGACAGGTGCCGTTTAGTGCCGGAATAGTCTCTTACATGTTGTGGAATACTTGGCTTCGATGGTAAACAACGTGGTTCTCCAGCGGATAATCCGAAATATCCGTAAAAATGGTCAATTCATGAAAATAATCCAAGACAGATTTTTTTTTTTTTGCAAACTCACCAGAACTCCTTATTATAAAACGCAATAGATTATTTGAATTGTTCATGGACCTAGGTGGTCACAATAATGAACTCCGGAAAATCCGGAACATCCGTAAACATAGTCATTTCGTGAAAATCATCCTGGATCACTGCGCTTTCTTTTCAAAACATATCAGAAATCAATTACTAAACATAACGGATGATTGAGATTGTTCTTGTATATAGGTGGCCATTATAAAGCTCTTGAGAGGATCTGCAGCAACCGTAAAAAATGGTCATCTCGTAAAAATCAACTTAGACACGTAGTTTTTTTTTTCAAATCTTCTGGATGTCTTGTCATGACATTTATCTATGTTGACATTCATCCTTTACGTTGTATAATAATTAATTTGATTAATTTTGCAATAAACTTCGGTGATCAAGGTGATGTTTAATTTCAATACAAATTATACTTCTTCTTCTTCTTCCTGGCGTTACGTCCTCACTGGGACAGAGTCTGCTTCTCAGTTTAGTGGTCTTATGATACTTCCACAGTTGTTAACTGAGAGCTTTCTTTGCCAAAGTTGTTATTTCCACATTCGTATATCGTGTGGCAGGTACGATTATACTCTATGCACAGGGAAGTCAAGTAAATTTGCTTTACGAAAAGATCCTGGACCGTCCGGGAATCGAACCCAGACATGACTTTGCTTTGTAGCCGCGGACTCTAACCACTCGGCTAAGAAATGCCTCCAATTATACGTGTATTACAAATTTTATATGTTTTATAATTATGATTTTTTACGTGTTAAAAAACGCGCAGTGGTCTAGGATGATTTTTACGACCAGTTTTGTGGATTTTACAAATGGAGTTGTAGTGGCCCATGGCAGCCCTGATTTGATGATTTTTTAAATTGATAATTTTTATGAATATTAACCAACCATTCTTAAAACCAGACCTAAAACCAGAGCTTTGTGCAAAAAAGAAAAAAGAAACATAGGGAAAGTGTACCAGTAATGGGCATAGTAGTTCCCTATTTGGCCATATGTAAAATTTTAATAACTATCACATTTTAAATCTTTTTGAATGTTTTTACATCAAGATATATGTTAAATCTAACTACTACAACACACAATCATTTTCAAAATTTGAAGACATAAAAGTAATCACGTATGGCGAAATAGGGACTCACTATGTCCATAACTACGCGAAGCTATTCAGTAAGACCAAGCTGAGGGTCGTGGGTTCGAATCCCACTGGTCGAGGATCTTTTCGGATTGGAAATTTTCTCGGCTTCCCAGGGCATAGAGTATCTTCGTACCTGTCACACGATATACACATGCAAAAATGGTCATTGGCATAGTAAGCTCTCAGTTAATAACTGTGGAAGTGCCCATAAAAAAACACTATGCTGAGAAGCAGGCTCTGTCCCAGTGGGGACGTAACGCCAGAAAGAAGAAGAAGAAATCTCAAACAATCGGTTGAATAATTGAGGAACTGAATTTTATGAGTTAAAATGTATTCACAGATTCGCCTTATAATCTGATTTAATAACTCTTCTGTGCGGTAGAATTCCATGATATTTAGATCACTATTTTGAGATCATAAACGTCCTTAACAATTTTGCTTAAAGATGATCCTCAAAATACTACATGGCTACGTTGAAATTTTATTGGCCCAATATCTGTTTCAATTACACCCCTGTGCCACAAAATTCTTTATCCTTCAGACCACCATTAGTAAATCATAAACACTTGCACACGGTATGTCTGAACCAGCAGATTATAAAAATCGAATGTACATCGGATATTCTCATCATCTTCAAAAGAGATCAAAGGAACGGTTAAAAAATTTAACCCAAAAAAAGTGCAATTACCCCACTGTACAGCAGCTCTACATATTTTTCGTCCCATCATTGGGAAGCTTTTATGGTCGTCTACAAATTTCTGAAACAATATTCTCAAAATAATTTATTGAATCTTCTTAATAATTTTACCCATTTATCAGATCCATTAACTCCACTGTGTTATTGAATTTTGGATAGTTCCGACAATCATAAATGTCTGCTTGTCGACTTTGCCGAAAGCATACTTTTAAAAGTAAATCGTTTAAAGGTTTACATAATATTATTTTACAATCAAATTCAATCATTCTAACATGTATCAAAGCTCAAGATTATTCGCGCCGCCATCCGAAAGCACTGTACCGGAAACATTCTTAAAAAATCACAGAAATATCTTAACATTATTGCAAAGAATTTAGTCAAATTTATATGGTGACCACAAGTGCCATCTACGCTTTTACAAAGCACGACATTCTCAAAAGGTTTCACAGAAACATTCAATTAATTTTAACCAGTGTCGGGTCAAATTACCCCACTGTGAGGCAGAATGTCGAATGTATTAAACAAATAACAATACTAGATATACATTTTTTCTGAAACCCGAAAGCAACATTACCGATTTTATCAATAAAAATAAAAAATGATTTTTGCGTAACGCGACACCATTTGCAGAACTCTGTTGGAAGATAAACGTAACGCGGCGCTCATAAAATGAAATCAATGATTTCTGCAATTATTCAATATTTCCATCCAGTTTGAAGTCACACTATGATTCTTATCAATACATAGAAGTATTGCCTAGAACAAACCCGGATTGTAAAAATTATAGCAGAGCAGATATAGGCGATTATAGAGTGACGTTTAAAAAAGTGCATTTCAGCGATGGTGTCGCGTTACGAAATACAACTGCTTTTAATTACCATATATGCAGTGTTATGTTTCAAAATGAATGTCACAACATCAAGTACATTTAATATGCATGATATAAAACCTGTTTTATCACATGGTCACAAGGTATATTTCCGAGAACATGCCTAATTTGATAATGATAGTCGGTTCCTCGTGGTGTCGCGTTACGCTGGAATGTTTTTTTTTTTTTTTTTTTTTTTTTTTTTTTTCTTCTAAGCAATGGGGGGATAATCTGCTCAACAGACGCCGTGTGGGGTTAGGGACCATTTACTACATGCAAGCAGTAAACAGGACTACACCCCCGACCCACTAAACCATTTCCATTGCCGCCAAACCCTTCGTCTCTCCGGGACCACCAAGAAGGCATTGCTTCGGAGAGGGGCTATTGCACATCGCATCCTCCAGGTTAGCTGCGTAGCCATGCAGCAACGAACATCGATGACACGCTTAGGGGGGTCCACCAAGGTAGCATGCTGGCGCTTTGCCAGCTTCCCAGGTGGTCCTCACCTCCCGTTGTCCGCTGAAAGCGGGCAGGGTCGACCACTACGCCCGCGCCCAGCTGCACCGCAGGTATCAAGAACTGATACTGCGGGCTTCGCAATTTGACCTACTGAAGGCTCAGGCCCTATCAGCTAGCACCAGCTGGGATTGCTGACGAAGGGGCCTCCACCTGCCCCGAACAACCAGAGGCTCGTATCCACCCAGTAGGCCGGCGCCACGACAGCAGCGCTACCAGGATGTTCTCCCCGCGGCCACTTAATCGCTGTAAGGGTCGATTTCGACCGTAGGGCACCGGTATGACCTACGTAGCCGACTGCGAACCCTTGGACCACCTGTTGTTTAGCGTCTGCACTAGCCACTCCTCGAGTCCACTCGCCACCTCCTTTGCAGTTCCGAGACGATGTGGGTGATAGCCGATGAAACGGCATTCCAGCCAAACTCGTCTTCACACATCCTCTGGACCAAATTGTCCGGAGTCGTGTCCCGACCGCATGTGGCTAACATGCGGTCACGCATTGTGCGGAAACGCGGGCACACGAACAAAACGTGTTCCGCCGTTTCCTCTAAACCTGCACAAACTGGACATTCGGGAGAACCCGCATGACCGAAACGGTGTAGATACTGTCTAAAGCAACCATGGCCCGAAAGGACCTGTGTCAGGTGGAATGTTAGTTCCCCATGGCGCCTATTGACCCAGATATCTAACCTCGGAATCAACCTGTGAGTCCACACTCCCTTGGTGGAACTATCCCACGCACGCTGCCATTTGACCATGGAGGCCAGTCTGGCAGTCCTGCGTATGCCTCTTGTGCCGCGCATTTCGAAGCACTCTATGTCTTCCATGATAAGGATACCAATAGGCACCATACCGGTGATGACGCAGAGTGCATCGTGTGACACGGTACGGTACGCGCTCGCAACCCTCAGGCACATTAGCCTATAAGTACTCTCTAGCTTGCTACGGTAGCTCTTGGTACTTAAGGCCGTGCCCCAAGCCGGGCCACCATACCTCAGTATGGACGAGGCGACACTGGCCAGAAGCTTTCGCTTGCTGGCGTACACCGCAGAGCTATTGGACATCATCCGGGACAGTGCCACAATAGCTGTGGAGGCTCTCTTGCAGGCATAATCGACGTGGCTACCGAAGGTAAGCTTATCGTCGATCATCACCCCCAAGTGTTTGACGGAGCGCTTCGAAGTGATCGTGCAGTCGCCTACACTGATCACCGCTTGCTGCACCGACTTTCGGTTGTTGACAACAACCGCCTCAGTTTTGTGGTGAGCCAATTCCAGTTTCCTGGAGCTCATCCACTCCTCCACAATTGCGATCGAGTGGGCTGCAGTCAATTCCACTTCTTCGATCGATTCACCGTAGACCTCCAGCGTAATATCGTCGGCAAAGCCAACGATGACCACACCCGCCGGGAATTTTAATCTCAACACCTCGTCATACATGACATTCCATAACACCGGGCCCAGGATGGAACCTTGCGGGACTCCTGAGGTTATGTGAAAGCACTTCCGACCCACCTCTGTGTCATAGACTAATACCCGATTCTGGAAGTAACTTCCGAGAATCTTGTACAGGTACTCGGGTATCCCCAGACGCAGGAGCGCATCGGCAATAGCCGCCCAACTGGCACTATTAAATGCGTTCCTTACATCCAGAGTCACTACTGCGCAGTAGCGAATCCCCCTCCTCTTACGCTGGAGTGCTATCTCAGCGGTTTTCTTAACCGTCAGAATAGCGTCTACAGTGGACTTCCCTTTCCGGAAGCCGAACTGGTTGCTTGAGAGACCATTTACACTCTCAGTGTACCTCAACAGTCTGTTGAGGATGATCTTCTCGAGCACCTTCCCCGCCGTGTCAATCAAGCATATTGGTCTATACGCCGACGGGTCACCAGGTGGTTTCCCCGCCTTTGGCAATAGTACCAGGCTCTGCCTCTTCCACGCATCTGGAAATACTCCCTCGTCCAGGCATATCTGCATAGCAGATCTGAACATACCGGGAGCCTCCAAGATTGCGACTTTGAGGGCCAGGTTTGGAACTCCGTCCGGACCCGGTGCCTTCCCCATGCTTAGGGATTTTGCAATCCCTACAAGTTCCTCATCGGTTACTCTATCCTCATCGCCAGCCCCAATCCCCGGCTGTCCTACAAAAGGAGGCCATGGGCTAGGGTTGTGGCGCGGAAAGAGCCCCTCGATGATCCCCTCCAGCATCTGTGGAGATTGCTCCGTAGGAGCAATTGCACCTCTTGTCTTCGCCATAACGATCCTGTAGGCATCACCCCACGGGTTCGCGTTGGCACTCTGACAGAGTCCCTCGAAGCAGGCCTTTTTGCTTGCCCTTATCTCGGACTTCAGCGCGACTTTGGCAGCGGTGAACACCGCCCGTCGTTCTTCACGCTCCTGCTCGGTACGTGCTCGCTGCATCCGCCTCCTGGCCCGTAGGCAGGCACGGCGCAGGTTCGCAATTGCTTGAGTCCACCAGTACGTCGGTGGTCTCCCATTTCTAGGGTGGACTTTCCTAGGCATGGTCGCATCGCACGCACGCGAAAGCACCGCTACCAGTTCGTCCCCGCTTAGGCCGAGTAGGTTACGCTCACGACGGAGCGCCTCCCTAAGTACTTCGTCATTGAAGTACGATGTCTTCCACCTACGAGGGCTTGGCCGTGACCTAGCCGCTTCCTCTACGCGCTGCCTGCTGTTGTTGTAGTCGATACTGTAGCGAACCGCCAGGTGGTCGCTGTGAGTGTAGGCATTGTCTACCCTCCAGTTCGAACTACTCGTTAGGCCAGGACTACAAAAAGTAACGTCGATAATCGACTCCGCTCCGTTTCGGCTGAAGGTACTTTTGGTACCAACATTAGCCAGATCGACATCTAGCACGGCCAGTGCCTCTAGCAGGATTTGACCTCGCTGGTTCGTGATGCGGCTTCCCCATTCCACGGCCCAGGCATTGAAGTCACCCGCTATTACTACTGGCCTTCGCCCTGTCAACACGGTCGTCATGCAGTCCAGCATCTGCGTGAACCGCTCGGTCGACCAACTCGGAGGCGCATAGCAGCTACAAAAGAGGACCCCGTTTACCTTGGCGATCACGAAGCCCTCGTAGGTAGTAGACACCAACTCCTGGACGGGGTATTTACCCGTCGTCCATATCGCCGCCATTTTTCCGGATCCATCCACGACCCAGTTGCCGTTGCCGGCGGGTACTCGGTATGGGTCCGATATGATGGCGATGTCCGTCCCCCACTCAGCAACTGCCTGGTACAGCAGTTGCTGAGCTGCGTCACAGTGGTTCAGGTTCAGCTGCGTTACCTGCACTGTGACTTTTCGTTAATGGCTCGTTTGAAGGTCGGGCACCTTGAGCCTCCCGTTGGATGATTGTTGTTCACGGACTTGCCGGAACAAATCAAGCACTTGGGAGGGTTCTTGCAGCCTAGTGCCTTATGACCTTCCTCACCACAACGCCTACACAACTTGGTCCTATCAGGGCCTTTACAGCCCCAGGACTTGTGTCCTGGTTCCCTACACCTAAAGCAGATCACCGGTTGCTCATGTATGTTCAGTGAGCATACTGACCAACCAACCTTGATCTTGCCTACCTTAGCGGACTTATTTGCGTCCGCCACAGGTAGGTGTACTAAGGCCACCTGAGTACCTGCCGGACCTTTCCGTAGCTGAACGGCAGCGGTGGGCACCTGAATCTCACACTGTTGCCGCAGTGCTGTGACGAGCTCTTCTGCGTTGGTGATCTCGTCAAGGTTCATCACCTTCAGAGTCACTGACTGCGTCAGAGCCCTCACTTCGACACCCTCGCCAAGGACCTCTTCCGCCAAACTTTTGTAGGCGGCGCCCTTGCGCTCCTTGTCGCGCTTAAGCTCGAGAATCATTTCACCTGTACGAGTGCGTCTGACACTGCGTACGTCGGCTCCAAGATCTGCGAGCTTCGCGTCACTGCGCATCGCCTTCAGGACTTCCGAGTACTTGGACTCTTCCGTCTTGATGATGATCGCATCACCCTTTTCGCGCTTGGCACCTACCCTCCTACTTTTCTTAGGCCTGGTATCCCTGCGCTCCTGAACTTCCTGCTTCTCCTTCTTCTTCTTTCTCACTACGGTTGTCCAGGGGGCGTCCCCCCCCTGATCCGCCCTAACCTGTGGTGATTGAGGACCTCTCAAAGGTCGCAACCCCCTGTTCCCATCACTCCGTGAGGGGCCAGCCTTTTCGGGCCCACCCTTCTCGGCTTTCCGGGACGCCTGGCTGGTGTCCGATTTTACGCTGGAATGTGTCATATACATAAAGTACACCTGAGTTGAAAAAAAAAATTCATAAAATTCATACAAAGTGACTTAATGTTAAAATAGTTCAAAAACCATATAACTTTTCAGAAAAGTACCCCAAGATATTAGTAGCCCGCGAATGCCCGCGATGAGAATAAGTTCATTCGAAAGCTAAAAACAAGAGCTTTCAAGTAGGGTACAAATTATTTTGCGAAAACTTGCGATAGACCACTTTCAACGCTTTTGAAGGTGTACGGAGTGCAATTCTAATTAAATAATAACAATCCTGTGATACGCTAGTACGTGCATTGCAATCGCAGTAGCCATGAATTGCATACCGAGAAGAAACGAAAAACTCGCTGCTATCTTCTTTTCTTTTCTGGCATTACGTCCCAACTGGGACAAAGTCTGTTTCTAAGCAGGCAGGTGTTCTTATGTGCGCTTCCGCAGTTATTATCTGAAAACTTTCTTTGCCGATTGACCATTATTGCATGTGTATATCGTGTGGCAGGTACGATGATACTTTTTGCTCTGGCAAGTCGAGAAAATTTACTTTTCCAAAAGACCCTCGACCCATAATTAAATATTGTCCACACCTATATTTGATATTATTAGGGTATTGAAATACTTTGAATTCAAATTTGAACTGTCACTAAATAATAAAACTCAAATGTGGGCTTCGTAGCCGTGGCATTTAGCCGCATCGTACTAATGATTGTGGGTTCGATTCCCACTGTAGGCCGGAAAACTTTTCGTGTGGGATGCTCTCCGACTGTACCATTGGGCGTTGCATGCTAGTCCGTTGTCTAGTGTGGTGCTTCCTTCAAAGGGCAAAATGCCCACTGGAAGCATTAATGTGTCGGTGTCTTGTAAAAAAAAAATATCTCGGCTTATATAAATGGTTGAACGAAACTATTTCCTTCGACGTGCAGTCTCCAGATAAAATGAAACAAATTGGAAAAATCATTCCCTACGTGGACTTACTTTTGCTTTTAAAACAAGTATGATAACAGACTGAAGCTATAGACATGACAATCATGCTGAAACTGATTAAATGGATGATACTTGCATCAAGGCAGGGTTAGATCTGAGATATTTATGGACAAATGTGCATGAAATTTTCATTTTCATTTTTTCAGACATCACATGAATTTCAACATATATATTTGAGTGATTTTTTCAATCACAAGTTCATCGTAGTGATTTATTTTACAAATCTGAAAAATTGGCGTAGAGTTTCCATATCTTTGAATGAATAAATTATATATTTTTTGTCAAAAATTTCACTACAGTCTAGTTGTTTATACTATTGGAGTTGTACATGGAAAAAATACTCAAAAATATATGTTGAAATTCAAGTAATGCCTGACATGCTGTGAAAATTTCATTTCAATCCGTCAATTAATAACTGAGAACTAGCCTCTCCAAGTTGACCATTTTGTATAGAAGATTGAAAAAGTTGAAAATGTATTGTCCAAACCTGAATATTCTAATCATCAGTCCAAAACAAGAGAAAAATTGAAAACAAAAGTCCATAATAGTTAAATATGGCATAAAATATCTCAAATATATGATTTCAGCTATATAAAAGAGAGTTTGAGGTTTCGTCCGACATTTGTTCTAGATCGAACCACTGTGCTGCGTCGTCAAGATCTCCGGAATATTCCCCTGGGGGAGACTCGCTAAACCGTTCCTTTACTATGGGGAGTGATAATCCCCCCAGATATCATCTTAACCATCAGAGAACTGTCATTTCCAATCCCGGTTCCCCACACCAACTCTACCCGATCTCACCAAGTTCTGCCTTCAGTGGAACATTAATGGCTTTTCTCACAATCTGAGCAACCTAGAGCTGTTAAGACACGTCAGTTCCCCCTGGGTTATGTTTGGAAAAGCATTTTATTTTTTAAAAAACGCATAATGGTGAGACCCCTCGGTAGGGCTCAAAGGCAGCCTCTACCTATCCTTCTTTACCATTTGTTCATGGGATGCCCATCTGGCATTCCCTAGTCAGGTGAAGAACTAGGCATATGTTAAAGTGCTAAAATTCACAATTTGAATTAAACAATGACAAAAATGGCCAGTTAAAAAGACAATTTACACTGTCTGCACATTCCTTAGCCCATTAGAGTAAAGTGGGGCAAAAGTTCGAGTGGGCAAGAGTTTCTTTTTAAGATTTCTAGCTCAAATCAAATCAAAACTTAAAAATGTCATGGTGGTTCGAATGCTATTCAAGTAAGAAACTTTCACTCCAAATATCATAAAAATCGATTGAGATTTGGAAAAGTTATGGCTATTTGTTGTTTTTCGACGTAAATATTGTAATATTTGGTCAAACTTTCGATGCATGGAACCAAATGAAGATAAAATATTTTTCAATATTTTATGTATGGGCGTTTCTAGGCCTATCATAAGGATGCTTTCACGTGTATTAGTTTTTCCATAAATAGTTGGAATCAATTTTTGGCACATAGCGGGGCAAAAGTTCGAATCTGCGGGGCAAAAGTTCGACCCATGTATAAACTCACGGAAAATTTTTAAAATTTCCTGAAATCTACATATTGCCTGATCGTGCGAAAAAATGTCACCAAAATTTTACATTTTCACTTAGTTCTGCGAAAAACTGCTATTTCTTGGGTGTATTACAATTAGAGTAAAGTGGGGCAAAAGTTCGAGTGGGGTAAGAGTTTCTTTTTAAGATTTCTAGCTCAATTCAAAACAAATCTTATAAATGTCCTGGTGGTTCGAATGCTATTCAAGTAAGAGACTTTCACTCCAAATATCATAAAAATCGATTGAGATTTGGAAAAGTTATGGCTATTTGTTGTTTTTCGACGTGAATATTGTAATTTTTGGTCAATCTTTCGTTGCATGGAACCAATTGAAGATAAAATCTTTTTCAATATTTTATGTACGGGCGTTTCTAGGCCTATCATAAGGTTGCTTTGAGGTGTATTAGTTTTTGCATAAATGCTTGAAAACAATTTTAAAATGTATAAAATCACGGAAAAATTTGCAAATTGCCTCAAATCCACATATTACCTTCAAATTTAGTTAAATTTGTCTGATCGTGTGAAAATTGTCACCAAAATTTTACATTTCCACTTAGTTTTGCGAAAAACTGCTATTTTTGAGTATATTACAATTAACTCGGTTTTGGGCAATTTTTTGATGAAAATTTAGTGTGTATTTTTCGTTAAACTTAAGTTTATGGCTGGTGTAAGGTATGCCTGTCATAAAAGGATCGATATGTTGTGTTTTAGCCAGCGAACTTTTGCCCCACACTAAATTCGAGCTCTTGCCCCAACGGTGGGGCAAAAGTTCGAATAAGACAATCAATTTTGAAATTGTTATAACTAAAAATGGGTAAATATTTTGACACAAGTTTGTTCAGCAAAGTTATAGCCAATATGTTGAAAGTTCGCTGTATGGTACTTGTTTTGTTACATCTGCCATTATTTTCCTGGAAACTTTGATTATACCACTAAGGTCGAACTTTTGCCCCACCTTACTCTACGCCTACACAACTGACGCCGAAAGCCATACGGATACGAAGCCCACTACAAAAGGTTGCATACTGCGCTGGTAGTGTGGTATGTCCTACTATCATCAGCTAGAGTGAAGAGGTGCATTTTGTAACATTGGGACGTTTTTTTTTTCTTATTAAGCAAAATAATTTTGCTTTTAATTCGTTGATTTCAAGATAGTATTTGAATTTTAGTTTAATTGAAGTAACAGAAAAACGGTTTGACGTTTTTCTCTTTTTAAGTAAAATTATAGTTTGAAATTGTTAAATAAAATTTGTAAATATCGACGAAAAGTATCTTGGATTGAGTTTTGAATTCTCATTTTGACTTTGCCTCATGGGAACTTGCAATAGAAACTGCATGTAATTGGTTTGTGTCTAGGCTAAATGTATGCCATAAAAAGACGTAATGAGTGCAGTAATGGCTCCTGAATATATGTAACTCATATACACCATCTTGACGAACCTACAGAAGCGCTAAGATCGCCATCAAAAAAGTCGTTGGCGCGATTCTGTAGACAAAAAGGGGATTGTTTAATGTAGGTTTCTTTAAGGAAAAATGACTTAAGCTCGTTCATTTCGTTCTATACAAGGCTGGAGATTAGAAGTTATCGCGGTTTTCTAGTTCGTTTGTGAATTTTCTATTCTGTGCCCTTCGATAACGTACCGAAGGTAATTTGTGTAAAAAGGTGAATTTTAGTGAAGTGTTTAAAACGGTTTTTTGTGTCTTTTGTGTATTTGTAGTAAATTGTACGTGTTTCCGGTCCTTTTGACCGTGGTCCCGCGAATCTTCTATTCGTGCTTGAGATTATTCGTACAAAAAGGTAATTTTTAGATTTTAAATTTGTGTTTTGACAAAATATTAATTTGTGCCATTCGCGTTGGATTTTCCAGCGCTTAGGCGCTTTTTGTATTACGGGCTGGTTTGCGAGTTTCGACAAGTGGAGTCAGTTTGGAGTTCAAACGTGGCGTCTCCAGCGCCATCATCGTGAAGCATTCGAGCTCGGAATTCACTAAGGCCCGCCGTAAAGGTAGCTAAACGGAGGGAGGTGAAGTTCGTCAACCCTTCGAACGAAATACTCCGACGGTCGCCAAAAACCGTCGTAAGTTCACCTTACGCTACAACCCCGGTGAACGGAGTCCGAGAGCGCGATCCCCGTACGTAGCCAATTAACGTACGCCGGATCGGACCAAATCTGAAGGTGACGGGTCAGAGCCCCCAAGGCAAAGCCGTACGAAGGTACGTTGGCCTTGACCCTGAAGAGGCGGTCAAACCCCGGGAAGCCCGACAATCCGTCGTTGCGGCTCTCGAAGAAGACCAAATCGGAAGCATTCCGTCCAGCCTCCACCTCCTCCGCAACGTTAATTCGGCCATACTACCCGAGCTCAGACCCTTCGTCGCTGCCGCCATTACAGCAGCGTCAGCGGACAAGCAACGTTCCCGCCATTGCTCCGAGGAGCGATCAAACGACGACCATCCTTCGCCGGCAACCGCCGGATACGGCAGACGTCATCGAGTCACCGAAAATCCTGCGCAGGTACGTGGAAACCTTTTTCATGGCCATGATAGTTTCCCTTAATACCCGTCAGTAAATAGGTCCAACCCGAATGAGTTTTTGTGAATAAAGAGTAGTTGAAGTTCTGAAAGCTGATTGATTTTCCGTTTTGGGCAATTCGAAGAATTCACCCTTTTACAGATATTTAGTTTTTCGTTTTCTGGTAGGTTGGCCTTTCAGACTTCCAAACTCCATTTAGGTTACGATCGGGTTGAACGAGTTTAAGGTCTTGGGGTAAAACCTTTTGTGGGTCGAAGGTAAACTTTTGGGCGTGAAGTTAGGAGGTTCGTCAAGGTGAGAGAGAAGATAGTAAAGCCGTTCACGAGTCCCCTGAGGAAAAAGTCTCAAAGTAGTCGGGCAAAGTTGAAAACGACCGGTGGTCTCTCGGTTTCCGGGAGTGGCGCCTAAGCCACCGAGTTGAAGTAAAACCTCGTGGAATTAGAACGGTTACAATTTTCAACGTCTGTTCACCAAGGAGGTGCAGCTACATCAAAGGTGGCAATCCCATCAATGTGATGTAGCACGACCCCGGTAAGGTAGCACACCGAATTTCTTAACTAGCATGAAAACTGATGAATGGAGAAAAACGAACGATACCATTGTCAACCGACCTGGCCACGAAATGAGGACTATGAATTGAAGCTCGATATTTGTAAGATCGATCGACCATGCACCAAGTACTTACTGTATGGAAAAGTCACAAAAAATGTCGTGAATACCAGGAGAGCATCATCTATTCATCGATTTCAAGGTGACATTGTAGGAAACGCGTAGATCTATGAAAAATTATAGACAAGAATGAGGTACGATTTTCACGAAATCCAGTCAATTTGTCTGCTTTGCGGATGATAGGGACATAGTCGGCCGAACATTTGAAAAGGTATCAGACATGAACACCCGTCTGAAACGTGAAGCAACCCTTCAAAAATGGTGTGTGCTTCGGATCCGGTTGGTACAAGACAGCGTGGAACGCAACAAGCTAGGTGGGCGGATCAAGTGCACAACGATTTGGTAGTGGTGTTCTTAAATTGATGTATGATATCCTTAACCTCTATTGAAGTAAGGACTGGGTGGTTTTCATAGTTTATAATATTTACGTAGACAAATCCTCGGTTGTCTTGACCTCATTGGCAATGAGTCATTACTTTTGCTTTCAACATCACATTCAGGTGTTCATCGAAGTGCTGCTTCCATTTTTCGATAACTTTACGCTCGTCCGTCAAAATGATCCCATTCTTATGCCCTGGCGTTGCATATCTCGACTTAGTACACGAAGCCATTATGGGATGCGTGAAAATTACTGGTAAACAGATGCTCACATTGTACTCCAGCAGTCGACAAAAGCAGCTCTATCTAGCTTACCCTTATCAAGTAATTGTTTTATATGTACCACTCATAAGTAGGAATACACTGAAGAATTTCACTCTGTTGAATTCATTATATAGGTAACACATAACTCTGTCACCTATACCGATTTGTTCACGAAAATTGTACCTTCCTCCGGGCCCATTAATATCTGCCAAACGACGAATGTCCCCAAACCTATTTGTTCCCGTGAAAGCTTGATATCGAGCGCATAATTGATGTGCTCCATAAAGCAAAGTGTGAAGTGCCATTTTTCATATCGAAACCAAAATTAATTACCCGTCCGATCCGAGAAAGGTGTCAGCAGTGAACAAGACCTTTCTTGCGACGACGTCTGGTCTAGCGTAGAGAGCGTGTATCCCATAGCGTTCCTCCTCATCGTTTTCGTCGGGCGGCAATGGGACCTATCGCCACTTGAGATGCTCTCGACGAGACCCGAACCGAGCGCGACCGGCAGAGTCAAATGATTAAAGTATGATATCACGACGGGACAAATGTGCGTATAAACTAACCAGATCGAGTAACGACCCCGTTTGTCTACCCTTCTGGTCCTAGGTGTGATCCTCTCTTGGCCTCGTCTATGATCGGGCAACGCCTCTCCGCGTCCGACGAAAGGCACTATGGGTCAGAAATTAAATTGTAAGGTGAAATAGCTTGGATTTTTTTTTCTAGAGATCCTTCTATCAATCCTTCTAAAGATTTTTCCAGAGTTTCCTCCAAAAAAAATACAGGTACACAAGTCTGGAGAATCTGACAACCGTTCGCGTTAAAATCGAGCAAATTTCTTGCTAACTGGTGGTGACCAATCGAACAAATTTTCTCCGCGCAGCGCTGCTTGGTTCTCAAGACTTGTGTTCTTGAAAATTCAAGGTTTCGTTAAACTATTCTTCAATTGTTTTCGCATAAATAAAATTTAAAATAGAAGAGTGCATCGTGACATCACGGATCTGTTTTCAAGAAGAAAATTGGCATTTACTGCTGGAAATGTTTACATTCGTCGACAGCGGTTTTGAAATTTTGTTTAGTTATTATCCAAGAATATTGAAAGTATTTTATCAAAATGATTAAATGTGTAGTAACGGGATGTTTGTCCACTAATCAGGATATATGTTTGAGTTACCTGAACAGGACGATAATAATATTTCTGAAGCAAAGTGTTTGACACTGGATAACGAGCCAGCGCCAGTAGCAGATGATAAATCTGTTAAAGTCACCGAACATATGGATAATTATGAGTCCGTAACCAGACTAGAGGCTGAACCGATGAACTAAGGTGACGAGCCAGCTGTTCTCATAGATGACGAGATTAGTGATCAACAGGAAGAAAACGACGACAGTCGAACGATTTGCGATCGAGCATGTAGAAATTTCCCAATGATAAATCATTACCGAAAAGAGCTTATCGACGAATTATTATTATACGAAGTGTTTTTGATGACTTTCAGAAAACTCAGAAATAAAATGTCTTTTGTTGAGCTGGCATATGACTACTCAATTTACATTAATACAGCATCCAAATATTTCTACCGCACCGTGAAAGTTATCCAAAACTGTTTGCAATATGCGCTTACACTTCCATTATCATTTCCATTATCTCTAACGCGTATGTAGGACGTTTTTCGGATGGTTCCGAATGACATCATACTGGCTAATAAGCATTCGTTATAGCCGATTTTTTAACACCAATACATATAATGGACCGATGCACGGGTTCACTATTTGACATTTTAGCGGTGCCGTGTTGTTTATGTGACCATGGTAACGAGTGAATTCGGCACCGCTCAAACGTCAAATTAGTGAACTCGTGCGTCGGTCCATATCTCATGCAAGCACGTTTGAGCGGTGCCGTATTCACTCGTTACCGTAATTTCGGGTGAAATTGATCACTTTTCACGGTTTTTCTTGTCTGATTTTTATAATGTTGACAATGCCAAACAACTGAATGCAGGTAAACAAGTATGAAGGTGAGCCTCATTGACTCAAGTACCGAAATTTTCTAACGAATGTAACTTTAGGGCTAAAAAATATGTCTAAAATACAAAATCAGGAGATCTCATTTCGGGGTGAAATTGATCACTTATCAATGCCATTATTGTTAGTTTTACATAATAACTTTACATAATAAATTTGAGCTCCCTGAATCCGAATATGCTTGTCAAACTCTTAACAATACAATATTTATAGAAATAATGAATGTTTAAATTTCAAGAATAACGCAGAAAACGCCTAAATGTATGCAATTTCGTAAGGAATTTCCTGATATATAACAGATATTCAATAATTTCAACCAAATCAACGAATTGGTACGAGTTTTGGTTATAAAATCTAGTTTGGGGATATATCTTAAGTATCCTCACAAACTTTCAGAATTATACCAGGTCCAAATCCTTGTCTAGGACTAGAAGTTTATTGATGTTTGTCAACACTGCAACGTACTAGATTTTGAAATTTTACATTATTTTCATAGAAATGAATATTTTTGAACATAAAAAACTTTACAATACACAATTTGGACATACTTCGAACAAACAACGTTCATCCAATGCAGGTTACATTGATATTTGTGCTCCATTAGGAAGAAATAAAATTGAGTGACACAGTGATCAATTTCACCCTACTGATCAATTTCACCCGAATTTACGGTATCATGGTCACATAAATAATACGGCACCGCTCAAACGTCAAATAGTGAAATCGTGCATCGGTCCATTGCTGTTTGCGTTTGACGTGCAAATCCAGCCTAACTGGGCTTCAAACGCGGTAACACAAAGTAACCAAAGTATACTTAGCAACCATGATCCATATCACCGCCAACCCAGCAAAAAATAAATAAATTTTGACATCGCCTTCCTTGTTCAAAATCTTACCGCATTTGAAATTTGCATTTCAAACGCACATAACAATAGAGATATTTTTTCACATTTCAAATACATCACAGCAAGCGTAAATCGCTACCGCACCATTAAATGACCGAAAATTACACCAGTGTGATAAGAAACCGCACATACACTCCATTGCAATAGTTTGGGTTCACCCCCTCAAAACATACAAAAGTGTTATGTCCATATCTCTGTGATTTCACGTACAATTGAAACTCTTTGAGCCGCATTCGAAAGACAAAGAGTTATTCTTACTTCGTATGTATTTTTCCAAAAACATTTTTTAAATTTTAAATTTTGTATACTAAATTTTTAATTAAAGTGGCTGCATTTTTCAAAAACCACCCTGAAAAATCATAACTAATTTCCTAAGAATTGAGTCGACCAAAATTTTAAATCAAAGTGTCATTAGAATCGTAATCTTATATTCTTTGAAGAGACCTCACGAAACTTTGGCGGAAAAATCTGGAAAGTATTCAAAATCAATGAAACAGTCAGTCAAATCATCGTGCAAAAGTTTGGGTTCACCTCTCAGTATGATGCAAATCGTGCAAAAGTTTGGGTTCACCTGCTCCGCACGCACATTATTTTTGTCAATATCTCGGCCATTTTTCAACCGATTTTAATAGTTTAAAGCTTTTTTGAGCGCAAATAATGGCGCGTACATGATTGGTTTGAGATTTCACAGATTTAAGTAAGTTCAGCATTGGCGTAGGGACGGGGGGGGGGGCGGCAGGGGGGCCTGGCCCCCTTCCAGAATCATCCAGCCCCCCCCCCCCCAGAAAATTTTGATAATAAAAATGAAAATTTTAACAAAAACTATTTAACATGAAGCGAAATCTTCTGATTCAATGTACATGACTCTTGTTATTGACAAAAATCTCTTCTATAGTAACGTTATTTTATGTTGAACATCTATAGTGATGAAACCTCGCTTGTCTTAAACAACATCAGCGTGGCGGTTCTGACTTCGGTGAATCGCGCGACAACCGAAATATTAACCGTCCGGCCGTCGATTGAATGGTTATTTGTTAGAAATAGCTTCTTGTTGTTTGCGATAAGCGCAATTTTTCGACATTTCCGTTGCAAAAAATATCGTGGTACAAAAAAAGGCAATATCCGGGAAATTGGATTCCAAAAATTCGTTTTTTTTTTTTCTAAATAATCCAAATAAATGCTGTTTCAGCAAAAAGCAGTATATTCACTGTATTATAATTTCTCATGTTTTTCAGGGATACGCTGCTCAAGTTAATGTCCGAAAAAAAATGAAAATATATACAAAATTACTAAAGGAATTTCTCAGACAGTACATAGCGGGAATTTTTATCGAACAATAAGGCTTGACTTTCAAAAAATTTCGGCATGGCCAAGTTTTCTAAAATTTTCCAAAAAACTTTTCTACATTCTTTATGAAATATTAGTACGCTTAAATTCTTGAAGAAATATTGAAAGGTGGCTTCAGAAATTTTGAAAATTAGTCGAGTAATATTGTGGGACTTGTTCATACTTTCAAAGCAATTTCCTCCTGATGGACATTTGTTCTATGTCTACTATTTATTCGAAAACTGATTCCGGAATATAATCCTGGATTTACCAAAAAAATGTTTTAAATCTTTTAAAAGTTCAGCATTCCTCTAAAAATATTTGATTCTGTCAAATCTTATACTGAGATATTTCGCTGAAAGTTGTATAAGAAATTCTTCTGTTCCTTCAAATAGTTTTCCAAAAAAAATGATTACTAATTCTTTCACGAAGTTTATCAAAAGCCCTTGAGAAATATTTCTAAAATATATAAAAAAAAATTGCGTCAAAAATTCTCTTATGTTTTACTTTTCTAGAAATTTTGCTTCAAGTCCCCGGATTATTCAAGAATTGAAAAGAAAATTGTTTTTGGAATGTCTCTGCGAACCTTCGGAAGAAATTAGTTGAAAAACTCCAGGAAATTTTTGCTTCCAAAATAAGCATAGCGGTAAAAAAATCTGTAGAGAACCATGTAGCGAAATAACAGGGAAGGGAGTGAGGATTTATTAAGATATTCATAAAGACATTTGTATTGATCTTCCTTTAAAAAACTTCTTCAGAAATAATTTTACTATTTTTTGGTAGAATCCATATTTTTGGTTTGCATTTTTCAGCGATACGAGGGCGAAATTTTAGGAGGCTTTTTGGCAGAATTCCAGAAAACTAGAAGTCAAGGAAGGATAGATTCCAAAGACAATTTCCAAAGAAGATTCTGATGGAACTTCTTGAGAAATTTGATTTATTTTTAAATTCATTAGAGAGGTTGCAACTATCCTGTAATTTTCCAGGTTATAAATAATAAGGACTGTTCATTTTATAAAGAGGACGCTTTCCGAAGTAACACCGAAAACATCTTTCTTGGCAGTAGATAGAAGATATTGTTATATAGGAGTTTTATAGGTGAAATTCATAACAACGTTGGTAATTTTAAAGTTATAGAATAGTGTTCAAAAAACATATTTTGCCCAAACGGCAAAACGAGATGGAACATATAGACTAGGTGAAAATATAACTCAAAGGACATTAATATAACTTATATAGGATTCATATCGCACCATTTACCATCAAACAATAATAAGCTTTACAGATGTATTTTCAAATGGGTTTCAACTTATTCTTAACACCATCATCTATTACGTAAACTATGAACTGCACAATTATTACCCACTCCCGTTTGCCGGTGTTTAATTACAAAATTCTGAAGGCTCTGTCTCGCGATGGTGATAGAATATTATTTCCAGCTGGTAGGAAAACAACAGATAGCAATATGGTTGTGTATCTTTTGGAAACATTCTAACACCTGCAATAGTTTTATTGTAAGGTGGAGCTGCTGGATGCTGGCATACTGAATCATACAGAAAATGGAATGAAGTGTACTACACAAGTGGCGTTTTTTTTTCCAATGGCATCCGCATCTAATCGATAGGCAAGCGTTCTGGTCCGTCAATAGCTTTTTGTTGGTAACATACAGCTTTCCTTCGAGATTGAGGATAGAACATGAATGACTTTCCTGTGTATCACTTTATTCCATTTTATTTCCAGCAGTCCGCTCCGTTCTAATTCATTGAATATTTACCTTTTTACAGAGAACCTCAAAATTTCTAAATACTTCACATCCTAAACATTGATTTAGGAGCCGTAGCTAGTGTTTTCGCCTTCTAAATGCAAATTAATTTGATAAAATTCGAGCCGTTTGTAATTTTTGCTGCGTTTGTAATTTTTGCTGCATTATTTACAAATAAATTAAATGTTGACATTTGTTTGTTTTCGATTCACTGAAGAGGAAGCTGTAATTAAGTTGTAAAGATGTTATAATAACTATCACAAAACAAAACAATAACTTATTTGAGAGTAGCTTGCAGACATGCTCTTATGATGTTTTATTAACGTATATTATAAGTTTTCTGTACATATTTTATAACCTCTCAATCTAAACAAGATTTAATGTGTTGAATGAATTGACACATATGACAGTACCGTCTAAAAACATAAAACAATGCCAACGAGTAAGAAATACTGAAAATTTAAGGTAAGGGAGCTGTATTCACTCTGGTTATGCGGTCTGGATATCAAATAATGTTGATCAAGACAGTTATATATAGAATAAATTATAAATATGAATAAATTTTAGTTTATTGGAATGAGTTATTAGTTGGGATATATAATTCATGCACAAATATTTTCAAACGGCTCTGTAAGCTAGGTGCCATATTTTTTTTTTGTGACTCAAAACAAATCATACAAAAATAAGGATTTTTTGGCGATTTTACATTTTTGTTTTCAATCCTTTTAATGGCGCATGAATTTTTGGAGAGTCAATCAAAAGTTGCCCCAAACATCTCAAACCGCATAGGAAACAGGACCTTCATTTATGATTATGATACCATGTTTATTTATATATTTTATGACACATAACTAGGAGTCTTCGACTTCATCACTCGGAATTATTTGTTGGTTTTAAGAAACCATGAATAATCCAAACATATTTTTATTTCCTTTAATTTACTCTGCTATTACCACGTGCAAGGGTTATTTGATTACTAGTATAATTTGATGTACAAATGATTTCTGCAGGTTAAATCACTTGAAAATAGCTACATTACAACTAATACATTATGCTGTACTATAAAAGTATTTTGAAGGTTATATCACTTGCAATGTACTCGATTACAACATATGCATGTAGTTGAAATATAGAAGTTACATGTTAGTATTTTTTTTGCTGTCAAAAAACATAATTATGACTAATTACTATTTTATATATAATCGTTACTTCTATTATGTTGAGAGTACGTTTACAGATTGTTGATTGAACAAGATCTTAGTTCTATGATTTTGTTATGAGACATCTACAAGATGTTATATAAGCCGCCATTTTTTGCGCTTTTTTAGCTTTACAAGTGTTTGGTTTCAAGTCAGAAATACTAGAAAAATACAACCTAACATGCATAAATCGTGAATTTTAAATTGTTATATAACAAGTTGTGTTACTTGGGTTGTTTATGCTATAGCTTTTTATAATTTATTGATAAAATCGAAATCGGTTTTCTGTGCATCGTTCAACTATTATTCTTTAATGCTATGAACATATAAAATCTTAGAAAATGCTTTTGGTTGATGAGCTAAATAGTTTTTCCAAAAACTCATAAGAAAAGCTGTTCGTCAAAGTTTAACATTATTCTTCGCAAAATAAAAATCCTAATTTTTATGAACAAATTGTATGTTTGTATTCTTTACTATCCTACTGAAGGTATAGCTTTAAAAAAATCAATTATATTCCACCATTCTCTGACATTAGGTAACTTTAGTGATTTACCCATTTATGGCCAAATTTGCTGATACACCATCCTTTCACACCCAGCAAAAGAGAAAAGTAGAAAGCGTGATCAAAACTAGTTTGGATTACTAAAGAAACTATATTTGTACAAACGAGACCTAAATCGTGCGTTAAACCATAGTTTTAAGTGCAATTTTTACTATTTATGGTAGTTTTACTAAAAAGTCTCATACTTTCAAAATCATGTACGCATATTTATCGATCTACAGCAAATTGTAAATGGTTTTCTACAAATATTTCAATTGATAGTCTCAGAATAACATACTATGAAAATAATATGTGGAAAATTAAATCGAATTTTTACAGCAGTGTTGCCAATTTTGATGATTGCCATTGTAATTTGAAAGATCTTCTAAGAATAAAGCAATTGTGTTTCTAATGTTCTTTATATGTGACGTAGGGACTAGATAAGTAACTTTATGAAAGCGTAAGTTGTTTTTCATATTAATACTATATTAGGACTTCCGTCAGGACATACCTTTAACCAAAAAATTCTACTCATATCAGTTCCCTTCAAATTAAAAAATGTTTTAAAATTATTTTATTCTATCTGTAAAACTGTTGTTCCAAAAATAGCTTGATTTTTTCCATCAGGCTTCTGATTGATAATGCTTTCGAAGAACAAGCCTTTTTTGAAAATAAAAAATATAAATTGTCAAATTTTCCATTATCATTAATATTGATAACGTCCAAAAATCGACCGTTCTAATCGTTGTGCCATATTCGTGTGAAATTTAATTATTTTGGAGAATTTGTATTATCACAACATTGTACAAAACTAGTCGAACGATGTACAGAAAACCGCTTGAAATTTCATTGATAAATTAAAAAGATACAGCATGCACAAGATGTCCACTTCATAAAATGAACAGTCCTTAACTTAATGTTCATTGTACCATTGCGCATCTATTGTACTACCTGCTTCAACAATTTGTTGTTTCTCCTTCCTTTCTATGAAGCTTAAAGGAACTTCGTACAAAAATCTTTCCATACTACAAAAACCAACATTTCAAAGAATCTATAAAAAGGTTAATTATGAAAAATGCAGAATTCTTATACGTATGGTTTTGGATTTCTCAAAGCCCATCAGGAATTCCTCAACAAATTATCAAAGTAATGCAAAGTTTTCCAAAAGATTTAAATTCATTAAAAACTTACATTACGAATTTTACAACAATATATCTTCCGTAATGTTCTTAAAAATATACCGGCAATATTTTTGCGTTAAATTTCTGAAGTACTACAAAATAATCGATAATACACCCTTTAAAAAAGTTTGCTTGGAATTTCTACAGTTAGGAAAATGGACTCTACATTAATATGTTCAACATAGTATCATGAAACTGTCGAGTTCATACAAAATGTTATGTAAGATTTTAGTAACAAATACTTTCAGTTAAAATTCTATCCATTTTAACACTAATCATTTTCTGTTATAGAAGACGAAGGAAAAAGGGCAAGAATTTTTGTAGTAAATCCTGCATGGTCATTTTTTCTCTTGTCAACAAATTTCATAAATTCCACGATATATTACTTGAATTTTACGACAGGAATTTAGTAATTTTTCGCGAATCATTTTTAAGCTGCAATTATTAAAAAAAATATACCAAAAAAGTTCTTTCAATTTTATTTTTTGTATGTTTATTTTTTATGGAATGATTCCTAGGAGGAGTTTGTAAATCAATCACTGAAAAAATATAATATGGATAGCGGATACATTTTTAAATGTTATTTATAGAAGAATCCTGAGATTACCATTTTAAAAAAATTGGAGTTATTTTCTAGAGCCCGAAGAAATACTTGATGGAACTGTTACTTTGATGAAAACTTTCTTTGAAAATTCCCATTTTGTTAATAAAATGTAAAGAAAAAAATCTCTGGAAAATACTTGGAAGAATCTCTGATAATTTTTTCGGAAGAATCTTAGGGAAATAATAATATAATTCTATAAGAAATTCCTGAACTACTTTGAGTATTTTCGCGGAAGAGTGAAAGAACAGTTGAACGTATTCCGCTGAAACTTCCTACACACCAAATTTCCTATCCATGTTGCAGCAATTTCGTTAGCTGAAATCATTTCAGCAATGCACAGTTTTGCTGGTAAACAGTACTTTTCGCTTTAGTTACTGAAATTCAGCAATATGATTTGCTGAATACTTGTCAATGCTTTCATTTTACTGATTTACAGTATTCCATTTGACAGATTTGAAAGTTTGCCGTAAATCAGTAAAGATTATTACTGAATTTACATCAGTAATCTATTTTTTTTTGCTGTAAGCCAGCAAACAGTCCGATCTGTCAAACGCAAAACCAGATATTTTCTATCACTGGTTTGGTTCGATTAGTAAAGTTGAAATTTATATACTTCATTATTTATCTGAAATTGTTTGTGATATCTAAATTTTAGGTGATATCTGGTATGTACGGAACATTTTAAAAATGCTTAAAATTAATTTGCAATTGCATTCTAGGATGGTGACAGTATCGGACAAGCGAATATAGGTGTTCCGATTTAGGTGTTCAATTATTGAATGATAATAAAAGTTTTTTACCTGTGTAATAACAAACCGTCTTACAATATTTTATATGGAAATTACCAACTATACAATCATTAAAAAAGAATTAAATTTTCAATTGCTGGAAAGCTGCAAATAATAAAATATAATCAATTGCTGAGTGGTCAGGAAATTGAATTGCTGAATATTCAGCATAAAAACTGTCACTTTCATCGAAATTCACTTTGCTGGATGATCAGTAATATTTTATTTTGCTGGATGGATTGCTGGGCTAACAGCACCAAAAAAAAATCAGCAAAAATTTGCTGATCACCAGCAATAAAAATTTGGTGTGTAGGAATGTTACAGTTGAAATTTTTGAAAATATAAAAACAGAAATATTGAGGGGTTTACTAACTAAGTGATCTTGAAGACATTTTTGGTTTGACTCCTAGATTTTTTTGTACTATTTTTTGGAGAAAATCTAAGTAATTTCTTATAATCCTAAACAAATTATAAATGAACTGCTGGAGGATTCTTCTAACTTACAATTGGAATGTATATGTAATAAGTACGTAGAGGACTTTCCAGGAGAAATCATTAAAAGAATTTCTAATGCATTCTCTGGCGGAATTCTTCGAGAGATTTTTTTTCCAATTTGTTCGAGAAATTTTCTGTTGAGATTAGAAAGCCTGGAAATGATTTTCCGTTGGAATCCCAGGACAAACTCAGTGAAATCTAATAAATAGTTTCTTTAAGAAAGCACTGAAAACTACGAAAACAATTCATGAACAAATCTCCGTAGGAATTCTCAGAGAAATCTCTTCAAAGCAAATTCGTGGAAGAATCGCGAAGGACATTCCTTGTAAGTTTTTTTCTAGAAATCTTGACTGGATTACAAAAAGAATGAATCTTTTCCGTTGTGAAAATTGAAAATTACAAATATCACTGATGTGCCGTGAAATGAAACAAAATAATAAAAAAATAAAAATCCGTTGAAATTACGAAATTTGTGAAAATCCTACTTATTGCTGTTGACAGTACTTTTGAAAAATAAGTATTTGCTAGGCCCCCCCTAGGCCCCCTCCAGAAAAAAATCCTAGCTACGCTAATGAAGTTCCGGTGAACCCAAACTTTTGCACGATGACTTGACTTACTGTTTTATTGATTTTGAATACTTTTCAGATTTTTCCGCCAAAATTTCATGAGTGCTCTTCAAAGTATATAAGATTACGATTCTAATGACACCTTGTTTTAAAATTTTGGTCGATCTAATGCTGAGGAAATTAGCTATGTTTTATCAGTGTGTTTTTTGAAAAATGTCACAACTTCAAGTACAAATTTAGCATAGCATAGCATAGACTGACTGTACATGTCAATGGTTGCTACTCCGTGATTGATCGGAACTGGTAAGAATTGCACTACGATCCAAATGAATAAGGGATGGGAGTTTCCGCTTACTCTCGAAGTGCAATTTTAGCAGATCTAGTATTATTGATCAATAACGGTGCCGGCCAAGTCCTTACAGTCAGTTGGGATGGGGAAGGAATGTTAGGGTGTAATGATTGTTGCTTCTAGAGATCGAGAATACCTCTGCATCTCCACAATCACCACGGGAAGGGTGTTTATTAGTGAGGGAGGAAAAGATCTGGGAGTCACCTCTGGTCAGTGATGCGATCCATGGACAAGGGGGAAATATACGACTTGTATTTAAAGCTAGTTTTGTATTTTTGTCTCGAGAAGTTTTTGGAAAAAATACGTCAACATCTATAATGTCGAACAATTCAAAAGACGTTTTTATTAATGACGAAAACTGAAAATTGCATGTATATATTTTAACTTATATGAAACAGGAATAATGCCGACACTTGTAGTGACGAACCATACATAGTTTGTTTGAAAATTGCATATGAGTATTACTGTGCATTTTGTCTCGATATGGTAGAAGTTTTAGAAAATACGTCAACATTCACAATGTCGAACAATTCAAGAGATAATTTTTAATAATTTCAAAAAGAGAAAAATATATGTATATTGAAATTGTATAAGAAAAAAGCATAATGCCGACACATATAGTGACGAACCATACAAAGTTTGTTTTAAAATTACATAAAAGTTACGCCTTCAAGAAAAAATGTGTTATCATAAGCGTGAAACGAACTCTCCAGTTGGTTATCCATTCTCGACTGAACACAAAGCTGACACTGACAGCAAAACTTCTTGGCGTCCCGAAAACAAACCGTCTTGCTTGGGCCTTCCCAAATACGTACCCAGCAAGACGCTCCAAAACGGGAAAAAAAAAATTCTCCGGCGACGAAAACACGCGCGAATCCGTCAGCAAAATCAATCGGACGACGCAAAACCGAACTGTCCTGCTTGGGCTTCACAAAGCACTACCTGTCACTACTTCAAATACAAATTTAGTATACAAAGTTTAAAGAATGTTTTTAGGAAAATACATACGAAGTAAGAATAAATCTTTGCCTTTCGAATGCGGCTTAGAGAGTTTCAATTGGACGTGTAATCACAGAGATATGGACTGAACACTTTTGCATGTTTTTTAGGGGGTGAACCCAAACTTATGCACGGGAGTGTAATTTTTGATCAAAAATACATACACCTCTGATTTTTTCATATTTTGTGTAAAACCAGCTCAGCTTTCCTGTGATGCAACAACTTGCAACAACTTTTAGAATCGGTGGTTGCCAACACCATGAAAATTCATTCATTTTTTCGATAAAATCCAATACGGCGGTTAAATTCAATATGGCCGTCAAATATTTTTATTTTTCCAAATACAGCTCCTTTGTTTTCCTTATCCAAAACCATGTTATTGTGAAGGAGTTGTTGAAGAAATTTTCAAGTTATGGTACACTCTTAAAAAAAATGAATTTTACATGTGACCTAACTGAACATTAGGGTGCCAATGGAATGTATGGGAAAAATTTTGCCATCGAATTTCAAAAAAAGGTAGGGCTCAAAAGTTTTGTCTCCTCGAAAAAAGTCCCCATGCAAAATTTGAGCTCAATCGGACTTCATTAAGTGGACCCCCAAAGCGGTCAAAGTTTGGCTTTTTTGACCCATGAAAAATCTCCAAAGGGGGGGGGGGTACATGAAATTTCCGAAATCGAAATTTTTTTTTGATGCCAGATGTCTTAGAAATGCATGAAACGTGGGGATCTGGTGTTATTTGGAAAAATTTTTTTTTGAAAAAATCGACCTTTTGGGACTTAGTAAATTTTTGAGTTGGGGGAGTGAATTGAATTTGAAATGAACGATTTGAATTCAATTGCTGAGAAATTCAAGGCAATAGTATTGAAACATATCCTATATGATTGTTGGCCACTGAAAGCATATGATATGTGATATTTCATTAGGGTGGTTCATTTACTTTCCATTAGGGTGGTCCTTTTTGTTAAAAAATAAAAAAAAATAAAAAATAGAATTTTAATTGAATATTAAAGACAATAGTATTGGAACATCTCTCACATTATCGTCAGCCATTTTCTACATTTAATATGTGGTATTTTATTAGGGTGGTTCACTTATTTTCCATTACGGTGGGCCTTTCTGTCGAAAAATCATAATTTGAATGGGATATTAAAAACAATAGTATTTTATCACCTCTTTCATCATCGTAGGCCATTTCCTTCATTAGATTCGTGATATTTCATTGGGAAGGCTCACTTATATTCAATTACGGTGATTCTTTAAAAAAAATTGAGTATTTGAATGGAATAGTAAATACAAGAGTAATTAAACATCTCCTATGTCATCGTAGGCCACTGTTAATGTATAATATGTGATATTTCATTGGGGCTATTGTCCTCAGTTTTGCATAAGGGTGATCATTTAATTTGTAAAATATTCTCAATAGATCTAACAAATCAACTTTGTTTGTATAGTTTTGAATCATGATTCTTCATTGGCATGCAACTCTTCGTTAAGCTATTTTCATTAAGGGTTTCTTTTGAAAAGTTAAAATAAAACGTTCCAATCATCAGTGAATTCAGTGAAGCACAACTCTAACTGCCATAATCAAAATACAGATAAAAAAGGAATGAAATAATTGTTGACGTATACAAATTATGACAATAGCTTGATGGGCGACGATGAAGGGCAACAAAAGTGTTTAGTTTATATTTTCAAAAGAGATTCTCAGCCTTGGGCTCCTTCATTCCCGAAACAAAAGTACGTTGCCTTCTGCTTGCTATAGTACACGCGATTCGGTTGTGACAACGTAGGTAATTCAAGTTTTGACAATCAGTTCTCGTTTATTCTTCAAAGATGTAACAAAGTTCCTTCAAGAAATTTCGTCGGAATTTCATATGGATTTTTTCGTTGGAGTTTTCAACGGAATTTTCTTTGGAGTTTCCTTTTGAATTTTAATCGGAATTTCCTTCGAAATTCCTTTAAAAAAATTTTATTTGACTTTTCTACGAAATTTTCTTTTTTTTCTACGGAATTTTTATCAAAATCGGAAATTCATCCTGAATTTGCTTCGGAATATCCTGTGGAATTTTCTTCGGTATCTTTAGAAGTGCCCTTTTGAATTTTCTGTGGTATTTCCTTCGAAATTTCCTATGAAGTGTCCTCCGGAATTTCATTCTGAACTTTTCATTGGAATTTTCTTCGAAATTTACTTCGGAGTTTCTTTTTGAGTTTCCTTCGAAATTTGCTTTGGAGTTTCCTTCCGAATTTCTTCTAGAGTTTGTTTCGGAATTTCCTGTGTTATTATCTTTGGAGCTTCCTTCAGAATTGTATTCGAAATATTATTTGGAATTTCTTTCGAAGCATTGGAATTTACTTTGGAAATTCCTTCGAAATTTTCTTTGGAGCTTTCTTCGGAATTTCATTTGGGATTTCTTTTGGACCTTTGAAATTTACTGCGGAATATTCTTAGATATTTCCTTTACAATTTTCTTTGGAATTTCCACAGAGTTTTCTTGAGAATTTCCTTACAAATTTGCTTTGGATATTCCATAGAAAATTCCTTAGAAATTTTCTACGAAATTTCCTTTTAACTTCCTTTTTTCATTGCAATTTGCTTCGGGATTTGCTTTGGAATTTCCTTAGAAATTCCCTTTTGAATATGCTTTGGATATTTTTCAGAATTGTCGTCGGAATGTCCTTTGGAATGTGCTTCAGAATTTCTTTTGCAATTTTATTCATTTTTTTTTTAATTTTTTTTGGGATTTCCCTTGTATTTTCGAAAGATTCCATCGAAGTTTCCTTTGGAATTTCTTTTGGAGCTGTGATCTTTTCTTCGAAATTTCCTTAGAAATTCCTTTTTGAATTTCATTCGGAATTTGCTTTGAATTTTTTTATGGAATTTCCTATGGAGTTTTCGGAAAGTCCTTTGGAATTTTCCCCGGATTTTTCTTCGGAATTCCCTTGGGTTTTTTTTCGGAATTTCCTTTGGAATTTTCTACGCAATTTTCGTCAGAATTTCTTTTGAAATTTGCTTCGGAAATTCCGTTGGATTTTTTTTATTTTCCTTTGGAATTAACTTTGGAATTTCCGTCGAAATTCCCTTAGGAGTATCCTTTAAAATTCCTTTGCAGTTTTCTTTGGGGCTACTTATCAAATTTTCTTCAGAATTTTCTTAGGAATTCCTTTATTACTTCCTTCAAAATTCTCTTTGAAATTTCTTTCGGAATTTCGTTTGAAGTTTACTTCCAAATTTGTTATAGAGTTTCCTCGGAATTTCCTTTGGAATAACCTTTGGAATTTCCTATGGAGATTTCGAAATTTTATTTAGAAGTATTGATTGGAATTTTTTCCTTTGGACTGTTTTCCGTTAAATTTTCGCGGAATTTACTTTGGAATTTCCTTCGTATTGTTTTTTCGGAATTTTCTTAGGAGTATCCTTTAAAATTTCTTTGTATTCTTCGGAACTTCATATCTCATTTACTTCAGAATTTCCTTTGGAATTTCTTCATGAATTTCTTTCAGTAAGTTGCTTCAGGAAGTTATTTTGGATTTCTTTGGAATTACTTTCGGAATTTCCTTCTTCAGTTCTTCAATATTTTCTTCGGCGTTTCCTTTGGAATTTCTTTTGGAATTGCCTTCGGAATTTCCTTTGGAATTCGCTTCGGAAGTTTCTTTGAAATTTCTTATGGAATTTCCTTTGCAATTTCTTTTAGAGCTGGCTTCGGAATTTCATTTGGAATTTTCTGCGCAATTTTCGTCCGAGTTTTCTTTGGAATTTGCTTCGGAACATCCTTCAAAAATCCATTCGGATTTATTTTTCTGGAATTTCCTTTTGAATTTGCTTTGGAATTTCTTTCGGGATTTGCTTTGGAATTTCATTTAGAGCTACCTTCGGGATTTGATTTGGAATTTTCGACGTTATTTTCGTCGAAATTTACTTTGCAATTTGCTTCGGAATTTCTTCTAGAGTTTTCTTCGGAATTCCTTTTGGAGTTTCATGCTAAATTTGATTCGGAATTTGATTTGGAATTTCTTTTGAAGCTTTGAAATTATTTCGGAATTTTCTTCGGAAGTACCTCTATAATTTTCGTTTCCTCTGGAATTTTCTTCGGTATTTTCTCTGGAATTTCCTTCGGAATTTTCTCTGCAATTTCCTTCGGAATATCCTCTGGAATTTCCTTCGGAATTTCCTTTGGAATTTCCTTCGCAATTTCCTCTGGAATTTCATTCGGAAATTACTTTGGAATTTCCTTCCGTATTTCCCCTAGAATATTCTTCGAAATTATCTCTGGAATTTCTTTCGGGATTTTCTCTGGAATTTCCTTCAGAATTTTCTCTAGAATTTCTTTCAGAATTTCCTCTGGAATTTCCTTCGGAATTTCCTCTAGAATTTCCTGCGAAATTTCGTCTGGAATTTCCTGAGAAATTTCGTCTGGAACTTCCTTCGGAACTTTCTCTGGAATTTCTTTCGGAATTTCCACTGGAATTTCCTTCGTAATTCCCTCTGGAATTTCCGTTGGAATTTCCTTTGGAATTTCCTTCAGTATTTCCTCTAGAATTTCCTTCAGAATTTTCTGTAGAATTTCCTTTGGAATTCGCAAAACTAAATTGGAAAGGTCACGAGGCTCAATGCTTGATCTCTGAGATGAGTGCATCTGAAATCACGAAGTAGCAAGCGGATTTTGTATGAGACGAGGACTCCAAACTGGTTCAGCTTAGTGAAGTGTTGCATTCCGAATGAAAATCACGCAAAACTTTTCAAAAGACCTTTCTAACAATGAGAGGCTTTCTTAAGGCTCTTTTGTTGTTAACTAAGTTACCTTTACATTTTTCGTCGAAAATTACGCAAATATTATGTAGTAGTCCACACCATAATCTTTCGGTCTGTAGATATTAAGGTTGAAATTTTTACAATGATACCATAATTAAGGAAAGTGGACGAGACTTTTTCGAGAAATCATGGTTTCACACTATACGAAAAATGATGCACCCTAATGGAAAAGAAGAGAAACTCCCTAATGAAATATGTTAACAGTATCCTACGATGATGTCGCATATCAAATGGAACTAGAGGCGCATGAATTCAGAGGAATTTAAAGCCTCTCTAAACAAAAATATCACGAATCTAATGAAGGAAATGCCCTACGATGATGAAAGAGGTGATAAAATACTATTGTTTTTAATATCCCATTCAAATTATGATTTTTCGACAGAAAAGCCCACCCGAATGGAAAATAAGTGAACCACCCTAATAAAATACCACATATTAAATGTAGAAAATGGCTTACGATAATGTGAGAGATGTGCCAATACTATTGTCTTCAATATTCAATTAAAATTCTATTTTTTATTTTTTTTATTTTTTAACAAAAAGGACCACTCTAATGCAAAGTAAATGAACCACCCTAATGAAATATCACATATCATATGCTTTCAGTGGCCAACAATCATATAGGATAAGTTTCAATACTATTGCCTTGAATTTCTTAGCAATTGAATTCAAATCGTTCATTTCAAATTCAATTCACTCCCCCAACTCAAAAATTTACTAAGTCCCAAAAGGTCGATTTTTTCAAAAAAAAAATTTCCAAATAACACCAGATCTCGACGTTTCATGCATTTCTAAGACATCTGGCATCAAAAAAAAAAATTCGATTTCGGAAATTTCATGTACCCCCCCCCCTTTGGAGATTTTTCATGGGTCAAAAAAGCCAAACTTTGACCGCTTTGGGGGTCCACTTAATGAAGTCCGATTGAGCTCAAATTTTGCATGGGGACTTTTTTCGAGGAGACAAAACTTTTGAGCCCTACCTTTTTTTGAAATTCGAAAAATCGATTTTCATTGGCACCCTACTGAACATGCACTTAAATATATTGTGACGCATTCCCATTTATAACTAAATAATATGTTTATTTTGATTTATAATTGAAAAACATGCAACGAAATATGATTTCAAATAAAACTAGACTAAGATTACAGTCCAGAATGCATTTTTACAGAATTCAAAAACGTTTGTGTCAATTTCCTGATTTCACACGTGATGTGTCGTAATATATGAACATTAGACTGAAATTGTCATTTTAGAAGACGCAAATTTACATGAATTTTGACTTTGACGTCAGACTTGGTGTCGGCACCATTGAGTTTGCTTTCAACATGGCCGGTGTTGTGCGTCGCGATTTTTTTCCTCTGTGTTTATACGAGAAAATAACTGCAAATTGAGTGGAATTAAATCGTGCTTGATTGTGAAGTGTGTGATCAGCTAGCCAGTGCATTATTTGGTTTCTTGTGAAGTGATGGATTTAGAGTAGTTGTATGTATCCCTGTTTGTTGTATTTTGTGTAAACGTTTTCGCATTGTATGTTGTGCGGATGTTTTTGAACGAGCAACGTTTGAAATTGTTATTCTCGTGTGGAACTGGCGCGGTGGGCGCCTAGAATAGTGATCACTGGTTCCTCTTTGTTGATGCCCGTCAGATTTAGTTTTGTTTTCAAAAGCATCATGAAGGTAAGAGTTTTGGAGTACCCGAATGCGCGCATAACATCTCAGTTCTCAAAGAATGACAGGAGGAGAAAGAAATTACACGCCAGGATGTAAAAGTCAGTTATAACGACTTTTAAGTCCTGGCGTGTAATTTTTTTTTTGTTTTTTCAGGGTCATGTAATTTTAAGAACAGATTTAACTCTATGTCAAAAGGTTCGCTTCTTTTATGTGCATCTAAAAGCACGTAAATTTAAATGATTTTTTGTAAGAGTGTAGTTTGAGCAAGGCACGAAATGGCAAAATTCGAGGGGTCATCAAAAACTGTTTTGATTATAACTACCGAGGGGTCCATCAATTTTACCAACCGAATGCAGTTTCTTTACTTACTCGACAGGATCCTTCGAATGAGCGTTAATTTAAACATTTTAAAATACCAAGTATAAATAGTGGGCCGGTTTCAGCGTTACATCTGTAAATATCGTAGATTAGCTAAGCCTTGTTTACTTTGTCGTTAATAATTACGCTTCTTTGCTTACTTTTATCAAAATACTTCAAAATGTAGATTCCGGAACACTTACATTTGAAATTTGAGCTGAATTAAGCACCACCAATACTAACACCAGATGTAAACAATTCCAGCAAAGAATTCCAAAATTGTCGAGGTTATGTCAGCGTGCAACAATCTATGGGAGACTTGCTAAACGAATAAAAACATTACAAAGGTTTTCACATCACTACACGGAAAAAAACATTTAACCTAATTTTTAAGTTGATTTTACCCAAATATATATATATATCGATTATTCTCTCAACCCAAAATCTCTCGGTATTCTCTCCCTACCAATGGTGCCAAAAATAGAGAGAGCTGCACCTACCCAATGGGGCTAGTTTAGCCCAACAAGCCAAATTTGGGTTAATACATTATTCTCAAACTTAGGTTGAATGAACTCAATTTTGCGTTGAATCAAACAAACAAATTTAAGTAAACTTTCCTTATGGCTTCAAAGACAAAGTACCTGGAAATTTAGACAAATTTCGGTTATTGGGCTCAACTACGGTTTTGCGTTGAAACAACTCAGGTTTGAGCAGATCCGCGTTGCCGTGTACACATATACTGTACTGGGTGACGTTTATCTAGTACAGTTAGTCTAGACACAAACCTTATCAATAACTTACGTTACGTTGAACTCAAAAAAATAAAAAATTCACATGATTTAGCAAGAAAACAGGAAATTTGGCCTCATGAGAAACGCAATCAGCTGCTTTTAGTTGACTACCTATTCTAATAACTCTGGTGCCATCCAAAGAGGGGGATGGTTTGTAGAAGCGACTTTTCTTATCGAGTTTAGAAGACTGTTGATTTTTCTGGAGCACTACATACTCTTGCGAGTACCTTTTGGATGCAGCTTGTCTGCGCTCTTCCCTACTCGGCATCGTTTCCATCTCGACAAGATTTTGCCTCTTCCAATTGGGGTCTCCAAAGCGACGAACGAACATTATCCTGCCGATCAACCGTTCCCACAAAGAGAAGCGCTTGAAGCCTATCACTTGCTCCTCTGTTTGACACAGATACACGTGGATGACTTTCAGTTCTTCTTGTGAATCTATCTCAATGATCTCATTTGGACAGTCTTATTCTGCTCTGTAGAGGAATTACGGCGCCTTAAACCACCTACTTTCTTCGCCGAAACTGGGGCCTCGGTCCTATTTTGTGGCTTCATACCCGTTGGAACTTTCCTCCATTCACTGACTTCGGTATCTTCCAAGATCTCTGTGACCACATACTGGCGATACTTCCTTGTATCTAACCTAAGCCAGTGTAGCACCGTGGACGAATAACTCCACATGACAGTACGTTTGTTCGGAAGCGTATGGTCTGAGATGATGGTCTTTCATAGACGTGTACCAATTGCTGCTGCTTGTAATTCGAGCCGTGGAATAGAGAGTACCCGACGAGGAAAGAATAACTCGCCAATAACTTATGCATACCATATTTTGGTATCATACCACAATTAGGTATTGTTCAGTTATCAATACCTCATTTTGGTATTATAATGGTATTAAAAAAAATGTTTAAAACAATTGAAAATACTTCATTTTGGTATTCGACAGCTATTGAGGACTGCTGGAGGTATTGAACTAGTATTGGAAAATTTCACTTTTATATGAAAATCCATCAAGTATTATTTAGGTATTACAATACCTGATCCAATTATCAGCTTGGTATTTGTAGAATATGCAGAAGGTATTGTTTGAGGAATTTTACCTCTTATGCAGGGCTAATTCATACCTCATTCAGGTTATAAGTATTGGAAATTATCTGGTATGGAATGACTCAATTTGGTATTCAGTAGTTATTTTCTTCTGCTCGGGTAGCTTTACCCGGGTACCTTTAGCCCTGCATAAGAGGTAAAATTCCTCAAATAATACCTTCTGCATATTCTACAAACACCAAGCTGATAACTAGATCAGGTATTGTAATACCTAAATAATACGTGATGTATTTTCATATAAAAGTGATTTTTTTCAATAATAGTTCAATACCTCCAGCAGTCCTCAATACCTATCGAATACCAAAATGAAGTATTTTTAATTGTTTCAAACATGTTTTTCAAATACCATTATAATACCAAAATGAGGTATTGATAACTGAACAATACCTAATTATGGTATGATACCAAAATATGGTATGCATAAGTTATTGGCGAGTTATTTTTTCCTTCTCGGGTATCGGTGACACTTTGGTTTAACGAAGACAAGACTACAGCGGATTGTTCCGCCGTCATCTACACGAAAATAGACTGCTGCTGCATATGCAGCGCTGCTTGCATCAACGAACACGTGTAGTTCTAAAGATTCATATGTGTTTGGACTGTAACCCATATATTCTACTGAGGAATGATGTTCGTCGGCAGCTGTTCATCCCAACCGACTCCAGACTTCTATACTTCCGGCACTAGGACCTTTCCATGTGATACTACGAAAGGAGCTACCCAGAGGGTCGAACACGCTTATGACGAGACTCAGCAGCTCACGCTTCGATGGTACAGATGAACCATGGGGTAGACGTTGCAGAATTTCACGGAGAGTAAGTGAAAACGAGAAAACATCTTCCTGAGCTTCCACACCATTCTTAGAACTAGTTCTAAGTTGCTTTATTTATCCATGACGAAGCTTGTCATTAATTTTGGGTTAGCCGTTCGTAATTTTTGTACGCACTTGGTTTCGACCAATCAACAGGTGAAGTCTGCCAAAAGGCGCTCTTGAATTTCTTTCGTCCCTTCATTTCTGGCTTACCCTCAACAGTTTTTGCTTGCCATCTCCATATATATATTTTACATATTTATTTGTACTTAGGGTAAATCGGAATAATGCGCCCCAATCGGGCAATACGCCCCAATTCATTTTGTAAGAATTGAGGCTTCTTTAACACGTAAATGTGATAACATATCTTAAATATCTACGAAAAAAAGATATTGCTCATATAAGATATTTGAGATGTATGAAAAACCAACAGATATTTCAAAAATATCAAAAATCAGCTTTTAGGCGTAAAATTTCTAAGCCGATAAGCAAGCCTCGTTGTAAATGAAGCCCTTCCTTTACTATTGAACTTATTATAACAACTTTTACCGGAAAACGACTGCTAATTGACCCTTTTTGAGCTTACCAAGTGGTGGATTTTCTCTTGGACCATTTGTACAACGTTGTGGAACGTTTTTCTGTGGGAGGGGCATATTGCCCAGTTTGTTTTGAAACGTCAACATTTAGACCGTTTACAGAAAACGTCTTCTACTCTTTTTAGAAGCTACCTGGCAAGAGAAAGTTGCATTCAGAGCATGACCAACTTACAACATAACACCTTGACATCAAAAACGATAGAAGTAATGCATTTGCTACTGCGATAGAGCGGTTTTCCTTAAGATGGGCGTATTATACCTGTTTACCCTACTTATAAAAACGATTGTTTCCATTATTCCTGGCTGCATTTTTAACAGGTTCGAGCAAGATAATTTCACAATTTTGTTTATCAAACTCTGGACGGTGCATAAAATCCCAGAGTTTTTCATTGGGCTCTACGACATAGATTATAGAGCACTCAAGCACTCAACACTATAACAGCACTTGTGGCTGTAATAACTTGTGATTAGAAACTTGGAAACAGCATTTAAGCAATGAGCATCATTGAGTATGGAAGAGCATAAATTTAGGCAGTATGCGATTAGTAACAGACGTAGGTATGTCCAGGTCGGCCCAAAGCCGCCAAAATTGTCTTAGGAGTTGGCCAGGGTAGACGCGTCACGCGACGCGAAGCGAAAATCCTTTGGAGATTGACATTTCCCTATTAATAATTGTTATTCCTTCCTATGCAATTTTCTACATCACGCATGACTTTTATCGTCTGCGGATGATAACGAGCCATGAACGAAAACAAGACAGACACACACACAACCGTTTGATGCCGATTACTGAACCTAACATTCGCTAACGCATTCTCATTATGATCAAGAAACAGAGGCGAATATTTTACATTTTCTATGCTATGCAACCAAACGGATGTTTGAGGATCCAATAGATTATAATTAGGTTGTTAAAGGATGCATTGCCAGAAAATATGGAAGATATTACAAATTTTATGCAAAACATAAATCACCTGAATGGCTCGATACTGTTGTAATCTGTGAGAGTTGCTTCTCTTGAACGCTCTCGCGCTACGTACTATACGAGAGAATGAATGTTTACATTCATAGGGCCCTCCGATTGCGATGTGCCATGAACTGTTACGGTTTACGAACTGTTACACTGAATATGGTTCTATCGACTTATTCGGATCAAAATCCAAACACTGCTTAGGAGCTTCAATGAGCTATTTCACGACAAATTGCACATTTTTTCTAAGGGTTACAAACTATAACAGTGCACAAGTAGGTAGGTAGGTAGTTCACCAAATTTGATTTCTTCTTCTTCTTCTTTCTTACGTTACGACCCTACTGGAACAGAACCTTCTTCTCAGCTTAGAGAGTTCTTATGAGCACTTGCACAGTTATAAATTGAGATACTCTTTGTCATGGGAAGTAGAGAAAATTACCAAGCCGAAATGACCCTCGTTCGGTGGGATTCGAACACACGACCCTCAGCTTGGTCCTGCTGTTTACCTGCGCATTCATCGCTACGGCTATCTTGGCCCGATTATTTATCGATCTGAAAAATTGCCTAGAAAATCACAGAAAATTGCAACGAAAATAGTCAAAACGGTTTTTTTAGTTTTTTAGGATTTTCTGAGAAAGGCACATCCACATATATATGAACAAAATATCCCGTATCGACAAATTTTAGTTTTCTCATTTTCGTCGACCGACGTAGAGCCAATTTGATGGCCATCATTTGATTTAGAGGCCCATTTTTGGCATAATTTGGGGTCTAAGATTACTCCTAAGTCCATAACTCTTTCACATTTTTCCACATTTTGATTTCCTAATGCTATTGAAATGCGTGGTGTTGTTTTTTTTTCTGCTAAATGATATAAGATTGCATTTTTTACATTAAGTTCTAATAGGCATTTCTTGTACCATGTGTAGAATTTTTCTATTTCATTGCGGAATACATTGATGTCTTCTTCGTTTCTTATTTCCAGGTCATCGGCATCAATTAACACTTTGAGTTTATTGAAAATAAAGGAAATGTCGTTTACGTACGTGATATTAAGAAGAGGTCCCAAATGAGAACCTTGAGGGACACCCGAAGTGACTTGAATTGGATTTATTTCCTTTGAATTTATTATTTGTTGGCGGTCAGTTAAAGACGATTCAAGCCATTTCAGCAGTCCCGGCTTGATTCCAATTTTTTGTAGTTTGAAAAGTAGCATTGGTATGTCTATACGATCAAATGCCTTGCTAAAGTTCCTATAAAGAACTTCTACGTGGTTTCCATTGTCCATCGTATTCAATGAATAGTCAACAAATTGAAATTGTCTGAAATTTCCCGCACAAGGATTTGATTTACACCAATATATCTAAAAAAAAATCCGGAAAAACGCCAAATAATTGCGATCGCGGTCTTCTTCCGAAAATGTTGTATAGGTTTCTTGGAAAAAAATTGCATATAGATTGCAATTTTTTTCTGCGTTGTCACCCACATTTTCATCAAGGTGCATAATGGATGGAAAATTGTCAGAATTTAGTTTTGTTTTACTTAATTGAAGAAGTTCTTTGGATAGATCTTTATTTCAAGCTCAGTTTTTGAATTGTATTCTTCAAAAGCATCACTGATGGCAAGATTCAATTGATTGCAAATGTCCAAATATTTTGCTAAGTTTTCATCTTTCTTGTGTTTCTTATAAATTTTGTGTGCCTTTTGCTTCCGCTTTTTCAGATTTTTTATGTGGTTGTTATACCATATTGGATTTTTTGTGCTGAGGTTTCTCCGTATTTTCTTGGAAGGGATTTCTTGTTTTATGATTTCATTGAATATGTATGCAGCAGTTTCGATATTTCTTTCGTCTCTGATTATTTCTTGCCAATTCTCTTCTTCTTTCTGGCGTTACGTCCTCACTGGGACAGAGCCTGCTTCTCAGCTTAATGTTCTTATGAGCACTTCCACAGTTATTAACTGAGAGCTTACTATGCCAATGACCATTTTTGCATGCGTATATCGTGTGGCAGATACGATGATACTTTATGCCCTGGGAAGTCGAGAACATTTCCAATCCGAAAAGATCCTCGACCGGTGGGATTCGAACCCACGACCCTCAGCTTGGTCTTGCTGAATAGCTGCGCGTTTACCGCTACGGCTATCTGGACCCCTGCTTGTCAATTAACACTATTTAATCTACGTTAAATTTTTTCATAGTCTGCTAATTTGTATTCTAAGACTTCCTCGTATTCATAGTCGTCTTGAATTTTTATCGATGAATAGGGAATATTGGATTGCTGTGTGAAATGCTTCATTTTTCCACAATGGATTCAATGACTCAGTTACACAGTTAGCAATCTTATCTTTATCGAAAATAAACTGCAATGGTTCATTGTCCTCAACGACTGGAAGTAAAATACTTTCATTTTCAGAGTCCCGAATGAAATTCATTTTATAAAAAAAGTTTTTTGAACATTTTTTTCGCTAAATTTTGTTATCTGACCCACAGTGGAAAGGTGAGAATATAATTGAAAAAGAAAATGAAACGACAACGCGCAAGTAACACGCCATCCACCTCCACCTTAGCTTCGGGAGGCGTCGTCGTCGTAATTCCTGAAGAGCAGGAAACCGAATCGTCCGTCCACTCGAAGTCGACGTCGTCGTTCCCTGTCGTGAGGCCCGTGGGAATGTTCGTTGGGAGGCCTCAGACTGTGTGCACTGGCATTGCGTTTGAACTACGGAGATAAATTGAGGATTAATTCAGATGTTGGATTCTGTGGATGTGGTGCACCAACGAGGACGAAGGGAGAGCAGACTATCAGATAGGGATCGAGTCTTCTCGATTGCAGTGCAGCATTCGATCTTATCAGCGGATTTATCTTAATGCGCGAGAAACGATTCTGAGGCAATCGTTACCAATCGGTACATGGTGATAATTAATCATCACGAAGAGTATGTGGATTTGTTATCAAGTTAAGGGATTCTAGCAGTTTGCTTTTACTTACCTACCGCAGGATCAGTGGGAGAGGTGGATTAAATGGATTATGGATTAAATCGACACATATTATGGATTAGAACACTTTGTTATTCACGTTGTTTTTAGTTCCTCTCCAGAATTTCATGTCATTCGGATCATTACACACAGAGATGATGGAGGAGCACGACCATTTTATATGAAATCTACAATTTTTGCATTTTAATTTCCAACACTATAGCTTTAAATTTTTGTTTGGTGACAGACCCATAAAAGATGATTACATAAAATACCCTTTCGGTCTCATTTGGAGCGTATCTCGTCAACCTAATCGTTCTAAACCATACCAAGAAAAAAGCATTCCGCACTTTATGACCGATTGCTGATGGGAATTGATACGCATTTCGAAATGAACATCGAAATTCAAGCGCTTTTGACTTCCGAGAAGCCGAACAAAGACAAATCGCTCACAAAACGATTTTAATTGGTACTTCCATACTGTCACCACCGAATTGACCGCCATCAAACGCATGACGACGACGACGAAGACATTTTGAAGCGGCTACCAATGGACGAAATACGCTTTGGTAATAAATCTCATCGGAAGACCCACATAAACCATCCATCGATCTCCATCGTCGCCCTACGGATGGATGCAAGAACCACTTAAATCCATTTCCCAGTTTGATTCCTTTTTGGTTTTACTTTTTTCTGGAGTCACTTTTAAACAGTCGTTAAGATCAATCTGCTCATTTGAATGAAATTTTTATTGGCCAAATTGAGAGGTCAGATAAACGATTCTTCAAAATGGATAGATGGATGGTTCGATGGACTTTACTCGAGTGAGCTCAAATATCGAACTTTGAACTGGTCCGTTCGACGCACAGAGGCGTAGTTACAACAAATTTGTGGTCATTTTTCTGAATCCGATAGACATAGCTAAGATTTTTCTTATCAACATTAGGGCATAACATGTTCATTAAGGCAGAACATAATTTTGACCATGGTTCACCCAAATTACTCCTGTGTGCATTGGTCTAAGATCTGCTTCGAGTTTATTGGAAATCTAATTAAATTAATTTTCGTTCGAGGTCGTAAAAGGACTTCTGCGCTCATTCGGCCGGCTACTGAAGTATATCGGTTTCGGAGTTTGGGTCTTTGTGTAGCAAGAGAGCATTTTAAAACGATAGATTTTCCCCCAAACGATGACGATAAGAAAAAATGGGCTCCCATGGCTTCGATTGGGGAAGCAGCCCGATAAATATGAACGATGGGCAGTAAATGAGAATTAGGTTTTTAAGAGGCATATATCATCCGCAGCAGTGACTCACTACGACCTCAGTTGGAGGCAATGGCAAGTCATTACCCAGTCGTATACAGCATCAACAAGATCGTGGGGCAGTATAATAGACACCTCGATAATCGCTTCATCGCCATAGTTGAATGTCAGTTCTTGCGCCATTACGATTGTGCATAGCGTTTCAAGAACAAGTTGTTAGATCTTGTTTGGTGTTCCTTCTTTCCGCCTCGTTGAGCTCATATTCAGACAATCGTCATTGTTTGCAACCTCGTCTCAGCAACAGTGCAAAATGCCTAATACAGCAACGGCGGATGGTGTGCAGTGCATCTTCTTTCACTTACGATATTGATCCTCAGATGCAACTCATTATAGATGAGTGACGAAATTAGGTTCCGTTGATGATCAGATGTTCAGATAAATCTCGAAGAATGATGACAGCCCAGATTGGTCGGTCCCGACAATGTAGCTTTATTTCTTCAAACTAGGTTTCTCAAGGATTTATAAAATTAACCCGATGTCATTCATAACGATGATGGTTCGCCAATCGAAGCGATTAACATTTGATCATGATTTCTGTGTGTGATCGAACACATGTGACTGATGGGAAGCTATTAACAACTCAATCATAGTCGCGCAGTCAGGGATGAATTGTTGCTACATCTTAACCATGTTAGTGTTTTGAATGTCGTTATTCAAAAAATATTCCACTATAACCCTTTGACTATGATCTGGGGTCAATATGATCCCGGAGTAATTTGAAGGGCTGCTGCATTTCTGTTAATGAACCGACTTGTGAATTTTTGGTTGTAGGACATTTCCCAGAATGACATTCCCCAGAACGCCATTCCCCTGAATAACGTTCCCCAGAATCCCATTTCCCAGAATGAGACATTCCCCAGAATCTTTTTCATACATTTTTGAAGAACGGTAAGAAATATATTTGGTTTTATTAGTCTTTTGTCGTAAAAATATGTATTTACCAAATTGATTTCAATTCCCAGTCACTTCGAATCCCGATCACCGACGTCTGTTCACCCAAAATATTATTTTTTTTTTTACCAATTCATTTATTTAAGGCTCTATCGCGTTTAACGCTTTACGGAGCCGAGATTCATTTTTGTACTTTTTTTTTACAATTGTTTAACTTCTTAAGTACCAAGTTTAGTCCGGGTTGGAGCCAGGGTACTCGTGGCAACTCGAGGTTAGTGGTCACAAATATTTTTAGGAAGGGCTAGGTTGGGATTGGGTTACAGGGTTCTTTGCAGCTCATCCGGGTGGTATTTCATGGTTGCTCGTTTGTCGTATCATGGCGTATACCAACTTCATGTGGGTTTTCGATTGCCGGATGGCCAGGAACATCAATCCAACACAAATGGACCATAACACAGAGAGAAAAAAAAAACTGGGGAAGAGAACACAAGAGAATTAAACTTTTATACAACACAAGCGAAGGTAATCGTAAATCGACAACATGTAGACGAGATCGCGGGAGCCCAACACATCTCTAACTGAAACATAGGGTTGTCTACCTCGGGCCACAAGGGTATCCATAAGTTGTGCTCTGGAGGCGTCCATATCCGGGCACTGCCAAACTACGTGATCGATGTCATCATAACCGGAACCACACCTGTTACATATATTGCTCAGCGCGAGGTTGATCCTGTGCAAATGTGCGTCTAGCGAGTAATGGTTGGACATAAGTCTTGACATCACGCGAATGAAATCTCGACTTACATCCCAACCTTTCCACCACGCTCGCAAGGAAACTCTAGGGATTATGGAATGTAACCACCGTCCCAGTTGGTCATTTAGCCAGTCCGCTTTGCCAACCGTGAAGAGAACTTTGACGTACTAAATGAAACAATTCATCGTGTGAAATTCTTCTATCATATATCTCACCTTCCTCAGCGCCCACCTTTGCGAGAGAGTCCGCCTTCTCATTGCCATAAATTAAGCAATGTGAGGGGACCCATACAAAGGTAATCTTATATGATCTTTCGACCAGTGCACACATCTGCTCTCTTATTTTTGTAAGAAAGTAAGATGCATGCTTTACAGGTTTCATCGATCGGAGTGCCTCAATAGAACTGAGACTATCCGAGAAGATGAAGAAGTGGTCTGCGGGCATGTTAGAGATCATCCCCAAAGCGAAGTTGATTGCTGCCAGCTCAGCAACATAAACCGTGCAAGGTTCCTGAAGTTTTCGGAAGGCGGAAGAGTTTTCATTGAAGACACCGAAGCCAGTGGATCCATTTATACGTGACCCGTCAGTGAAATATCTCCTGTAGGAATCGACATTCTGGAACTTTGCGTTGAAAATACGTGGAATAGTTATACATCGAAGTTGATCTGGAATTCCATGAATAGCTTGTTTCATGGACAGATCATATTCAACAGAGGAACTGTCATTGGTGAAGCGTACACGTGGAGGGTTATAACATGGAAGGCTAATGTCAGATGACATGTAGTAGAGATAAACTCTCATGAATTTTGACTGAGTGTTCAGTTTGAGCAATTCTTCGAAGTTTTCGATGAAAAAATATTATTTTGTCAAAATCATTATTATGGATTTCAAGCGAATACAAGTTGAGTCCAAAAAAAAAAAAACTTTAAAAAGGCGAGTGTTTACTTCCCTTGTCTCAGGCAAACCATCTCAGAGACCGCCCATAAACCACTTGGTCATTATATTCACATGAGGGTTTTTTTTTTAATGTATATTTGATGCCCGAAATGTATAACAGACAGGCTGCCAAATACGCTATGTTGGAAGCAAATACTATAGTTTGTAAGCTTTTTCTCCCCAGAAACTCAAAGCACAATGGAAATAAAGCATATAAGTAACATTAAGTTATAAAATAATAGTATCTAATGCAGTTAATTGATCACCGTTTCCAAACATATCCTTAGCCTGTCCAAAATACATGATTTACCCTGTATGGGAGTGGAGTGGTTGTGGTCAAAGAATACGGCCCATATAATAAAAAACTTCAAAACGTTTGTGTGGATAAAAGATCACGCAGGGGGAATAAGGTGGTCTTGAAAATCCAAAATAAAAGACTATTTAATTCAAGGCCAGACCCGACCTCAATCTGAAGGGGAAATGCTGTTTAACATGATTATGTTACTTTTCTCCGAAAGTCAATTCCCCAAATGCCAGCTCTCCGAATGGCCGAGCTGGCATTCGAGGAATTGCCAGCTCGGCCATTGACTGAAAGCCATTTCCCCCAATTACTCCTTTCCTCGAAGAGCGATGTAGTCGAAACAGGTACAAGAATAGATTTTAGGGACAGGGTGCTGAACTAGCAATGATAAGCAATCAAAAGAAGGAGATTTTTTAGATTATATGGTCATTCTAGACTAAACACATTTTGCCGAGGACGGTGAAACGCGGAAGAATCGCCAATTAAGTTAAAAGGGTGCATAGCAGATGACCCGTTCGTTCACCACCTTGAAAAACAATATGACAATTATGAGAGCTAAACACTTTTCGGGAAACTAGGCCATTCGGAAAAACGGAATATTCGGGGAACTGGCGTTCGGAGAAACGACATTCGGGGAAAAGCAGCATAACTGTTTAAGATAAGCTGCTCTTATTTATGTCATACTATGTTTTATAATCAAACTTGACCCAAGCTATTCGAAAAATTATTTGTTTTGTATTCAGGGATGGTACACAAATTATGTCACGCTAAATTTCAACTTTTTCGACCCCCTTCCCCCCCTTTGTCACACTTTTTGTATGAGTCCTCAGAAAATTTTGTAAGGCTTGTCACGCTTAGCTCGACCAAACCTCCCCCCCTTGGAGCGTGCCGTAATTTGTGCATGACCCGTCATAGTTATTCTACCTTCGCTTAAAATTGGTTGTTCTTTATAATTGTGTTTTCAAAAGGTGATTTGCACTAGTGCAATATTCTTCAAATCCACAAATAAATTTGATTATTTGTGGAATTTGTTTTTTTCTGCTTTCATAACATATTCTCCTTCTTCTTCTTCTTAGTATTTACGTCCACACTGGAAAAGAGCCTGCTTCTCAGCTTAGTGTTCAATGAACACTTCCACAGTTGTTAACTGAGAGCTCTCTTTGCCAAAGTTGCCATTTTCGCATTCGTATATCGTGTGGCAGGTACGATGATACCCTATGCCCAGGGAAGTCAAGGAAATTTCCATTACGAAAAGATCCTAGACCGACAGGGAATCAAACCCAGACACCTTCAGCATGGCTTTGCTTTGTAGCCGCGGACTCTAACCACTCGGCTCAGGAAGGCCCCTACCACAGTGATTAGCCGACGGCAATAGACAGCAATCACAGTGTTTTATTTCGCCAAATTGTTTGTGTAAAATTCTTGTTCCGTACCACCTACCCACCATTCGATATAGGGTGCTGGTGATAAATAATCGAGACAAGCACCGTGCGCGCTACACGAATAAACGGCAAGTTGATTCCTATCGAGCACCGAAGAAGATCCCAAGAACTGGATCGAAACGTTGGCAATGATTTAAAATAATCAACGCTTAATTCGTGACTGAAAGCCGAAGTCTCCAATTATCATAAATATCATATTTTGTCGTATTCAAAGTGACTCATAGTATGAGACTACAAGTCTAATTTGAACTCACCAGCTTTGCATGATATTATTTTTCAATGTGTAGTTGAAAATGGAACCAACATCGCTGAAAAGGCATCCATAGCACATATCTGGACTTGGTTTGTTCCCTCAAATATTTTTCTTTATCTCTGGCGTGATCTTCGAAAATTTTCTTTAAATTTCATGGGCGAACTATTGACAGAATTGAAAAACAAATCGAAATTCTTCACTGTTTCTACTCAAATTAATGGCAAAATCTTCTCGAATATTTTTGATGTTAGTTTCTGACATATACAGTAGTCATCCTTGAATAATTTCTGCTAAGATATCTAAACAGATTTTTGAGGAATTCGTGACAACATTTACACATTTACACTCCAATCTCCGTTAGATGGCACCATAGAAGCCCATTAGCAAACTTCTTAAAATATTTAAAGCAACTTACGGAAATGGTGCTTGGTAGATACGTTTAAAAATTACGCAATTGGAAAGGCCTTTTGATTATAAAGGAAAATGTATAACTCTGATAATATTTGCACGTTTGTTTTGGCTGCATCCGAGAAAAGTCCTCATTTATTATTTGGTGTTTATCAATTAGTTTGATAAAACCTCGTTACCGATGTTACGCCAATTTACTCGGTCCACGCTCTCCAGATCTTGTTGCACCTGATCAAGCCACCTCGCTGTGCTCCCCGCTTTCTTGTGCTAACCGGATTCGTCGCGAACACCATCTTTGAAGGGTTGTTGTCCAGTACTCTTGCCACATGCCCTGCCCAACGCCCTTTCCGGCTTTCGCCACCTTGTGGATACTGGATTCACCGTAGAGCCTAGCGAGCTCGTGGTTCATTTTCCGCCGCCACACACCGTTCTCCTGCACATCGCCAAAGATGGTCCTAAGCACCCTTCGTTCGAACACTCTAAGAGCTTGCAGGTCCTCTTCCAGCATGGTCCATGCTTCATGTTCATAGAGGACCACTGGTCTTATTAGCGTTTTGTACATGGTACATTTGGTGCGGGGTGAATCCTTCTCGATCGCAGCCTCTTCTGGAGCCCATACCCCAGCAACACCCATGTTATAATGGTGTATTATCAACTGATATATGACCAAACCAAGTCATATATAAGTTAATAATGCACAATTATAACATGTGTGTTACTCGGGTAGTAGGCGCGACTTGCACTGATGATGCGTCTCCGTATTTAACGACTAATGTTGTTATCAGCCGTTAACAAGGACCCGATAGTAGACGAATTAATAAACTACCTCAGAAGTATCTCCGTCTATCGTAACACTGCTTCCTAGACGGGCTCTGTCGCGCTCGGTTCCGCCTATCCGTAGAGTAAAGTGGGGCAAAAGTTCGAGTGGGGTAAGAGTTTCTTTTTAAGATTTCTAGCTCAATTCAAAACAAAACTTATAAATGTCATTGTGGTTCGAATGCTATTCAAGTAAGAGACTTTTGCTATAAATATCATAAAAATCGATTGAGATTTGGAAAAGTTATGGCTATTTGGTGTTTTTCGACGTGAATATTGTAATTTTTGGTCAAACTTTCGTTGCATTGAGTCAATTGAAGATAAAATCTTTTTCAACATTTTATGTAAGGGCGTTTCTAGGCCTATCATAAGGTTGCTTTGAAGTGTATTAGATTTTGCATAAATGCTTGAAAACAATTTTTGGCCCATAGTGGGGCAAAAGTTCGAATCAGCGGGGCAAAAGTTCGACCCATGTATAAAATCACAGAAAAATTTGCAAATTGCCTAAAATCCACATAATATCTTCAAATTTAGATATATTTGTCTGATCGTGTGAAAACTGTCACCAAAATTATACATTTCCACTTAGTTTTGCGAAAAACTGCTATTTTTGAGTATATTACAATTAACCCGGTTTTGGGCAATTTTTTCATGAAAATTTAGTGTGTATTTTTCGGAAAACTTAAGTTTACGGCTGGTGTAAAGTATGCCTGTCATAAAAGGATCGATATTTTTGGTTCTAGCCAGCGAGTTTTTGCCCCACACTAGATTCGAACTCTTGCCCCACCGGTGGGGCAAAAGTTCGAATAAGACAATCAATTTTGAAACTGTTATAACTAAAAATGGGTAAATATTTTGACACAAGTTTGTTCAGCAAAATTATAGCCAATATGCTAAAGGTTCACTGTATGGTATTTGTTTTGTTTGAACTGCTATTGTTTTTCTGGAAACTTTGATTATACCACTAAGGTCGAACTTTTGCCCCACCTTACTCTATGTACTTTGTTTTTACGCATTCGCCACCAAGCTGACTTTCGTCGCTTTACGTTTCAGGCGGGTGTACAGGTCTGCCACCGTTCCAAATGTTCTGCCGAAAATATCCATACCATTCGCGAAGCAAACAAATTGGCAGGATCTTGTGCAAATCGTACCTCGGTTATTGAATCCGGCTCTCCGCATGATACCTTCTAGCGCGATGTTGAACAGCAGGCACGAAAGTCCATTACCCTGTTGAAGTCTCCAGCGGGATTCGAATGAACTGGAATGTTCGCCCGAAATCTTCATGCTATTCTGCACACCGGCCATCGTTGCTCTTATTAGTCTTGTGAGTTTCCCGGGAAAGCTGTACTCGTCCAAGATTTTCCAAAGCTCTTTGCAGGCGATGCTATCATAAGCCGCTTTAAAATCGATTAACAGGTGGTGCGTTGGGGATACTGGAGGATTTGCCGTACAGTGAAGATTTTGTCCGTCATCGAGCGGCCGTTCATGAAACCAGCTTGATAACTTCTCACAAACTCTTTTGCTATTGGTGTAAGACGACGGAAGATAATCTTGGATAGAACTTTTTTGGCGGCATTCAGGATAGTGATCGTACGATAGTTTTCACATTCCAGTTTGTTGCCCTTCTTTTAGATGGGGCATATGACCCCTTGCTTCCACTCCTCCGGAAGCTGTTCCGTTTCCCAGATTCTGACAATCAGCTGGTGCAGCCAGGCGGCCAACCTCTACGGGCCCATTTTGTTGAGTTCAGCTCCAATACCATCCTTACCATCTGCCTCGTTATTCTTAAGGCGAAGTAGGCCATCATTGAAATTTGTACGCGTCGTTGATGATTGTTGCTAATTCATCTCACGATTTCGAATCTAAGAAAATCAGTTGGTTTTGCACTGACACACTTGAAAAAGTATCAGCTCACATTATGTATGTTAGCGCGTACAGTGATACATTTACCAGTCAATATAAACTATCTAGGCTGAGTTTTATCACTTTGAAATGCAAGCAGAAAAGTCATCATTGTTGCCAAAACGAATGACGGGCTACTTAGCCTTAAGCTGGTTGATGGCATCCTTAACATTCCTCAACGTGGGAACAGGTTGTTTTCCTTCATCGGCCGTGTTGACGTAGTCACTTCCTCCGCTACCGTAGCCCTCTGCACCTGTGTTCTCCGTACATTCAGGTGTTAATCGTAGTGCTGCTTCCACCATTCAATCACCTCAAGTCCGTCCGTAAAAATGCTTACATTCTTATCCCTACACATTTCGGCTCGCAGCACGAAGCCTTTTCGGGATGCGTTGAGCTTCTCGTAGAACTTTCACGTTTCATGTGAACAATGCAGCTGCTCCATTCCTTCCATTCCGCTTCTTCCAGGTAGTGCTTTTTTGTCCCGTAATATGCAGGTTTGCTGCTTTCGTTTCTTCTACATCGCTTCACGTTTTGTCGAGTTCCTGGCTGCAGACTGAGAATTTTTCCGTAAGTTTCTTCAGTATGTCTTTCGAAAGGTTTTCTAGAATTTCCTACGGAAGTTGCATTAGAAGTTCATTCAGAAGTTGTGGGCTTCTTGGCCGAGCGGTTAGTGTTACCAAGCATTTATCCGCATCGAGTCAAGGAGTGTGGTTTCGATTCCCGTTTCAGGCCGAAAAACGTTTCGTCAGGAACGTATTTTGACTGTGCCACTGGGCGTTGCATGCTAGTCCGTTGTCTAGTGTGGTGCTTCTTTCAAAGCACAAATCGTCCACTGGAAGTATGAACGTGTCGGTGTCTTATGATAAGTTCCTGTAGGAGTTCAACCAAAAGCTTCTATAGGAGTTCCTCTGGAAGTTTCTGTAGAGTTTCTAGGGAAAATCCTGTAGGAGTCTCTCCGGAAGTTTTTGTAAGAGTTCCTTCTAAAAGTAGGAGTTCATCTAGAGGTACTTGCATGAGTTCTTCCGGAAGTACCTTAGGGATTTTCACTCAAAGTTCCTTCAGAAATTCATTCGGAAGTTCCTTTAAGAGGTCATTTGGAAGTTCCTGTAAGAGTTGCTTAGGAAGTTAGGAAGGAGTACTTTCGAAAATTCCTGTCGGGGTTCTTCTGGAAGTTACTGTTGGAGTTCCACCGGAAGTTTCTGTAAGAATTGCTCTGAAAGTTCCTGTTAGAGTTCCTCCAGCAGTTCCTGGAGGAGTTCCTCTAGAAGTTACTGTAGTAGTTCCTCTGGAAGCCCTCGAAGGAGTTCCTTCGGAAGTTCCTGTAGTAGTTCCATAGGAAGTCCCTGTAGTAGTTCCTCTAAAAGCTTCAGTAGTTTCTCTGGAAATTCTCATATTAGTTTCTACGGAAGTACCTGAGAGAATTTCACTAATAGTTCCTCTGGAAGTTCCTGCAAAAGCTCATTCGGAGCTTTCTGCAGAAGTTTTTTTAGAAGTCACTGCAGAAGATCCTCCGGAAGTTCCTATAGCAATTCATCTCAGAGTTTTTCTAGGAGTTCTTCCGAAAGATCCAGGATTTTATCTACAGAATTCTTCTGAGGTTACGGTAGAGTTTATCCCGAAAGATTATCTTCGTAATCTTCCAGAAGTTCCTATTGAAGTTATTTCGCAAAACTGTTGTTCCAAAAGTTCCTCTAATATTTCTTGTGAAAGTTCCTCTTAAAGTTTATGTAGAAATTCCTTCACAAGTTCATCTGGAAACTTCTTTAGGAGTTCATTAGGATGTCCCTTTTCTCGAGAAGTTGCCTTAGAATTTTCTATGGAAGTGTCGCTAGGGAAGCCTTCAGAAGTTCTTAAAGATATTCATTTGGAAATCCTTTTGAAGTTTGCTTTTTGAAGTTTACTTAGCAGTTTCTGCAGAAGTATCCTTAGCGCTGGAGTTCCTCGGAATATTCTTTAAGATTTCTTCTGAAATATCATCTTAAAGTTCCTCAGAAGTAACCCTAAGAGTTGTTCCTGCAACTTTGCTAGGAATTCCGAAGTTTTCCAAGGATTTCCTCCAGATGTTATCCCAATTCTGGAGTTTCACGGATTTTTTTTAAGGATTTCTTCTGGGAGTTTCTCTTGGTGTTCCTCCAGAAGCTACAGACAATCGTTTACGCCGAATATTTAACTCACTGGTCACCACCAGCGAGTAGTGAACGATTGTCTGGCCCACTGGTGCATCTTTACCTTAAGAGTTCCTCTAGAAATTCCTCTGAGTTCACCATAAATACCTCCAAAAGTTCATTTAGGAATTGTGCCAGTTGTTCTGCAAAGATTTCCTCAAAAGGTTTCTCTATGAGTTCCTTAAAAAGATTTCCCAGGATTTCCAGCGAAAGTTGATCCATGTGCTTCTTCAGCAATTTCGTTAAAAGTATCCGCTCCTGTAGATGTTCCTTTTTGTGTTCCTCCGGAAGTATATCTAGTAATTCCTGCGGAAGATACCCTCGGAATTCGTTTGGAAATTCCCCTAGAAGTTCCACCGAAAATTGTGATTTGCTCTGTAATTTACGCCTGAAGAAATTGCAGGATAATCCCGAACAAATTAAGAGGGGAGTTCTATAATTAATTCACATGGAAATTCCTGGATGAATTCTATTAGTAGTTCCCTGGAGAATTTAATGCTGGATATTCCCTACTCATCCCTGAAAAACAAAAAAGATGAATTTTGAGAATAATTCCCTGATTTCTAGAATGATTTCCTGAGAAATTTCTGACGTTATGCCCTGAAATGCTAAAAAATGATTCTCTAAAAAAAAAATCAAAAGGAAACGCTGAAGAAATTTTCAGGCGAGTTTCTAGAGAAATGCACACAAAAATCCTGGCAAATTGTTGGAGGAGCTTCCAATATTGTTGCCCGTGAATTTTTATTTGAAAACTCAAAATATATTCAAAAAAACAAAAATTACTGAGAGAATTCCGTATAAAACGCTCCCTTGAAAGAATTCCTACATAAATTTACGAGGTAGAATTGTTCGAGAAATATTTAAAATAATCTCTGGAAGAATTCTGAAATAAATGTCTAGAAAAATTATCGGAGAAGCTCCCTGAAGCATTTCCGCAGTAATCTCTGGAATAATTTCCAAAGTGCATCTAGTAGTTCGTGCGGAAGATGCCCTAGGAGTTCGCTCGAAATTTCTTGTGATTTCCTTCGGGATTACCACCTAAAGGCGAATCTCTGTTCGAAATTCCAGAGGCATTCTGAACTGCCAGGAGTCGCCAAGTGGACCTCAATAAAATCCGCCATCATCATTTCCGGTAGATCCATAAAAATACTTGCCAAACGGGTAAATCTTTGTTTTTTCGTCTCACCTCTAACTCACTCAGCCATGGCAGCTCTAGCAAAACTTCCTGTGGTAAATTCTCTAGTGCTCCAGATATATCTTTCAATTGGATCAACTCTTCCGGGCGTCCCGAGTGATAAAAAAAGAACAGAACGAGAATGAAAACGAACATAGAGAAGGGCATTTCTGTATAATGCCCACAGGGTTGCTGAAAATTTGCTTTCAAGCAGCATATTCGAGCAGTTTGTATCAATTTTCACGGTGTTATTGGAGCTGTCAAAACTGTATGGAAATATCGCGTTCCAGAAACATGATATTGGCCCAATATTTCGAAACACGCTTGTACCATAATACAACTTCGTAGTCTAAACATAGTATTAAGGCCATGATTTATGTGTCATGTCTTATTGGTTCTACATTGTGTCACAACCTCGTTAGCTAGTGAGCATTGAACAGAAGCCAAGCTCTAATATAATTCATAATTTTCTTTCAATTTTTTGTCGTTTGAATACTTAATACAGTCTATGCAATCAATATCACCCAAGTCATAGGCAACCTAACTTGAATTTGGCACACATAGAAGGCCAATTCAGTTAAATTTCAGTCAAACCATTCTTACCATCCTCATACCTATTACAACTGCCAGTGCAAATGATTCATCCGTTATTGATTTGACACAACAATATGCAAACAGATCTGTGCCAACCTTCTTGTTCATCGAGGTCAATATTTTCCCATCCCCTTCAGTAAGAGTGCCTTCATCCAGATGTCCAAATCCACGCTGGCTGCCCACTTTGGGCGACCGCGGTTTCCTACTGCCAGAATCCATACGGTGGCACCGGATTGTCGCGACGTGTCTGTCTGTCGTCGATTACTGGCATTACCGGCAATTCAGGCTTAGGTAGCAGTTTTTCATAAAACGCACTACTCACGATGGCGCTTCCCTTGTTGCGAGCAGCGCACTTTACGGAACATTATGCTTTTTGGTGGAGAGCTGCCGAGAGGTTCATGGAAATTCAAAAAATTACAAAATAAATGATAATAAATCTTCGAGCTGTTTAGTAGAATACCGTAATCCGGGGTAACATTGATCATTTATTTTAGTTTTTCTTAAATTTTTCATTTCACTATACAAGTGTTACAAGTTTCATGTTTTTAAAACAAGTACTGGTACCCACCGCTCCTAGTTATGTTCTTTATTTTGTTTTTCGAAAGATTTAAACATGTTTAAATAAATGTTTTAAGTGATTTTTTGATTCAGCTGATATGGGGTAACATTGATCACCCAAGTAAACAACGTTCGCTAATATTGGAAATGTCGTTACTTACTAAAATCAGGGCCCCTGAAGCCGAATATGAAGACCAAATTCTTACAAGTCATTTACTTTTTTAGTTATTTCAAAACTAAAAACACCTTGAACCGCGTAATACGCCTAAAAGTAGGCAATGTCCTCAGGAAATTCTACATTCGTAATAGTATTTAGTTAATGTTGCCTAAATGAATAAACTTACGAAAAATTTGACAACGGAATCGTTTTCGGCGATGCCATTTTTAGTAACACCCGCATTTTCCTTGATCACATCGTCTGCAGAACTCATGTGAGACATGAATTTTCGGTAGTGTCAGTGAAAATTATAGAAATCATTGTTTCAAAAAGTTGACAAAATTGCGCATGAACTAAACGCAATTTTGGCAAAAACCTTAATTATCATTAGCTTATGAAAATACGAAAGAGAGGCATCATTCATGGTTCGAAAATGCTTCATCAATAAATCTTTATTTGAACGTTCAACAAGATGAGTCATGCCGATCAATGATACCCCGCTGATCAATGTTACCCCGAATTACGGTACCTATAAGTAGATGAAAAACCGAATTTAGTACTATACCATTTAATTCCACTAGAGTTTGTATCCTTTGACAGATACGCGTATTTCGACCTTAACTGTAAGGCCGTCTTCAGTGTCGTGCACTAGAGTCGAGTCTAGTACTACACGACACTGAAGACGGCCTTACAGTTGAGGTCGAAATACGCGTATCTGTCAAATGATACAAACTCTAGTGGAATTAAATGGTATAGTACTAAATTCGGTTTTTCATCTACTTACAAAATAAATATTGAGAACAATATTGTATATGGTAAAAGTGGTATGGAAATAAAAAAATCGACCCCTAAAGTTTTTGGTTATATTGACCAAGTTTCTGTTGAATTCGTGTAGTTGGAAAATATGTATTTATTGTTTCGAGTCGAATCTAAGTGTTGAGTTACTACGAGCTTCTTGTACCGTTGATAATCTCCCCATATTTTGCGTCTTCCATACATGATACCAGGAATGCATAAACACTCAACATCAGCAAATGTTGACATTATCTCTCGTCGCTATTTTTGTCTTTTGCACATTTGCATGGAACAATCTATTCAAAACTGTGGATCGCATGCTTGTTACTGATATTATTAATAGGACACGAGAGCCACTCACGTCGTCGTCGTCTCGATTGGTTGTCCACCGGATTCGATCCGAACCGCCGCACCATTGGCCAGTAGACACACATAAAAATATTCAGGAAAAGGAGGAAAAAAAAACATAAAACACGCTTATAGTTGGCTACCATCAGACGCGCGCGCGTATCCGCAATCAATAGATGATGACAGTAGAAGCAAGGTAACAGGGGTCCCACCGGGTGAAAAGTGCATTTTATAGCTTTCACCTCTTCAACTCTTCGCCAACGACATCGCGGTTTAGGCCAATGAGCGTTTCCAGCACAAAACGCAAATTTAAATGATGTTTCCAGACCGACTCTGTATGAGCATAAATAACCGTACAAGTCATAGTTGCTACATCGTGGTTCGATTATAATCGAAGTTAGACAGTGATGAAATAAATGAAGCTTGGGATTAACTTTTTTTTACTAGGGGAAAATCTGCAATCAGACTCCTGAGAAGGGAACCCAGGGTGAGCTGAATTGCTCATGTGATGTACAGATATTAACTTTCGCCTCAGATCCTTTTCTCCCCGGAACTACCTTACGGTATTTCTTAGTGGAGGGGCCAGTGCATATAGCACTTAACACATGCAGCAGAAGTAGCCTAGACAAATTGTTTCTCCTAGCCGATCTAATTAATGTTACAGGGGCAGGGCTAATCCTCTGCAACCAACTCTTGGTGTGAGTGACAGCCGTAGTTACTGCATTCAAGTGCATTGGAAGTTCATTTCCCCATGGTTTCTTTTATATCAATCTGACACATTTGGTATTAACCGATAGGTACCTCTACATTTTGTGAAGTTATCCCACTCCTGCTGCCAAACTCTAAGCGTTGTCTCTTTCCATACGTTGCGGGCTCCTTTGGTGCCTCTTTGGTTAAAAAATTGAACATCTTCCTTGATGACGAGTCCGATGGGTGTCATCCCGGCTATGATGCACACGGCCTCTCTAGAAACCGTTCGGTATGCGCTTGCTACCGCTTGCTGCAGGTTCCTGTTCGTTCTAAGCGTTTCTGACTAGATTGGTCCTCCATACCTCAGTACAGATAGCACCACGCCTGCCAGGAGCTTACGTTTGCTGGCAATTACAGCAGAGCTGTGGAACATCTACCTCGAAAGCGCCTTTATAGACATAGATGCTTTTGATGCTGAGCTTGTCATCGATCATTGCCCCAAGATGCGATCCCTCAGAATCTTTAGTGAAATCACCTACCGAGATAAGCGCCCATTGCTCGGACTTACGGTTGTTGACCACCACCTTAGTCTCACGAGAGCACGTTATAAGTCCTAGTTTCCTCAACTATGGAGATAGAGCGCACTGCTGTCAACTCTACTTCCTCCATCGATTCGCCATAGATCACTGTGATGTTGTCGGCGAAGCCAACTATCTTAACCTTCCAGTCGTCACGCGGTTTGCCACCGTCAGAACCACCACGCAGCGTTGTGAACGAAAAGCGAGCTTTTTTCACTAGTGTTGTACAAAATACAACAGCGTGACCCATCGGAAGGGGCAGCCTCAGAACGTCTGTACATCGCATGCTATAACATCGGGCTCAGGATTGAACCTTGAGGTACTCCCGCGGTGATTTGAACGTTTTTCTGGCCCTTCCAGAATCTTCCACAACTGCACCGGTGAAACGCGTGAGCTTCCCAGCTTGCGCTGCTAAACTGCGCTGCTAAAGTAACGGATGCCGCTTCTTTTATGGTTGATTTCCACCTCAGCTGTACGAAAGACTGGAAAGCGTCCAGAATTGATTAACCTTCCATGTTGGACAGGACTTCTGCACCTCCGTAATTCTGTTGAAGATCAACCTGTCTAACATCTTGCTCATCGTATCTAGTAGACAGATAGGTCCATACGCCGACGGGTCACCTGGTGGTTTCGCCACCTTTCGTAGTTGCACCATTTCATTCCTTATGCTTCCATACATCCGGGAAGATTCCCTAATTTATGTAGCGTTGCATTGGGGTTCTGAACATGTTCGGACCCGCATTGACACGAATGGTTTCACGACTTCTGACAGCTCTTCGAAATTCGATAGCAACAGCTTGGGTGACTTCTCTTGGGGCGCCTTGGTACTTTCGGTCTTAGCCATTACTACTCTGTAGGCGTCACCCCATGAACTCGAATTGACACTCTTGCATAGACTATCAAAGCATGCCTGTTTTCGACTTTCGATTTCCTTTTTGAGAGCCAACTCGTCTAGTCCGAAGGTAGATTGCTCGAAGATTTGCAATTGATTCGCACCACCAGTACATCGGCGGCTTGATCTCTCTAGGAGGGTCTTTTCTCGGCATAGAAGCATCACACGCTCGTGATGTCACAGCAAATAGCTCTTCACCGCTTAGGTCCACAGTGTTCCGTTCACGCCTTAGGGCTTTAGTGAATACTTCGCCGTCGAGTTACATCGCACTGCCCTCCGCCCGCCTGGTATTATACTATAGCGAATCGGTTGATGATCACTATGAGTATAACCGTCATCAACGCGCCAGTTCATGGTACCTAAATAAAAGGTTAATACTACAGAACGTCACATTGATAATCCATACTACACTATTTCTACGGAAGGTACTCACTGTACCCACATTTGCCAGCTCTACATTTAATGCGGCCAAGGATTCCAACAATAGTTGGCCTTTCTGGTTGGTGCAGCGGCTACCCCACTCCACTGCTCATGCATTAAAGTCACCAGCTATTACTACTGGCTTCCGATTAGTCAGTTTGGCTATCATCCTGTTGATCATGTTGAAAAATTTCTCAATCGGCCACCTTGGGGGAGCGTTACAGCTGCAATAGAACACGCCGTTGATTTTTGCTATCGCAAAACCGTCATTAGAGAGAGACTACTTCTTGGATTGGGTATCGTCCTGTCGTCCCTATAGCTGCTAGCTGTTGAGACCTATCCACCACTCAGTTCCCGTTGTTGGCTGGTACACGGTATGGGTCCGATAGTAACACCACGTCAGTCTTGGTTTCCGAGACTGACTGCCAAAGCAGCTGCTGCAGGGCTGCATCACAGTGGTTCAAATTTAACTGTGTTACTTCCGTTTGGCTGCTTTAATACTTCGCTTGTGCCCGGACATTTGGGTGCGCCCGTTAAGTGTCCGTTGTCTGCTCTGTCGACACATATTAGGAACTTAGCGATTTGCTTACAATCGTTCGTCCTATGGCCTTCGGTGCCGCATTTTCTGCACATCTTACTTCTGTCGGGACAATTGCAATTCCACGACTTATGGCCCTTCTCGAAACACTTGAAGCAAACTTCAGGAGGCTGTTGTATGCTCAGCCGGCAAACCGACCAGCCTACCTTGAGTATGCCCAAGTTCTTCGTTTTGTTGGCCTCTGCGATCGGCAGCCTGATTGCCACTACCTGGGGGCCCTGCGAGCCTTTTCTAACGTGGATGGCTTTACTGGCTACATCGATGTCACACTGCTCTTTGAAGGCGGCCGAGACCACCGCTGCATCGGTGACCTCATCCTAGTCCGCCTTATGCTCCGCACATCTGCGCCCAATGGCGATAACTTTTCCGTGATTTGCATCGCTTTCAAAACCTCGGCGTATTTCTCTCCTTCCGTTTCAATAACGAGGGCCTCGCCTAAACTCCTACGTTTCGCCGTTTCTCCTTGGGCTCCGTTTTCGGTTTCCTCTGTTGTTTCTTATTTCCAACTCGCATACATGGGTTGCTGTTGCCTTGCGCCCGTGGTTCCTGTGGATGCACTGCCTGGTGCGGGCTATCCCGTGTTTTTTTAGGTTTTCCTGGCCTTTGGCTTGGTGTTGGTATCTCCACTGTTGGCATGTCCTCTCGATCGCGGAGCTTGAATCGTGCCAGCTTTTCCGCTCTGGAGGACGGCCGCGTAGTTCACTATTCCCTTAGCAACCATTCGTCTTGTCGCTACGTATTCATCCTCGGAAGGTCCCCTCTTTCGCATCGCGTATCGAATAATACCATCAGATATATTCGCGTTGCCTGTGATGAAAAACACTTTAATCTCACACGACTAAGTGTCTCTTCTGCCTTCTATCTTTCCAAGTTGTGCCTTGCCTATCTCGTTGTCCTGCTTTGCAGCTAGGACTGATTGTCGCAATTTCAGTAGACTTGTTTTCAAGCCCTTGCTGATACTGGTTTTGCTCTTAACAATCTGGTATGATTCTGAGGAACATTCGTTTTGGATCTCTCCAAAAATGAATGGTTAGTCATGATGATGAATGCGAGATGTTAGGCGGTCGTGCATCTCCTAGGAAAATTTAGTAGTGTCGGCCATGGTTTCTAATATTATTCTTGTGCTTTTTGAGAACATCTTCAATGATGACAGTAATCATACATCATCTTCCTTTCGATTCATTTTCTTCCAAATAGATCACATTCAAATGAGGGAATGTCTCTTGACAATAAATCAAAATGTTGCAAGACGATAGGAAACAAAAAACTTAAATTGAAGCTTCTGAGATCTATTTCATTCTGATAGCAAAAGAATGATAGCTTTTACAAATTTGAATTATCTTCAACATTTCTTGATGTTCGACAAGCAGGACAATACTTGAAATATGAAAAATAAATCAGAGCACCTCAAACGTATTTCAAAATCAGGATATGTCCTGCTAAATCAGGACAGATGGTTATCCTATCTGATAATCCTGCCGAGATTCCTCTGGGACTGCAAGGAGCCTTCTGAAAATCTTTCTGAGATACTTCCCGATATCCATCCATGACTTTTTCATATGCTTCCAGAAATTCTTTGGGAAATCTCCTTGGGATACTTTCAACAATTTCCTTGGGATTTATCCGGAAATTAATCGAGTAATTTCTGAAAATCGTTCTGGATTTTTAAGAAAATATATTTTAAGAATTCGTCCGGATCTTTCCATGGCATTCTACTAGTAATCCTTTTGGTATACTTCAAGAAATATCTTTGGAACTTTTCTGAAAATTCTTTTGAAGTTCTTCGTGAAACCCTTCTGGAACTCATTCGGAAATTGTTCTTCGGAAAGAGTTTAAGTAGATATTTCACAGCAATTTTTAGAAGAGTCCCAGAAAAAAGCCAAAAGATTCTCTGAGAGATATACGGGGCACGAGGGTTTGTTTCAGAACCACAGAGGTCTTTCTGAAAGGTTTTCTTAGGGATTCCGGAAAGGATTCCAGAGCAAAAAATTCCGCAAAACTCCACGATGATTTCCGGCACAATCTTTGGAAGATTTTTTTCAAGAACCACAGAGGTATTCCCAAAAGTATTCCTGGCAAATATTTGAAGTAAGAAGATTTTCGCAATAATTCTAGCTGTATTTCTAAAGGAAGCTTTTTGAAAGACTGCAAGAATCACCCCAACTGGAGAATCGCCCCATTAGTTTTTGGGGGATTTTTGGAATAATTTCAGAGAACTTCTGGAGAATTTGAAAAGTATTTCCGGATGAATTTCATAAGGATTTTTTAAGAATCCCAGAGATTTCTCAATGAATAGCATATTTCTATAAATTATTGTTTTAGTAGGGTTTCCGGGAGAATATAAGGGGGATTTTTAGAAGAGCTGCAGGGAGATTTACGAAATAAATACGGAAGGATTTCTAGAAAAAATATCAGAGTGATGAATTAAATAATTCAGAAGGATTTCTGAAAGAATTTCTGAGGGATTTCTGAAAGAATTCCCGACAATTTTCCGGAAGAAGCTTTGATAAATTCAATAACAAAAAATACCAGAAAGATTCACAAAATAATCCTTGAAACAATTAAGGCAGAATTGTAGAAAAAAAAAATGTGAGTCCTGGATGGATTTCCACAACAATTCTAGAGTGATTTACGAAATAGTCCCAGGGAGATTTATCAAAGAAACAGATGGATTTTTAGAAAATATAAAATGAACAACTGACATATTTTCAGAAGGATTTCCGAAAGAATATTTGTGGAAGTTTTTGGAAGAATCTCTGTAACATTTCCGGAAGAATCCCATATTGGGAAATGGCATATTGATACATGCGTAAAGATTCATTCATTTCATTAGGTATAGTATACGCGATTTGCGTTTTGAGTTGGAAATTCTCCACTCGAGCAGGACAGGAACAGCTGACCACCTCCCGCGTATACGATTGCATCAGGAATGCGCACTCGTTCAGGCCGAAGCCAGGCCACCATCGAACGTGATTCTCAATTCCAACCCATTGCGCGGTGCGAATCAAATCACAAACCTCGGTTTATTATGGATAAATTTAACCAGTTTTATTGTTCATTATGACCGAAAAGCTCATAAACGATCTTCAATGTTTTCTGTTGTGGCCAGAATGCCATATGTTACACCGAATAGACCGAAGAGAAGAGTTCAATCGGAGATCTGTGCTTCCACTTGGCCGGTCACCGCGCCGCGGTCTTTTTGGACTTTGGAGGGCTCAGCGAGAATGACTGGGCGGAATGCGCGAATCTCTGCGGCAGAAACACTTGATCTTGAATGGAAATTAGAATTCTAAATCAAGGCAGATGGCGGCGTGTGAGGTTCCCAGATGATCAGTCAGTGCTATTGAACTGGTTTTGGAGAGCGTTCGGTACTTGAGCGATACTATGGGCCTGCGAGCGTTGTTGCTCTCAACATATGCAATCGAGGGTTGAATGGACATAAGCCAAGAGATGAATAATAACATTTTTGAAAATGATACCAATTTTAAAACCAGACAAAAATTCTGCAGAAGCCTCTAGCTATCGTCCAATCAGTTTGCTTTTCTCCATCAGTAAACTTTTTGAAAAGGTCATTTTAAACAGAATGATGGCCCACATCAACGAAAATTCATTTTTTGCCAATGAACAGTTCGGATTCAGCCATGGGCATTCGACCACTCATCAACTTTTACGTGTAACAAATTTGGTCCGTTCCAACAAATCTGAAGGCTATTCTACTGGTCTTGCCCTTCGAGACATAGAAAAAGCATTCGACAGTGTTTGACATGAACGCTTGATTGTAGAATTAAAAAACTTTAATTTTAATTGGCAAAATAATTCAAAATTATCTGTAAAGTTGTACACTTCAGGTTAATTAACAGAACTACAAGTATGAAAGAAAACCTGTAGAAGCATTTTGGGGCCAATAGCATACAATATTTTTACATCTGACTAACTTGAAATACCCCAGGGACGTCAAATAACTTTGTTTCCGGATGACACAGGACTCTCGGCCAAAGGACGAAGCCTGCGTGTCATCTGTAGTAGATTGCAGAAAGAATTATATATTTTTCTTTCAAACTTGCAAAAATGTAAGATTTCTTGTAATGCTTCCAAAATTCAACTTATAATATTCCCACATAAACCAAAAGCTCTTTATTTGAAACCTTCAATCACGATGAGTCAACAGCTTGATCGTCATCATCAATGTTCATCCTGCTCCTCGCTACATTCCAATTTTCACCGTTCAACAATTGCTGAAAGTGTTCCTTCCACCTGGCAGCCACCGCCGTTTTATTGGTCAGCAAATTCCCGTCTCGATAATTGCACATGGCGGGCACTGGTACGATATTGTGCTGCGCACCATTGATCGTAGCATAGAATGTCCGCATATCATTCCGGTTCATGCTTTTTTGTGCTTCAGCTACCACACTTTCTTCCTGCTGCCTTTTCTTTCTGCAGTGGATTCGCTTTTCTTCGGCTCTCGCTGCCCAGTACCGCTCTCTGTTCTGTCGGGTACTGGCCACAAGCATACGACTTCTGGCGACATTCTTCGTTGACCAGTGCCAATCACTTCCCGCGCCGTTGTTGTCACAGCTTCGTGGATAGGGTCCCACAGGCTGTCGACGTCTCCAGCAACGTTGATTCTTCCCAACTGTTCGTCTAGTTGCTGACGGTACTGCACAGCTACCTCATCAGTCGACAAGCGTTGTATATTGAAGCGCAGCGTTCTGTTGAATGTGGAACTCGTGACGCTGAGTAACCGCGCCCGAATTTTAGCTACAACGAACAGAATAGGTCGAAAGTGATCAGCTTCACTCCATTTTACAGTACAAAAATCATTTCAATACAATTGTGTTTATTCTACGCGGCGTGTGAGTCGAGACGACTTGCACTTGCCGCGAGTGACGTGAGATGACTAATGTTAATCAAATGGGAGCGAGTCGACAATTGTCAATTTTTGACTCGTGTCACCTCACACGCCGCGCAGAATAGGCACGAATGTGCGCTGTCCCGATACCTTGGATCCAAATAGAATTAATGTGTATGAGAGATTTTTCATTTTAAAAATGCAGTTTACATTTTCAGGAGTTCCAAATTGAATAATATTTATGTTATATCAGCTTTAGATTGCACAACACCTATGGAATTGAAGGAATACATCATCTGCTGTTGATAGAATATAGTTTCATTCACAAAACTCGAATTCCTTAACACCCCATTTTACATTTCCGTCAAAAATCACATATTTTTATGATTATCTCTGAAATCTACCATAAGATCGTAACCATTGTTATTAGCTTTTAATGAACACGCCGGGAGAATGGTAGGACTGTATTTTGTTCAACTATTGACATGGTTGTAGGACATTTCCCAGAATGACATTCCTCAGAACGCCATTCCCCAGAATGACGTTCCCCAAAATGAGACATTCCCCAGAAATCCATTCTCCAGAATGGGACATTCCCCAGAAAACCATTCCCCAGAATAGGACATTCCCAAGAATTGTTTTAATACATTTCTAAAAAGCTGGAAGAAATAAATTTGGTTTTATTTAGTCTTTTGTCGTTTAAAAAATGTACTTATCGAATTGATTTGAATTCCCATACGCTATGAATCCTGGACATCGACATCAATTCACCCAAAATATTATTTCGTTAAAATCGTCATTATGGATCTCAAGCGAATACAAGTTCAGTCCAAAAAAACCTTTTAATTATTTGCTTGTCTCAGGCAAACCATCTAAGAAGCCGCCCATAAATTATTTGGTCATTTATGGGGTGAGAAGGTTTTGGCCAAAGATTACGGCCCAAATGATCAGCAAGAATTAAGTGGTCTTGAAAACATTAAATAAATGACTACGTGATTCATGGCCAGACCCGACCAAAATCTGAAGGAGAAAATGCTGTTTAAAAGCTATTTAACATGATGGTGTTACTTTTCCCCGAATGCCAGCTCTCAGAATGACCCGTTTCACCGAAAGCCATTTCCCCGAATGACCCGTTGCCTCGAAAAGCGATGCAGTGTAAACAGGTATAAGAATAGACTAGGGACTGGGTTCTGAACTTGCAAGATTTATAAGCAATCAAAAGGAGGAGATTATAAGATCATTGCCAGAAATGCCAAGATCGGTTAAACTCGAAAGAATCACCAATCCAGTAAAGAAGGGTGCATATCAACTGACCGGTTCGTTCATCACCTTGAAGCACAAAAAGTTATGACCATTATGAGAGCTAAAAACTTTTCTAGGAATTGGGCTCTTCGGGAAAACGGAGTGTTTGGTGAACTGGCGTTCGGGGAACCGACATTCTTGGAAAAGTAGCAAAACTGTTTGAAATAAACTGCTCTTACATACATATGTTATACTATGTTTTATGATCAAACTTTACCCAAGCTACTCGAAAAATTATTTGTTTTGTATTCATAGTTATTCTGCCTTCTTTTAAAATTGGCTGTTCTTTCTAATTGTATTTTAGGTGAGTTGTATTACTGTAATATTCTTTATATTCACGAAATAAATTGATGGAATTTGTTTTTATTTTTTGCTTTCATAGCATATTCTCCCTTCTTTTGAACATTGGCTGTTCTTCCTAGGTTTATTGTCTTCGTAATTATGAAGAATAATGAAATATAAATACACTAGAAAATTTCCTTTGTCTTTGATAACTCCTTTTTACAGCAAACTACTCTAATCAATTAGAGGAAGGATGCGGAGCAGCATCCATCAACTCTAAGGTGGGGTTTTTACGAGCTTGAAGTTTGTAAGGAGGAAGTCATCCAAATACATGAAAATTATTTATTAATTTGAAGATTCTCATTTAGTAAATAAAAGACTGCAACAAACCGGAAGTTTTGTCGTTGAAAAAAAAAAAAAATTTTAGCTATGAAAACTAAAATTTGATTTTCCCCAAATTTTCAGTTATTTATGTTCACTATTTACCATTTACCTGGATTTTAACAGCCCAAAAATTTCCTATAATTTTTTTTCTGGGGAATGGTTTTCTGGGGAATGTCCTATTCTGGGGAATGGAATTCTGGGGAATGTCCCATTCTGGGGAATAGCGTTCTGGGTAACGTCATTCTGGGGAATGGGTTTCTGGGAAATGTCGTACAATCATTGACATACTAGAAGTTGCTTGAAATTTGCGTTGATTTTTTTTTTCATTCCTTAACGCCCCATTTTACGGTAATTTGAAAATGCTGACTCCCTTAATGTACATTTTCTTTGTATTTCACTTGCGAAAGACTCGGGAAAGACTATTTTTTTTCTGTTCGGAACATAAACCACTGCGACCAATATTTGATCTATTGTAGTATATCCCGTGTCCTTTGTGTAGTGCATGTCGTTTTACTTTGTCACTATCGAGAAGTGATAAAGCATTCGGTTTTCTTACAGTTGTAATTCCTAACTTGATCACAAGAAAGGATTCTAACTGAAAGGTTCCTACCCTTCGAAGAGTGTGGTGCATGCACTCTCCACAGGCGCGCCCCTTTATCAGGCAAAATCGGATCCCTCGATAAAGCCAAGAAATTACACCGATATTGTCCATGCATCAGAATCCTAGTCCTTACTTCTTCAAACTAGAGAACGAAATAAATAAAATATTAGAAAACAAATTGTTGAATTCGACTCATTTTTTTTTCCTTGTCTCAAGATCATTCTCGGCAACCGGGAAAACCGAGACTTGTCACTTTCAACAAGGTTTAAAATGTAACAAGGACTAAAAATGTTCCTTTGATTACTATAACATCCTGTTCTCTTCGTTTGAAGCAGTCAGGACTAGGGTTCACTGGTAGATCTTTACCCCATAACGCACCACGAAAAGGTGATCTACCCGCGTTATGGGGGGAAGACTAGAAATTATTGTCAAATATTGAACAGTGGATGAACATAAAGAGAGGAGTTCAATACTACTGCTTCGCTTTATACACTCAATTCCTATTCTTTGTCTGACATGGGTCCTGAAACAACAGGATTAACAGGACGGCTAGATTGATAACGCATCCGAAAACTTTGAGAAAAACTGTTTTGAAATTATAAATTACTGCTGTATGGATCATGATTTATGAAAGCAAAATAGTTATGTAATCTCTATACCACTATTTTGCTTACAACAAATCCTTCCGACGCCATATTGGTCAGCTATAAAACAAAATTATCACTAGAGCTTTGATACGCTTTGTCTCAACGAACCATCGGCGTTCAACCGACCAGTTCACGCTATTACGCAGCGTCAATCACCACTTTTGGAATATTCCCACAGAGTTCAAACAACTCTTTCTTTGAAAAAAAAAATAACGTAACTCATAAACGTAATGCCAGTCAAGCAAATTTTATTGTAACCACCCAGCGGATCATTCTCATTTCCATTAAAATATTCCACCCAGGAACACCACATTCATCATAACGAGAACCCTCCCTAGCCACTTTGGGCTAGATCGTTATCTCGCAGCCGCGACCAAACAACAACTTCTTAATTATTTCATTAAACGATCGCTATTGTTCGTAAGAAGGGAACAATTTCGCAAAAAGCCACGAGTCAAAAGACACGCGCTAAAGACCGCACAGTGCACTCACAGTTCAAGGGACGGATGACTGCAGTCGCCGAAGGGTATGTGATATGAATTTTTAATGTATGTGCGAAACCAAACGATACACGACGGAATTTATAGCGTTATTAATGACGAAACGAAATATGAAAAAGTTTCGTAAAACTTGATACAAAATCCATTAATGCACGGAATTTTTTGAAACGCAACGAAATTTTACTATTGTTTTGTGGAATATGTTTTGAATCAAAATGGGTATTTGCTATTCCTTGACTGATTAGAACAATCAGCATACCATCTTCAGTGTACAATTTTGAGAATGACAAACAATACCGAGTCAATAACAGATCCATCCACCTCATACGGTCATCGGAGATGGGAGAAATGCAAGTGTGACATCCATTGTTACTAAAGACCGAGTATACCTCTGCATTTTCATGGTATACTTCAAAGGAAGGTGTTTTTATTAGTGGGAAGGATATAAGGCAATGCAACATTATATCATTAGTTTCAATAATTAGCATTTATTAGTGTTCTACGCAAAATTTGTTCTTCAAAATAGATTCTTTTTATTCTAATACACTATCATGATTGGACCATGCTATATCACGACGTTCCGTTTTATTACGTTTGTTTAGACGAATCAAACCAAAATCGGAAAATAAAAATCTCGCCGTACTGGATTTCGTGGAATTCTACGGTGTATATTTCATTACGAACGGTATTTCACAGATCCATTCGAAATATCGCAAACCCTTATCGCCGATGCATTATCTCCCGGAGTGTTATGACGACCAACCACCGAATGCAACAATGAATGCACACATGAATAAGCCGGGCATAAGCGACCAGAGAGTACAAAACCTAACGCATCACTCATTTTTGCACCGAGGTGGTAGAGGCTGCAAGGTAGCCAACGACCTGCTGCTGCACTGTCACGAACCTTTTAAAAGCGCTATGCTGGATAGCGAAAAGTGCGGGTGGGAAGTTTAACCGACCACGATCTACCGCAACAACAATGCAGTTGTGAACCCGGTGGTAAAGGTGATTAACAATAAGCGCGGATTTTTTTAGGCAAAGTGTAGTTGGGTTCGGGTTCGAGTTAAAGTCTAAGGTCGTTCGTTGACTGGTCAACTGGTAAAACTAAGCATATTCTAATCATTGTTAGTGGAGATTGTTTATGCATATACACGGTCCCAATCAAAAGCTAAGGGTCGCATAAGGTTATCTCTCTTAGAATGGTTTCATACCGATTATTGATTCTAGTAGTTACCCTCTCTAAAGAATCACAAAGCCTAAACTTGGAGCTACCATTCCAAAGAACAGATAATGAAATCATAACAAATCACATCGATCAAAGAAGGAATTTGAATACCATCGGGGTGCCACCTTCGAATGACAAGATTCCCTGATATGCTATGAATCCCTTCCACCAGTTGTCTGACTCTCCCAAAAGAAGCTGAACGTGCGAAGCGTTTAATTCAATTAGACCAACGCTAAACGCACCTTGAAGCTTTTCACCGCCTGTCATTTAATTTGGATCGTGCTCTGAAAGAATTCCTCCGGCGCGCGTTCAGTCTTCGGTGTCTAAAGCATCATCCCAGAGCTCACCAATGCCAGTGTCCAAGATTGTGGGTAGTTTCTTTCTACTTTGTCCAGTTGACTGACAGATCACCTTTTCTGTTTCATATCTCTCACCCTTCTCGCCGTGGCACCCAAACTCAACCGCGATCGTCGTCCAGTGATTGTTGGGCTCGTTCGCAACTTGTAGATCACCCGAAATAATATCAAACACAGCGTGGTTCACACAGTGGAAGCGCAACCAGTGGCGTAGTGACAGGAGGGGTCAGACTCTGAAAGTGGAATGAAAAAATATGATGTCGGAAAATTTATTCAATGTTGGCAGATACAGATAAGTGGTAACATTATGCCTAACAAAATGTAGCCGACGGATTCCAGTACCCAAATATCTAAACATATTTCAAAGATATCTGATTAACCACAAGAAATTTTTCATAAGCATAAGCATAAGCATAGATGACCGTAAAATTCGTAGTTGCTACTCCGTGATTTACCAGAACAATCGAAGTTGCACAGAGATTTAATGAATGGGGCTTGGGATTAGCTAACCATTCTCAATATGCACAAATCAAGAGCTCAAATTTGACAAGTCACAAGTCGTGTTCGTCACTCACCCATGCAGGAGCAAGCGACACGATCAAAGGCCAAACACTACTAACGGACCGCGCACTTTTTCACTACTGTACTACCGACGCGCGACATGTTTGATCTTAAAGTTTATCAAAACTAAAAACACCTTGAACCGCGTAATACGCCTAAAGTAGGCAATTCCTAGGAAATTTACATTCTAAAGTATTGTTAATGTTGCCTAATGAATAAACTTTACGAAAAGTTTGACAACGGAATCGTTTTCGGCGATGCTTTTTTAGTAAACCCGCATTTTCCTTGCTCAATCATTTGCAGAACTCAGTGAGACATGAATTTCGGTAGTGTCAGTGAAAATTATAGAAATCATTGTTTCAAAAAGTTGACAAAATGCGCATGAACTAAACGCAATTTTGGCAAAAACCTTAATTATCATTAGCTTATGAAAATACGAAAGAGAGGCATTCATTCATGGTTCGAAAATGCTTCATCAATAAATCTTTATTTGAACGTTCAACAAGATGAAGTCATGCCGATCAATGATACCCCCGCTGATCAATGTTACCCCGAAATTACGGTACCTATAAGTAGATGAAAAAACCGAATTTAGTACTATACCATTTAAATTCCACTAGAGTTTGTATCCTTTGACAGATACGCGTATTTCGACTTAACTGTAAGGCCGTCTTCAGTGTCGTGCACTTAGAGTCGAGTCTAGTACTACACGACACTGAAGACGGCCTTACAGTTGAGGTCGAAATACGCGTATCTGTCAAATGATACAAACTCTAGTGGAATTAAATGGTATAGTACTAAATTCGGTTTTTCATCTACTTAACAAAATAAATATTGAGAACAATATTGTATATGTAAAAGTGGTATGGAAATAAAAAAATCGACCCTAAAGTTTTTGGTTATATTGACAAGTTTCTGTTGAATTCGTGTAGTTGGAAAATATGTATTTATTGTTTCGAGTCGAATCTTAAGTGTTGAGTTACTACGAGCTTCTTGTACCGTTGATAATCTCCCCCATATTTTGCGTCTTCCATACATGATACCAGGAATGCATAAACACTCAACATCAGCAAATGTTGACATTATCTCTCGTCGCTATTTTTGTCTTTTGCACATTTGCATGGAACAATCTATTCAAAACTGTGGATCGCATGCTTGTTACTGATATTATTAATAGGACACGAGAGCCACTCACGTCGTCGTCGTCTCGATTGGTTGTCCACGGATTCGATCCGAACCGCCGCACCATTGGCCAGTAGACACACATAAAAATATTCAGGAAAAGGAGGAAAAAAAAAAACATAAAACACGCTTATAGTTGGCTACCATCAGACCGCGCGCGCGTATCCGCAATCAATAGATGATGACAGTAGAAGCAAGGTAACAGGGGTCCCACCGGGTGAAAAGTGCATTTTATAGCTTTCACCTCTTCAACTCTTCGCCAAACGAATCGCGGTTTAGGCCAATGAGCGTTTCCAGCACAAAACGCAAATTTAAATGATGTTTCCAGACCGACTCTGTATGAGATAAATAACCGTACAAGTCATAGTTGCTACATCGTGGTTCGATTATAATCGAAGTTAGACAGTGATGAAATAAATGAAGCTTGGGATTAACTTTTTTTTACTAGGGGAAAATCTGCAATCAGACTCCTGAGAAGGGAACCCAGGGTGAGCTGAATTGCTCATGTGATGTACAGATATTAACTTTCGCCTCAGATCCTTTTCTCCCCGGAACTACCTTACGGTATTTCTTAGTGGAGGGGCCAGTGCATATAGCACTTAACACATGCAGCAGAAGTAGCCTAGACAAATTGTTTCTCCTAGCCGATCTAATTAATGTTACAGGGCAGGGCTAATCCTCTGCAACCAACTCTTGGTGTGAGTGACAGCCGTAGTTACTGCATTCAAGTGCATTGGAAGTTCATTTCCCCATGGTTTCTTTTATATCAATCTGACACATTTGGTATTAACCGATAGGTACCTCTACATTTTGTGAAGTTATCCCACTCCTGCTGCCAAACTCTAAGCGTTGTCTCTTTCCATACGTTGCGGGCTCCTTTGGTGCCTCTTTGTTAAAAAATTGAAATCTTCCTTGATGACGAGTCCGATGGGTGCATCCCGGCTATGATGCACACGGCCTCTCTAGAAACCGTTCGGTATGCGCTTGCTACCGCTTGCTGCAGGTTCCTGTTCGTTCTAAGCGTTTCTGACTAGATTGGTCCTCCATACCTCAGTACAGATAGCACCACGCCTGCCAGGAGCTTACGTTTGCTGGCAATTACAGCAGAGCGTGGAACATCTACCTCGAAAGCGCCTTTATAGACATAGATGCTTTTGATGCTGAGCTTTGTCATCGATCATTGCCCCAAGATGCGATCCCTCAGAATCTTTAGTGAAATCACCTACCGAGATAAGCGCCCATTGCTCGGACTTACGGTTGTTGACCACCACCTAGTCTCACGAGAGCACGTTATAAGTCCTAGTTTCCTCAACTATGGAGATAGAGCGCACTGCTGTCAACTCTACTTCCTCCATCGATTCGCCATAGATCACTGTGATGTTGTCGGCGAAGCCAAACTATCTTAACCTTCCAGTCGTCACGCGGTTTGCCACCGTCAGAACCACCACGCAGCGTTGTGAACGAAAAGCGAGCTTTTTTTCACTAGTGTTTGTACAAAATACAACAGCGTGACCCATCCGAAAGGGGCAGCCTCAGAACGTCTGTACATCGCATGCTATAACATCGGGCTCAGGATTGAACCTTGAGGTACTCCCGCGGTGATTTGAACGTTTTTCTGGCCCTTCAGAATCTTCCACAACTGCACCGGTGAAACGCGTGAGCTTCCCAGCTTGCGCTGCTAAACTGCGCTGCTAAAGTAACGGATGCCGCTTCTTTTATGGTTGATTTCCACCTCAGCTGTACGAAAGACTGGAAAGCGTCCAGAATTGATTAACCTTCCATGTTGGACAGGACTTCTGCACCTCCGTAATTCTGTTGAAGATCAACCTGTCTAACATCTTGCTCATCGTATCTAGTAGACAGATAGGTCCATACGCCGACGGGTCACCTGGTGGTTTCGCCACCTTTCGTAGTTGCACCATTTCATTCCTTATGCTTCCATACATCCGGGAAGATTCCCTAATTTATGTAGCGTTGCATTGGGGTTCTGAACATGTTCGGACCGCATTGACACGAATGGTTTCACGACTTCTGACAGCTCTTCGAAATTCGATAGCAACAGCTTGGGTGACCTTCTCTTGGGGCGCTTGGTACTTTCGGTCTTAGCCATTACTACTCTGTAGGCGTCACCCCATGAACTCGAATTGACACTCTTGCATAGACTATCAAAGCATGCCTGTTTTCGATTTTCGATTTCCTTTTTGAGAGCCAACTCGTCTAGTCCGAAGGTAGATTGCTCGAAGATTTGCAATTGATTCGCACCACCAGTACATCGGCGGCTTGATCTCTCTAGGAGGGTCTTTTCTCGGCATAGAAGCATCACACGCTCGTGATGTCACAGCAAATAGCTCTTCACCGCTTAGGTCCACAGTGTTCCGTTCACGCTTAGGCTTTAGTGAATACTTCGCCGTCGAGTTACATCGCACTGCCCTCCGCCCGCCTGGTATTATACTATAGCGAATCGGTTGATGATCACTATGAGTATAACCGTCATCAACGCGCCAGTTCATGGTACCTAAATAAAAGGTTAATACTACAAGAACGTCACATTGATAATCCATACTACACTATTTCTACGGAAGGTACTCACTGTACCCACATTTGCCAGCTCTACATTTAATGCGGCCAAGGATTCCAACAATAGTTGGCCTTTCTGGTTGGTGCAGCGGCTACCCCACTCCACTGCTCATGCATTAAAGTCACCAGCTATTACTACTGGCTTCCGATTAGTCAGTTTGGCTATCATCCTGTTGATCATGTTGAAAATTTCTCAATCGGCCACCTTGGGGAGCGTTACAGCTGCAATAGAACACGCCGTTTGATTTTTGCTATCGCAAAACCGTCATTAGAGAGAGACTACTTCTTGGATTGGGTATCGTCCTGTCGTCCCTATAGCTGCTAGCTGTTGAGACCTATCCACACTCAGTTTCCCGTTGTTGGCTGGTACACGGTATGGGTCCGATAGTAACACCACGTCAGTCTTGGTTTCCGAGACTGACTGCCAAAGCAGCTGCTGCAGGGCTGCATCACAGTGGTTCAAATTTAACTGTGTTACTTCCGTTTGGCTTGCTTAATACTTCGCTTGTGCCCGGACATTTGGGTGCGCCCGTTAAGTGTCCGTTGTCTGCTCTGTCGACACATATTAGGAACTTAGCGATTTTGCTTACAATCGTTCGTCATGGCCTTCGGTGCCGCATTTTCTGCACATCTTACTTCTGTCGGGACAATTGCAATTCCACGACTTATGGCCCTTCTCGAAACACTTGAAGCAAACTTCAGGAGGCTGTTGTATGCTCAGCCGGCAAACCGACCAGCCTACCTTGAGTATGCCCAAGTTCTTCGTTTTGTTGGCCTCTGCGATCGGCAGCCTGATTGCCACTACCTGGGGGCCCTGCGAGCCTTTCTAACGTGGATGGCTTTACTGGCTACATCGATGTCACACTGCTCTTTGAAGGCGGCCGAGACCACCGCTGCATCGGTGACCTCATCCTAGTCCGCCTTATGCTCCGCACATCTGCGCCCAATGGCGATAACTTTTCCGTGATTTGCATCGCTTTCAAAACCTCGGCGTATTTCTCTCCTTCCGTTTCAATAACGAGGGCCTCGCCTAAACTCCTACGTTTCCGCCGTTTCTCCTTGGGCTCCGTTTTCGGTTTCCTCTGTTGTTTCTTATTTCCAACTCGCATACATGGGTTTGCTTGCCTTGCGCCCGTGGTTCCTGTGGATGCACTGCCTGGTGCGGGCTATCCCGTGTTTTTTTAGGTTTTCCTGGCCTTTGCTTGGTGTTGGTATCTCCATGTTGGCATGTCCTCGATCGCGGAGCTTGAATCGTGCCAGCTTTTCCGCTCTGGAGGACGGCGCGTAGTTCACTATTCCCTTAGCAACCATTCGTCTTGTCGCTACGTATTCATCCTCGGAAGGTCCCCTCTTTCGCATCGCGTATCGAATAATACCATCAGATATATTCGCGTTGCCTGTGATGAAAAACACTTTAATCTCACAGACTAAGTGTCTCTTCTGCCTTCTATCTTTCAAGTTGTGCCTTGCCTATCTCGTTGTCCTGCTTTGCAGCTAGGCTGATTGTCGCAATTTCAGTAGACTTGTTTTCAAGCCCTTGCTGATACTGGTTTTGCTCTTAACAATCTGGTATGATTCTGAGGAACATTCGTTTTGGATCTCTCCAAAAATGAATGGTTAGTCATGATGATGAATGCGAGATGTTAGGCGTTCGTGCATCTCCTAGGAAAATTTATGTAGTGTCGGCATGGTTTTAATAATATCTTGCTTTTTGAGAACATCTTCAATGATGACAGTAATCATACATCATCTTCCTTTCGATTCATTCTTCCAAATAGATCACATTCAAATGAGGGAATGTCTCTTGACAATAAATCAAAATGTTGCAAGACGATAGAAAACAAAAAACTTAAATTGAAGCTTCTGAGATCTATTTCATTCTGATAGCAAAAGAATGATAGCTTTTACAAATTTGAATTATCTTCAACATTTTTGATGTTCGACAAGCAGGACAATACTTGAAATATGAAAAATAAATCAGAGCACCTCAAACGTATTTCAAAATCAGGATATGTCCTGCTAAATCAGGACAGATGGTTATCCTATCTGATAATCCTGCCGAGATTCCTCTGGGACTGCAAGGAGCCTTCTGAAAATCTTTCTGAGATACTTCCCGATATCCATCCATGACTTTTTCATATGCTTCCAGAAATTCTTTGGGAAATCTCCTTGGGATACTTTCAACAATTTCCTTGGGATTTATCCGGAAATTAATCGAGTAATTTCTGAAAATCGTTCTGGATTTTTAAGAAAAATATATTTTAAGAATTCGTCCGGATCTTTCCATGGCATTCTACTAGTAATCCTTTTGGTATACTTCAAGAAATATCTTTGGAACTTTCTGAAAATTCTTTTGAAGTTCTTCGTGAAACCCTTCTGGAACTCATTCGGAAATTGTTCTTCGGAAAGAGTTTAAGTAGATATTTCACAGCAATTTTTAGAAGAGTCCCAGAAAAAAGCCAAAAGATTCTCTGAGAGATATACGGGGCACGAGGGTTTGTTTCAGAACCACAGAGGTCTTTCTGAAAGGTTTTCTTAGGGATTCCGGAAAGGATTCCAGAGCAAAAAATTCCGCAAAACTCCACGATGATTTCCGGCACAATCTTTGGAAGATTTTTTTCAAGAACCACAGAGGTATTCCAAAAGTATTCCTGGCAAATATTTGAAGTAAGAAGATTTTCGCAATAATTCTAGCTGTATTTCTAAAGGAAGCTTTTTGAAAGACTGCAAGAATCACCCCAACTGGAGAATCGCCCCATTAGTTTTTGGGGGATTTTTGGAATAATTTCAGAGAACTTCTGGAGAATTTGAAAAGTATTTCCGGATGAATTTCATAAGGATTTTTTAAGAATCCCAGAGATTTCTCAATGAATAGCATATTTCTATAAATTATTGTTTTAGTAGGGTTTCCGGGAGAATATAAGGGGGATTTTTAGAAGAGCTGCAGGGAGATTTACGAAATAAATACGGAAGGATTTCTAGAAAAAAATATCAGAGTGATGAATTAAATAATTCAGAAGGATTTCTGAAAGAATTTCTGAGGGATTTCTGAAAGAATTCCCGACAATTTTCCGGAAGAAGCTTTGATAAATTCAATAACAAAAAATACCAGAAAGATTCACAAAATAATCCTTGAAACAATTAAGGCAGAATTGTAGAAAAAAAAAATGTGAGTCCTGGATGGATTTCCACAACAATTCTAGAGTGATTTACGAAATAGTCCCAGGGAGATTTATCAAAGAACAGATGGATTTTTAGAAAATATAAAATGAACAACTGACATATTTTCAGAAGGATTTCCGAAAGAATATTTGTGGAAGTTTTTGAAGAATCTCTGTAACATTTCCGGAAGAATCCCATATTGGGAAATGGCATATTGATACATGCGTAAAGATTCATTCATTTCATTAGGTATAGTATACGCGATTTGCGTTTTGAGTTGGAAATTCTCCACTCGAGCAGGACAGGAACAGCTGACCACCTCCCGCGTATACGATTGCATCAGGAATGCGCACTCGTTCAGGCCGAAGCCAGGCCACCATCGAACGTGATTCTCAATTCCAACCCATTGCGCGGTGCGAATCAAATCACAAACCTCGGTTTATTATGGATAAATTTAACCAGTTTTATTGTTCATTATGACCGAAAAGCTCATAAACGATCTTCAATGTTTCTGTTGTGGCCAGAATGCCATATGTTACACCGAATAGACCGAAGAGAAGAGTTCAATCGGAGATCTGTGCTTCCACTTGGCGGTCACCGCGCCGCGGTCTTTTTGGACTTTGGAGGGCTCAGCGAGAATGACTGGGCGGAATGCGCGAATCTCTGCGGCAGAAACACTTGATCTTGAATGGAAATTAGAATTCTAAATCAAGGCAGATGGCGGCGTGTGAGGTTCCAGATGATCAGTCAGTGCTATTGAACTGGTTTTGGAGAGCGTTCGGTACTTGAGCGATTACTATGGGCCTGCGAGCGTTGTTGCTCTCAACATATGCAATCGAGGGTTGAATGGACATAAGCCAAGAGATGAATAATAACATTTTTGAAAATGATACCAATTTTAAAACCAGACAAAAATTCTGCAGAAGCCTCTAGCTATCGTCCAATCAGTTTGCTTTTCTCCATCAGTAAACTTTTTGAAAAGGTCATTTTAAACAGAATGATGGCCCACATCAACGAAAATTCATTTTTTGCCAATGAACAGTTCGGATTCAGCCATGGGCATTCGACCACTCCAACTTTTACGTGTAACAAATTTGGTCCGTTCCAACAAATCTGAAGGCTATTCTACTGGTCTTGCCCTTCGAGACATAGAAAAAGCATTCGACAGTGTTTGACATGAACGCTTGATTGTAGAATTAAAAAACTTTAATTTTAATTGGCAAAATAATTCAAAATTATCTGTAAAGTTGTACACTTCAGGTTAATTAACAGAACTACAAGTATGAAAGAAAACCTGTAGAAGCATTTTGGGGCCAATAGCATACAATATTTTTACATCTGACTAACTTGAAATACCCCAGGGACGTCAAATAACTTTGTTTCCGGATGACACAGGACTCTCGGCCAAAGACGAAGCCTGCGTGTCATCTGTAGTAGATTGCAGAAAGAATTATATATTTTTCTTTCAAACTTGCAAAAATGTAAGATTTCTTGTAATGCTTCCAAAATTCAACTTATAATATTCCCACATAAACCAAAAGCTCTTTATTTGAAACCTTCAATCACGATGAGTCAACAGCTTGATCGTCATCATCAATGTTCATCCTGCTCCTCGCTACATTCCAATTTTCACCGTTCAACAATTGCTGAAAGTGTTCCTTCCACCTGGCAGCCACCGCCGTTTTATTGGTCAGCAAATTCCCGTCTCGATAATTGCACATGGCGGGCACTGGTACGATATTGTGCTGCGCACCATTGATCGTAGCATAGAATGTCCGCATATCATCCGGTTCATGCTTTTTTGTGCTTCAGCTACCACACTTTCTTCCTGCTGCTTTTCTTTCTGCAGTGGATTCGCTTTTCTTCGGCTCTCGCTGCCCAGTACCGCTCTCTGTTCTGTCGGGTACTGGCCACAAGCATACGACTTCTGGCGACATTCTTCGTTGACCAGTGCCAATCACTTCCCGCGCCGTTGTTGTCACAGCTTCGTGGATAGGGTCCCACAGGCTGTCGACGTCTCCAGCAACGTTGATTCTTCCCAACTGTTCGTCTAGTTCTGACGGTACTGCAACAGCTACCTCATCAGTCGACAAGCGTTGTATATTGAAGCGCAGCGTTCTGTTGAATGTGGAACTCGTGACGCTGAGTAACCGCGCCCGAATTTTAGCTACAACGAACAGAATAGGTCGAAAGTGATCAGCTTCACTCCATTTTACAGTACAAAAATCATTTCAATACAATTGTGTTTTATTCTACGCGGCGTGTGAGTCGAGACGACTGCACTTGCCGCGAGTGACGTGAGATGACTAATGTTAATCAAATGGGAGCGAGTCGACAATTGTCAATTTTTGACTCGTGTCACCTCACACGCCGCGCAGAATAGGCACGAATGTGCGCTGTCCCGATACCTTGGATCCAAATAGAATTAATGTGTATGAGAGATTTTTCATTTTAAAAATGCAGTTTACATTTTCAGGAGTTCCAAATTGAATAATATTTATGTTATATCAGCTTTAGATTGCACAACACCTATGGAATTGAAGGAATACATCATCTGCTGTTGATAGAATATAGTTTCATTCACAAAACTCGAATTCCTTAACACCCCATTTTACATTTCCGTCAAAAATCACATATTTTTATGATTATCTCTGAAATCTACCATAAGATCGTAACCATTGTTATTAGCTTTTAATGAACACGCCGGGAGAATGGTAGGACTGTATTTTGTTCAACTATTGACATGGTTGTAGGACATTTCCCAGAATGACATTCCTCAGAACGCCATTCCCAGAATGACGTTCCCCAAAATGAGACATTCCCAGAAATCCATTCTCCAGAATGGGACATTCCCCAGAAAACCATTCCCCAGAATAGGACATTCCCAAGAATTGTTTTAATACATTTCTAAAAAGCTGGAAGAAATAAATTTGGTTTTATTTAGTCTTTTGTCGTTTAAAAAATGTACTTATCGAATTGATTTGAATTCCCATACGCTATGAATCCTGGACATCGACATCAATTCACCCAAAATATTATTTCGTTAAAATCGTCATTATGATCTCAAGCGAATACAAGTTCAGTCCAAAAAAACCTTTTAATTATTTGCTTGTCTCAGGCAAACCATCTAAGAAGCCGCCCATAAATTTTTTGGTCATTTATGGGGTGAGAAGGTTTTGGCCAAAGATTACGGCCCAAATGATCAGCAAGAATAAGTGGTCTTGAAAACATTAAATAAATGACTACGTGATTCATGGCCAGACCCGACCAAAATCTGAAGGAGAAAATGCTGTTTAAAAGCTATTTAACATGATGGTGTTACTTTTCCCCGAATGCCAGCTCTCAGAATGACCCGTTTCACCGAAAGCCATTTCCCCGAATGACCCGTTGCCTCGAAAAGCGATGCAGTGTAAACAGGTATAAGAATAGACTAGGGACTGGGTTCTGAACTTGCAAGATTTATAAGCAATCAAAAGGAGGAGATTATAAGATCATTGCCAGAAATGCCAAGATCGGTTAAACTCGAAAGAATCACCAATCCAGTAAAGAAGGGTGCATATCAACTGACCGGTTCGTTCATCACCTTGAAGCACAAAAAGTTATGACCATTATGAGAGCTAAAAATTTTTCTAGGAATTGGGCTCTTCGGGAAAACGGAGTGTTTGGTGAACTGGCGTTCGGGGAACCGACATTCTTGAAAAGTAGCAAAACTGTTTGAAATAAACTGCTCTACATACATATGTTATACTATGTTTTATGATCAAACTTTACCCAAGCTACTCGAAAATTATTTGTTTTGTATTCATAGTTATTCTGCCTTCTTTTAAAATTGGCTGTTCTTTCTAATTGTATTTTAGGTGAGTTGTATTACTGTAATATTCTTATATTCACGAAATAAATTGATGGAATTTGTTTTATTTTTTTGCTTTCATAGCATATTCTCCCTTCTTTTGAACATTGGCTGTTCTTCCTAGGTTTATTGTCTTCGTAATTATGAAGAATAATGAAATATAAATACACTAGAAAATTTCCTTTGTCTTTGATAACTCCTTTTTACAGCAAACTACTCTAATCAATTAGAGGAAGGATGCGGAGCAGCATCCATCAACTCTAAGGTGGGGTTTTTACGAGCTTGAAGTTTGTAAGGAGGAAGTCATCCAAATACATGAAAATTATTTATTAATTTGAAGATTCTCATTTAGTAAATAAAAGACTGCAACAAACCGGAAGTTTTGTCGTTGAAAAAAAAAAAAAATTTTAGCTATGAAAACTAAAATTTGATTTTCCCCAAATTTTCAGTTATTTATGTTCACTATTTACCATTTACCTGGATTTTAACAGCCCAAAAATTTCCTATAATTTTTTTTCTGGGGAATTGGTTTTCTGGGGAATGTCCTATTCTGGGGAATGGAATTCTGGGGATGTCCCATTCTGGGGAATAGCGTTCTGGGTAACGTCATTCTGGGGAATGGGTTTCTGGGAAATGTCGTACAATCATTGACATACTAGAAGTTGCTTGAAATTTGCGTTGATTTTTTTTTTCATTCCTTAACGCCCCATTTTACGGTAATTTGAAAATGCTGACTCCCTTAATGTACATTTTCTTTGTATTTCACTTGCGAAAAACTCGGGAAAGACTATTTTTTTTCTGTTCGGAACATAAACCACTGCGACCAATATTTGATCTATTGTAGTATATCCCGTGTCCTTTGTGTAGTGCATGTCGTTTTACTTTGTCACTATCGAGAAGTGATAAAGCATTCGGTTTTCTTACAGTTGTAATTCCTAACTTGATCACAAGAAAGGATTCTAACTGAAAGGTTCCTACCCTTCGAAGAGTGTGGTGCATGCACTCTCCACAGGCGCGCCCTTTATCAGGCAAAATCGGATCCCTCGATAAAGCCAAGAAATTACACCGATATTGTCCATGCATCAGAATCCTAGTCCTTACTTCTTCAAACTAGAGAACGAAATAAATAAAATATTAGAAAACAAATTGTTGAATTCGACTCATTTTTTTTTCCTTGTCTCAAGATCATTCTCGGCAACCGGGAAAACCGAGACTTGTCACTTTCAACAAGGTTTAAAATGTAACAAGGACTAAAAATGTTCCTTTGATTACTATAACATCCTGTTCTCTTCGTTTGAAGCAGTCAGGACTAGGGTTCACTGGTAGATCTTTACCCCATAACGCACCACGAAAAGGTGATCTACCCGCGTTATGGGGGAAGACTAGAAATTATTGTCAAATATTGAACAGTGGATGAACATAAAGAGAGGAGTTCAATACTACTGCTTCGCTTTATACACTCAATTCCTATTCTTTGTCTGACATGGGTCCTGAAACAACAGGATTAACAGGACGGCTAGATTGATAACGCATCCGAAAACTTTGAGAAAAACTGTTTTGAAATTATAAATTACTGCTGTATGGATCATGATTTATGAAAGCAAAATAGTTATGTAATCTCTATACCACTATTTTGCTTACAACAAATCCTTCCGACGCCATATTGGTCAGCTATAAAACAAAATTATCACTAGAGCTTTGATACGCTTTGTCTCAACGAACCATCGGCGTTCAACCGACCAGTTCACGCTATTACGCAGCGTCAATACCACTTTTGGAATATTCCCACAGAGTTCAAACAACTCTTTCTTTGAAAAAAAAAAAATAACGTAACTCATAAACGTAATGCCAGTCAAGCAAATTTTATTGTAACCACCCAGCGGATCATTCTCATTTCCATTATACCGTAATCCGGGGTAACATTGATCATTTTTTTTGAATATTTCTTAAATATTTGGTTCGAAAATGCAATAGTTGCAAATTTTAAATTTTTAAAACAAGTACTGCCACCTATAGCTCGTGACTATACACTTTATTTTGTTTTTTGAAAGGTTTAAGCATGTTTAAAAAAATGTTTTAAGTGATTTTTTTATTTAGCTGATATGGGGTAACATTGATCACCTATGTAAACAACGCTCGGTAATATTGAAAATGTCGTTACCTACTAAAATCATGGCCCCTGAAGCCGAATATGAAGGCCAAATGCTTACAAGTCATTTACTTTTTGAGTTATATTAACCCTTCCATTACCAACCCCCCTAAACGAGTGTTGAAAAAAACACGTTTTGGGCTGTAACTTTTTTGCTTTTTGGTATTTTTAAACCAAATTTTGACACAAGAAGCGCATATCCTTCTAGTTTGAGGGCTTGGACAAAATTTTGTGATTGGTCACCTGGTTCCGGAGTTATTCCGGAATTAAAATGGGTGTTTCGAATTGGCCACTTTCGAACAAGTGAATTTGCAATATGAAATCAGCTGTTTTTTTACAATGATTAGCTCTATAACGATGAGGACGGATGTCTACAAGGCCATCATGGTCAATGCATGCCGCGGATCACAATTTCCGGATGTTCCGGGGAACCGGTTCCGGGGCCATTTTTGGAAGCGAGTCAATACTATCATGCGACACATCAAACTTCATGATTTTTCAAATAATTGCATTCTATGACTGAGCTGCATAGTTCAGAATCCATTTGGCCACTTTGGAACCGGTATCCGGGTTTCCAAGGAACCGGTTCCGGGGTCAATTACTAAAAATCAGCAAACATTGTCATGCGACACATCAAACTTCATGATTTTTCAAATGATTACATTCTATGACTGAGCTCCATAGTTCAGAACTCATTTGGCCACTTTGGAACCGGTATCCGGGTTTCCGAGGAACCGGTTCCGGGGTCAATTATTAAAAATCAGTAAACATTGTCATGCGACACATCAAACTTCATGATTTTTCAAATGATTGCATTCTATGACTGAGCTGCATAGTTCAGAACCCATTTGGCCACTTTGGAACCGGTATCCGGGTTTCCGAGGAACCTGTTCCGGGGTCAATTACTAAAAATCAGTGAACTCTGTCATGCAACACATCAAACTTTATGATTTTTCAAGTGATTACATACTATGACTGAGCTGCATAGTTCAGAACCCATTTGGCCACTTTGGAACCGGTATCCGGGTTTCCAAGGAACCGGTTCCGGGGTCAATTATTAAAAATCAGCAAACATTATCATGCGACACATCAAACTTCATGATTTTTCAAATGATTGCATTCTATGACTGAGCTGAACAGTTCAGAACCCATTTGACCACTTTGGAACCGGTATCCGGGTTTCCGAGGAACCGGTTCCGGGGTCAATTATTACAAATCAGCAAACATTGTCATGCGACACATCAAACTTCATGATTTTTCAAATGATTACATTCTATGACTGAGCTCCATAGTTCAGAACTCATTTGGCCACTTTGGAACCGGTATCCGGGTTTCCGAGGAACCGGTTCCGGGGTCAATTATTAAAAATCAGTGAACACTGTCTTGCGACACATCAAACTTCATGATTTTTTAAATGATTCCATTCTATGATTGAGCTGCATAGTTCAGAACCCATTTGGCCACTTTGGAATCGGTATCCGGGTTTCCGAGGAACCGGTTTCGGGGTCAATTATTAAAAATCAGTAAACATTGTCATGCGACACATCAAACTTCATGATTTTTCAAATGATTGCATTCTATGACTGAGCTGCATAGTTCAGAACCCATTTGACCACTTTGGAACCGGTATCCGGGTTTCCGAGGAACTGGTTCCGGGGTTAATTATTAAAACTCAGTAAACATTGTCATGCGACACATCAAACTTCATGATTTTTCAAATGATTGCATTCTATGACTGAGCTGCACAGTTCAGAACTCATTTGTTCACTTTGGAACCGGTATCCGTGTGTCCGAGGAACCGGTTCCGGGGTCAATTATTGAAAATCAGTAAACATTGTTCATACCGTGGCTGGATTGAATAGTGTAGAACTCTTATGGTCACTTTGGAACCGTTATCTGGGTTTCTGGGGAATCGTTTGCTGGATCAAAAGATGAGTTTATACTGTCATACGATACACCAAACATAACAATTTTTTAGGATGTTGTTCATCGTAGAAATACCTATCGTGGTCTGTATTCAGAATATTTATAGAGGTCAATGGGCGACCTCTTGCGATTTTTCTTTGTAAAAGTAAGTTTTCCCATAGTAAATCCCATACAAACTTTGAACGGCTGGCGCTAAATATAGTATCTGCGATCGAGCTGAAATTTTGCACAGTTGTTATGGGACCTAAACGCAATCCACAAAGTGGACTGGAGCGAGAATCTAAATTTTTCATATAACCGTGTCCCAGGCCAATGGGCATATCGGCATATGGACAGAAAATCTGGAATGAAATTCATATCAAGATAGGTAGATATCGAGATAAGGAGGATATCGAGATATGCAGAGTGAAAATGTTTGCAAAATGAAGGGACCGAAGAAATCATCTACATAGGGAGAGATATCGAGATGTGGGGAGTCGGCTATAGTAAATCCGAACAATGTCATGATCAGCTGAACTCTCTTAATTAATTACCTAAAATTAATTCAATTGAAGGTGTTACATGTTTTCGACTAAAAATTGTTAAATAGTATATTTTACGAGTTTTAAATTTTGCGGTATTGCTACAGTATGCAGTATCTTTCGTAATACTAAAGCGAAACGATTTGTAGGCTTCGTGGCCGAGCGATTAGTGTTACCAAGCATTTAGCCGCATCGAGTCAAGGGGTCCACACCCCTTCGATGACCCCTTTGATTCCTGCTTAAGTCCGGAAAACTTTTCGTCAGAAATGTATTTCAACTGTGCTACTGGGCGTTGCATACAAGTCTGTTGTCTAGTGTGGTGCTTCCTTCAAAGGGCAAATCGTGCACTGGAAGCATTACCGTGTTAGTGTTAAAAAAAACAGCTATATGATACTTGAACCAGAAACTTTCCTATAGAACCTGCGTTTTAAATTCTCAAGTGTGAGTTATAGAAGATTAAAAAAATATATAAGACATCCATAAAGTCGCCAGACAATATTTACTCACCTTCGAGACGGTTCCTCGGAAACCCGGATATCGGTTCCAAAGTGGCCACATAGGTCCCGAACATTGCAACATATTCATGAAATACACTATCCTAAAAAAATGTTATGTTTGGTGTTTCGTATGACAGTATAAACTCATCTTTTGATCCCGCAAACGATTCCCCAGAAACCCAGATAACGGTTCCAAAGTGACCATAAGAGTTCTACACTATTCAATCCAGCCACGGTATGAACAATGTTTACTGAGTTTTAATAATTGACCCCGGAACCGGTTCCTCGGAAACCCGGTTACCGGTTCCAAAGTGACCAAATGGGTTCTGAACTGTGCAAATCAGTCATAGAATGTATTCACTTGAAAAATCATGAAGTTTGATGTGTCGCATGATTTTTAGTAATTGACCCCGGAACCGGTTCCTCGGAAACCCGGATACCGGTTCCAAAGTGGCCAAATGGGTTCTGAACTATGCAGCTCAGTCATAGAATGCAATCATTTGAAAAATCATGAAGTTTGATGTGTCGCATGACAATGTTTACTGATTTTTAATAATTGACCCCGGAACCGGTTCCTCGGAAACCCGGATACCGGTTCCAAAGTGGCCAAATGGGTTCTGAACTGTGCAAATCAGTCATAGAATGTAATCACTTGAAAAATCATGAAGTTTGATGTGTCGCATGACAATGTTTGCTGATTTTTAATAATTGGCCCCGGAACCGGTTCCAGAGTGGCCAAATGGGTTCTGAACTATGCAGCTCAGTCATAGAATGCAGTCATTTGAAAAATCATGAAGTTTGATGTGTCGCATGACAATGTTTACTGATTTTTAATAATTGACCCCGGAACCGGTTCCTCGGAAACCCGGATACCGGTTCCAAAGTGGCCAAATGGGTTCTGAACTGTGCAAATCAGTCATAGAATGTAATCACTTGAAAAATCATGAAGTTTGATGTGTCGCATGACAATGTTTGCTGATTTTTAATAATTGGCCCCGGAACCGGTTCCAGAGTGGCCAAATGGGTTCTGAACTATGCAGCTCAGTCATAGAATGCAATCATTTGAAAAATCATGAAGTTTGATGTGTCGCATGACAATGTTTACTGATTTTTAATAATTGACCCCGGAACCGGTTCCTCGGAAACCCGGATACCGATTCCAAAGTGGTCAAATGGGTTCAGAACTATGCAGCTCAATCATAGAATGGAATCATTTGAAAAATCATGAAGTTTGATGTGTCGCATGACAATGTTTACTGATTTTTAATAATTGACCCCGGAACCGGTTCCTCGGAAACCCGGATACCGGTTCCAAAGTGGCCAAATGGGTTCTGAACTGTGCAAATCAGTCATAGAATGTAATCACTTGAAAAATCATGAAGTTTGATGTGTCGCATGACAATGTTTACTGATTTTTAATAATTGACCCCGGAACCGGTTCCTCGGAAACCCGGATACCGATTCCAAAGTGGTCAAATGGGTTCAGAACTATGCAGCTCAATCATAGAATGGAATCATTTGAAAAATCATGAAGTTTGATGTGTCGCATAACAATGTTTGCTGATTTGTAATAATTGGCCCCGGAACCGGTTCCTTTGAAACCCAGTCCCGGTCCCAAAGTGGCCAAATGGGTTCTGAGTTGTGCAACTCAGTCATAGAATGTAATTATTTGAAAAATCATGAAGTTTGATGTGTCGCATGACAGTGTTCACTGATTTTTAATAATTGACCCCGGAACCGGTTCCTCGGAAACCCGGATACCGGTTCCAAAGTGGCCAAATGGGTTCTGAACTGTGCAAATCAGTCATAGAATGTAATCACTTGAAAAATCATGAAGTTTGATGTGTCGCATGACAATGTTTGCTGATTTTTAATAATTGGCCCCGGAACCGGTTCCAGAGTGGCCAAATGGGTTCTGAACTATGCAGCTCAGTCATAGAATGCAATCATTTGAAAAATCATGAAGTTTGATGTGTCGCATGACAATGTTTACTGATTTTTAATAATTGACCCCGGAACCGGTTCCTCGGAAACCCGGATACCGATTCCAAAGTGGTCAAATGGGTTCAGAACTATGCAGCTCAATCATAGAATGGAATCATTTGAAAAATCATGAAGTTTGATGTGTCGCATGACAATGTTTACTGATTTTTAATAATTGACCCCGGAACCGGTTCCTCGGAAACCCGGATACCGGTTCCAAAGTGGCCAAATGGGTTCTGAACTGTGCAAATCAGTCATAGAATGTAATCACTTGAAAAATCATGAAGTTTGATGTGTCGCATGACAATGTTTACTGATTTTTAATAATTGACCCCGGAACCGGTTCCTCGGAAACCCGGATACCGATTCCAAAGTGGCCAAATGGGTTCTGAACTATGCAGCTCAGTCATAGAATGCAATCACTTGAAAAATCATGAAGTTTGATGTGTCGCATGACAATGTTTACTGATTTTTAATAATTGACCCCGGAACCGGTTCCTCGGAAACCCGGATACCGATTCCAAAGTGGTCAAATGGGTTCAGAACTATGCAGCTCAATCATAGAATGGAATCATTTGAAAAATCATGAAGTTTGATGTGTCGCATGACAATGTTTGCTGATTTGTAATAATTGGCCCCGGAACCGGTTCCTTGGAAACCCAGTCCCGGTCCCAAAGTGGCCAAATGGGTTCTGAGTTGTGCAACTCAGTCATAGAATGTAATTATTTGAAAAATCATGAAGTTTGATGTGTCGCATGACAGTGTTCACTGATTTTTAATAATTGACCCCGGAACCGGTTCCTCGGAAACCCGGATACCGGTTCCAAAGTGGCCAAATGGGTTCTGAACTGTGCAAATCAGTCATAGAATGTAATCACTTGAAAAATCATGAAGTTTGATGTGTCGCATGACAATGTTTGCTGATTTTTAATAATTGGCCCCGGAACCGGTTCCTTGGAAACCCGGTCCCGGTCCCAAAGTGGCCAAATGGGTTCTGAGCTGTGCAACTCAGTCATAGAATGTAATTATTTGAAAAATCATGAAGTTTGATGTGTCGCATGACAATGTTCACAGATTTTTAATAATTGACCCCGGAACCGGTTCCTCGGAAACCCGGATACCGGTTCCAAAGTGCCCAAATGGATTCTGAACTATGCAGCTCAGTCATAGAATGCAATTATTTGAAAAATCATGAAGTTTGATGTGTCGCATGATAGTATTGACTCGCTTCCAAAAATGGCCCCGGAACCGGTTCCCCGGAACATCCAGAAATTGTGATCCGCGGCATGCAGTGACCATGATGGCCTTGTAGACATCCGTCCTCATCGTTATAGAGCTAATCATTGTAAAAAATCAGCTGTTTTCATATTGCAAATTCACTTTTTTGAAAGTGGCCAATTCGAAACACCCATTTTGATTCCGGAATAACTCCGGAACCAGGTGACCAATCCTAAAATGTTGTCCAAGCCCTTCAAACTAGAAGGATATGCGCTTCTTGTGTCAAAATTTGGTTTAAAAATACCAAAAAACAAAAAAGTTACAGCCCAAAACGTGTTTTTTCCAACACTCGTTTAGGGGGGTTGGTAATGGAAGGGTTAAAATTAAAAATATCTCAAACCACGGAATACGCCTAAAGGTAGGCAATTTCCTAAGGGAAAGTTACATTCTTAACAGTAATTCGGTAATGTTGCCTAATTGAACATACTTATGCAAGTTTTGACAACGGAATCGTTTTCGGCGATGCCGTTTTTAGTAAGAACCGCATTTTCCTTGCTCATATCATTTAGAGAACTTATGTCATCCTTAACTATTGAAATCATTGTTTCGAAAAGTTGCCAAATTTACGCATAAGGTGAACGCAATTTTCTCAAAAATCTTCACTTTTATCAGCTGATGAATATAAGAAAGAGAAGCACCATTCATGATTTGGAAATGTTCCATCAATAAATGATAATGCGAACTTTTTATGAGATGGGTCATTCCGATCAATGTTACCCCGCTGATCAATGATACCCCGGATTACGGTACAAAGAAGTGAGGCAAGGTGATATTTTTTTAAAGAAAGATAAAATAAGAAACAACTTCTTTTTCTACTGTTCATCCTCATCCTTCTTCTTCTTCTTCTTTTTCTTCTTCTTTATGGCATTACATCCCAACTGAGAAAAAGCTTTCTTCTCATCTTAGTGTTCTTATATACACTGCCGCAACTATCAACTGAGAGCTTTTTTGCCAAGGTACCGTGATTCGGGGTGTAGTTGATCAGTGGGGAGAAGTTGATCATTCCCGTACCCTCATGCATAAACTGTCAAGAGAGCTATGATCCGATTTCAAATATCACAATTCCTAAATTCGGTTTGACATTCAAGATAATTATACCATGGAAAACAGAATTTTTAGGAAATGTTTTATGAACTGTATAAAGACACCATTTAAGTAAACTGTTTCTTACATTCCAGATATGTTCAGTGAACCCAGTTTTTAATTAGCATTGAGGATTAAAATCAATTTTCAGATAAAAACCATGTTCTTTTAGTGAGCGAATTACTAATTTCGAAGAAAATTGCATATCTTTAGGCGTTTAATGTGATGTATTCTGGCATTAATAACATTTAATTCTAAATTTGACCGATTTATCAAAAAAATTTGATTTTTCGAGTTTTGATTCGGATTTCGTGAACTCAAATTTAGTGAATAACATATCTCTTTAATTTATGAAACCTATCGCAGTAACTGATCAACATCACCCCGGAATCAAGAACTCCAATTCTGAAACATGTTTCTGTTATTACGATAAGATTTTGTCAAAATTTGTATAATTCGATACACATCCATTCAGTACAGGTTTAAAAAATATTTGGATGATAATACATGCATCCTACTTGGAATTATAGAACAGAATCTCTCAAAAGTGATCAACTTCACCCCATTTTACGGTACATTTTTTTTGCATTTTTGGTCACAACCGATTGATGATCAAATGTGGAGTTATGTTGCGAAAGTTTTGCAATTGAAATGAATACTTACACAGAAAGAAAAATCCATGTAAATTTCAGCGTAAAATCATGCACATGAAGGGAATGCCAGAAATGTCGCAAATTTACACGTCACATCGTGTAAAATTACAATAACATCATGTAAGTTTCCGCTAGACATCGTGTAATCTAGCATGGACTCTAACCGATTTCGCGACAATTGGCATAAATTTACATGATGTTGGTGTAATTTTACACGATGTGTCATGTAAATTTGCAACAAATCTGTCATGCCCTTTATATGCATTATTTCACGCTGAAAATTACATGGATTTTTCTTTCTATTTACGGTTTCCTGAGCTTTGAATTGCCAAATTTAACATTAAAATGATTGTGGTGATCTTTCTTTTAAAGTTATTACTACCAACTTCGACAAGGATGCACTAATCACCAATCTAGAACAGCATCACCATTGCCTTTTAGCTTTAAGGCTCAAACGCAATGATAGCGGAACGGCAACGGAAAGTGGAACCAGTTCGCCAGCATGAACTGTAGCATGCTTGTCGACCCAGATTTGGTTCACTTTCGTTCGTTGACAGCTCAGTTGAGATGGTGTGATTCATGGTGGTGAACTGGTTCCGCTTTCCGTTGCCGTTCCGCTATCATTGCGTTTAGAACTGTACGTAAGATCACAAATAGACTGGCAATAAGGCAATCCATGAGACACCTGCGATCAGCTGGTTTTTTGTTTACCGTGAGCTTTTGACATTTCGTGATTGGAGTGACCGTTCACTCACAAAGGAAAATGTAAAGTTCCGATAACACTTGCATGTTTTGTTTACCCTTTCGTTACGGTTGCATCCACACTTTCAGCTGTCAGTCCTATCGAGAAAAGTCCTCATGGATAGCCTTATAAACTAACTTAAGTTGTAGTTTTTTGTTGAGTACAAATAATATTAAATAACTGAGAGAGAAGAGACAGCTGGATTGCGAGCTCCCAAAAGTTAAGGGAACCTGTCACCAACTGTCACTGGAAAACCAACACAGTTATTACAGATAATTTTCCATATCGTTTCCTACACGCAAACACGTCAGAATATTTGACCAATGCAAGAGTGAAATAATCATGTAAGTCTATCAGCCCGTTCTGGCAACAAAATCTTTTACAGATTGACAACTACTGAAAAACTAAACATTTTATATACTTTGTAATTTGATCAAATGGACAAATGCAAAGCATATGTAATGTTTAGTTTTTCGGTAGTTGTCAAACTTCCACTCGGCTCATTAGCCATAAACCACGAATCATAATTAATCAAAAACAAGAATTCTACAAATTGCTTAGTTTTGCTGGACCTCTTCCCCTACCCCTTGGAACAGAATCTAATCAATTGCTGTTTGCTATAATTTGTGCAATGCTATCGAGTTTGAGAGATAGAAGTTAATGTCCAAACTATGACAAGGTCGACAGTCTTATTAAGAATAAAATAAACTTAATAAAATAAACTACCTCTTGCCGTTGTACACAACATTGAGTTCATTAACAAGTGCATCCCTTATCAAAAAGAGCTGAACATGTATGGGATCGTCCATTAATCATGTAAGCGGTAATGGGGGGAGGCGGGGGATTTGAGGTATCTTAAGTGCCATACAAATTATTTTTTATTTTCATACAAAAATTCATACCATAGGGGGAGTATATATGTCTATCAAATTTACATAGAAAATTCTTTTAAGCCATATTACATAAGAAAAAGGAGAGGTCTATGCTACTCTTTTAAGTACGTTGTTGCTAGGACGTGGCCAGAGCAACTCTCGATTGTTGATAGATGGGCCAATCTTTTTCAACAGAACATGCTACGTTTAAAAACTCAAATTGAATAATTGCATAAGAAGAAGTCAAACCTTATTAAATCGTATATGACTTGACATCTACCATGTGTCGTAGATGCTCAATATTAACAAAATGACGAAAATTCAACTCTGTGGCTATTAAAAAGCATTTTAATTGCTTCAAAATAAGTATTTAGTTATATTCGAAGCATTATAAGAATTTAAAAAAAATCAATTTTCTTGTGTTGATAAAAACGAAATAATTTGTTGACGAAATCGGAACGTGACAAAATCGGAGCGTGACAATATCGGAACGTGATAAAAACGGAACATACCTGTACTACAGTCATCTCTCCGTTACTCGATATTGAAGTCACCATCGAGTTAGGGAGGTTTCGAGTTGCAGAACACAATATCAGTGCAACTGCGGTTCAAAGGACCATCCATGAAAATCAACTTTCACTATGGTTCTCTAACTCGATATCGAGATACGGAATATCGAGTAAGGGAGAGTTAACTGAATATATCTTTTTGTGCATATTTGTAGTCTTCATTGCTAATGCTAATGCTGATCTAATGCTATCCAGTGTTTTATGAAATACATCACGTGCTTAATGTCTGCATGGACTAGTAAGCAAATATATTGGGTATATTTCTCCTGTCTTCCACGTCTCCGATAGCTGTATTCCAGATCCTGGCTATCAATTGGTACATAGAAGTAGCCAACCTGTCCGGGTTCATTTTTAATTTCAGCTCCAATACCGTCATTCCCAGCTGCTTTGTTGCTCTTGAGCTGTTTGATAACATTCTAAACTTCACTTATTGTGCGAGTTGGCTTGTTTCTACGACACAATCTTGTAAGTCTCTTAAATAATTGAAATTAATCTTAACAAAGCTTTATCTGTTTCTGAGTCAATTTTAGAGTATAAGGAGACCATTTAGGGCAGAACATAATTTAGGCAATGTTTGACCCAGATTACTCCTGTGTGCATAGCTAATTCACTACGCTCAGACTGTTTGGCGATAGGTGTGAGCATATTTCAGTCGCTAATCTACATACATGAGACATGCAGGCATTTTCCCCTCGTAGACACCACCCGCACCGACAACTTTTTTTTCTGCTAAAACATTTTCAAGACCTTGAATCGCTATTGTTTTCTCTCGGTGGCTGCGGTTAGGAAGCCAAATTTTCCGCTTCGTTCCGAGACAATACGCATACAGAAACTGGTGCTGGGTCTGCCGCCAGGCCGGGTTCGCGTGTTTTGTGGGTGGTCGCGGCGGTCTCGGTCGAAGTCATTTGCCACCGATAGAAGTTTGCGACCCGCGTGTGCCATGTGAGAAGGAACGTTCACTGGGCCGTGGAAAACGAAATCAACGCCAAGGTCAGGTGCAATTGTTGTCAACTACTAACGTCGTAATAAGTCGCTATAGTTGTACCGCAAATCGGTGCTTTGGTAGACTGAATTGATCCGAATGGGGTTTATCGATGGAGAACAGCATCATTTCTTATATCTAAGTGTTAGACAACACGATCATTTTTGTATACTACAACTAATTTAATCTTCCTTGTGCATTAGAGTCAGTTTTGACCAACTGACACAGTAAATATTCTATTACTTAGTTAAGAATAAATTTCTTGAATTATTCTAAATTTTTGAATCGAACTTATTCGTGTTAAAAATAATTTTGCAATATTTTTTTTTTCTTTGCAGGCTGTTTCTCATCACGTCAATCTATCATGAACTGGCTTACCTTATGCACTAAATTTTGCAGTGCCGTAAGAGTCATTACGCAACCGATTGCAGTTGCTCAATGGCAATCGTAAACGCTTTTCATGACGCAATAGTTTTCAGATGCGTAATGAGGCATAACACAACTTTTTTTTTAAATTGCAAAATAATGGTGAGCGATATGATTTCTGATATCCTAAAATGGCTTTTTACGAAATTTCAAAAAAAATGCATATTATTATACGTAACTCGTTGCAGATTTCGATTTTTGCAGCAACAGTTGCAGTTATCAAATTCGGCAAGCCTTGTTGGATAAATGTACGACTCGTGCTGTAAAAATCATTATTGTACAACTTGCTGTGTAAACTACCACAGTCAACTCTCCATAACTCGATATTGAAGGGACTATCGGGTTACAGAAAAAACAGTGCAACAGTGATCCAAGGAACCATTAAAGAAGCCATGAAAAACAACTTTTATTATGATTCTCTAACTTGACATCGATTTTTTTTTTCAGGAAGCCCTGTACTAGCTTCTTCAGGGATTTCTCCAGAGATTTCCTAAGGATTTTTAAGGGACACGTGGAAAAATTCTCCAAGGATTCTAGTAATTTAATATTCCATCTTGGATTTAAAGATGTCGCTTAGAAAAAAAATATCCTATATACGAATGAAGAAATTTCTCTAATGATTTTTCCTAGAATTCATCTGAAGCTACCTGACTTTTTGAGTTTTTGTAAGTTATAGCGTGTATCATTAGATTTATGTTATATCATTGGGGCTTTGCGTAGCCCGTTGACCAATAGACAAAAAAATAAATAAATTAAAGTAGATGAAAAAAACTGAATTTAATACTATACCATTTAATTCCAATAGAGTTTGTATCCTTTGACAGATACCGTCAAGCTACCATTCACCGTGCATTTAAGAAAAATTTGCACTTCAAAAAATAATATAACTTTTCCAAATAATTCGAAGCGTATTAGAATACCACTACGTTGCGTACAATTATACAATAATTCAGGGAAAAATCTAAAACTAGTGATGCATAACTAAAAATTACTCAAAAATTATGTTTGAAAATCTCATATTAAGGTCGCCTCGTACCGTTCTATGTCACCATTTACCGTGCACACTAGTGCACCATTCACCGTGCGTATGGATTTCGTCATGATTTAATTTTGTTTCTTGAAGAAACGTTGTTGATGAAGCAACTATGTTGCTAATAGTGAGCGCACTCATTTTTAAGACTGTTCAAATCTTCATTTACAATAAAATCCATGAAAAGTTTAAAAATTGACTAAATAATTATTTTTTCATTAAAATCGTTATAGGAGGCTTGACTGTATTGTCCAAATCATTCCATATTCACTCAAAAACTAAATATGAAGTAGTTTAATGACGATATAACAATAAATCTAATATTACCGAATAATTTCATGCCTTTTACACTTATGCACGGTAATAGGAACCATACATACTGAGAGGGATCCATTCACCGTGCATTTGGGTTTCGACTGAAACACAATATAAAATTCTAATTTGCATGAAATCTCATTGCTCATACGATGAAATACATCTTACTAATAGTATCCACAATGAAAACTTGTTGAAATTTTGAAAAAAAATCATACTCTATTGTTAAAATGAAAAATGTGAGTTTTTGGTGTTTCTACTAAGAGTGTTGAAAAATCTTATTATCAAACAGAATTCACATGATTTTTACTACATAAACTAGGTTTTTCAAAATGCTTTATGACAAAAACTACATCATTTCATCAGTTTTATCTTATTTTGCTGACAAAAAAATTGTGAAAATTGTATGAATATTCTGTAGGAATTTGTATATGTGCACGGTGAATGGAGGCCGCACGGTGACTGGTGACTTAACGGTACGCGTATTTCGACCTCAACTGTAAAGCCGTCTTCAGTGTCGTGTACTAGACTCGTGTACTAGAATTAAATGGTATAGTACTAAATTCGGTTTTTTCATCTACTAATAAGTATTCTACTAAACAGCTCGAAGATTTATTATCAAATAAATTAAAACAAATCTTCAAGAATGTTCCCAGAGATTCCTTCAAGAATTCCTTCGAGAGTTTTCCCGAAAATCCTCTTGCAGCTTCTTGGAATTCATCCAGGAATCACTCTAACTATTCCTGCAGGGGTTGCTCCGAGAATTCTTCCAAGAAGTTTTCAAGAAGCTTCTTATGATTTTTACAGGGCTTTTTTAAAAAAAAGAGGTTTTTTTCCAAGAAATAGGTAATATATCATTAAAATATATAGCAAAGAAACAAATCATATATCTGCCAGAAATTCCTTCAGGGACTTCTCTAGGGGTTCCTTCAGAGATTACCCGACCAGTGGATCACAACTAAATTTTAGCACAATTATAATAAGATTTGTTACAAATAACAAATCTTGTTTCATTTTTGTTAGAAGCACTTTTAGTTGTGACATAATTAAAACAGTTTAAATCAGTTTTAATAACAAAAGTTGTTTTAAATTTTTTTCAGTTTGAAACATAATTATAACACAATTTATAATAAAAAAAGAGAGCAATTGCTTATAACAAATTAAGTTGTACTTTAGTTATGAAGAATAACAAAATAAATTATATTTTTTTGTTTGATTTGAGACACAATGAGCCACATTTTTGTTTAAATTATAACATATTTCAACTGTTCAAAAATTAAAGATTAGAGGGGGTGACATTGGGTCACTGTAATTGAAGTAACTTGTTTTTGAGAATATGATTGCGAAACCTTACGCAGCTGAAAAATATTGATGAAATACGATGCAAACAAGACAAGAAGATATCTAAGATGTTTCACAAGTATGATAAACCCACTTAAAAGAACGATCATACCACAAATTTGAAGAGCTATGAGAGAAAAATTGTAAACCCAACATTTATTGTCAAGTTTACGTAAATGTTCTTGTTTTTCCCTCAAATTGTCTTCAAAGTCTTATCCCCATTGCCATGAAGCCTATTCAGTTTCCCCAAAGGTGTACTGAAGCGGTGATTTTTTTTTTTTTCTTCGCAAATAGTTAAATTTCGGTGCGACCTTCCACGATCAAAACATTTCAGGCAGATGTTGACGTCATAATCCCGGTATTTCAGCGATCCAACTCATGTGTACTTCCGTGAGATGTTTCTATAATATGAAAACACTGATAAATAATTAAATTCTAAAAAAAAAAACATTTCAGACAATTTTACGATGTTGCTGCGCACGAAAAACAGTTGCTGGTTTGAGAAGCTGTTGAAATGCGTTGTATTGTTATTCAATGCACGGAATCCTCTAGTAAATTTGTTTAATATTTCAGAGATGCTGTATTTAGAAAGAATACACACATGTTAATGATGAAAAAGAATACCCGGCACCGTAAAATGTCAAAAAAATGGGCTTGCAATTTCATTTACTATTGTTCTTGCTTGACCCAATCTCACCCCCATTTTTAATGTTTTAGACACCGTACCGAAAAAAAAAATTTTTTTTGTGTAAAAATCAAACAGATTCCGGAAAATACGTGTGAAGTGTAATGAAAAGTTTTTTAACCTTCTACTAATATAACGATAGAGATTAAAGTACATGCGTAATACTTTGCACAGAAGAAATTTAATGTTGTAAATTGTATCTAGTTTCAACATACAAGTTTATTGATATAGTAAACAAAAACTATTATTTATAAAAATGTATATTGTGATGAATAATGTGTGATAATATGAATAACATAACATATAACATATGTTAACATATGAATTATTATTTTTTGTAATATCAGAGTTTTTAGATGAAATATTTCATAAATCATATTTTTCCGTTTTGACCCAATCTCACCCCCTAGACCCATTATCACCCTTATCGACGGTAGAGCAAATTGTTTTATGATTTGTGTTACTTTTACTACTAACCAGCCAAAATAGAAAAAAAAACGCGTTAACTGAGTAACAAAATCTGTTGCAACTCTGTTGTAATCCACTGGTCGGGTACTTCTGCACTTAATCCTTAGATTCCTGTAGCAATTTAAGAGAATCCACAAACTGGATTTTTTCCAAGGAATTTTCAAGAGAATAGGAATTGGTGCGAATTTTCCAGATTTTTTTCCAGGGATTACTCCAATGCTTGCTCAAGGCATTACTGCAAAAATTCCTACAGGGATTCCTTCAGGAAGTCCTCCAGAGATCTCCCAAGGAATTCTTTCAGGAATTACTCAATGATTTTTTCCCAGGATTTTGTAAATAAGATTTCTTCTGGGATTCTTCCAGAAACTCCAAGTATTTCTTCAGAGATTCCCTCAAGGATTCTTTCAAGAAATCCTATGTAAGATTTTTCTGAAATTTTTCAGAGATTTATTAAGAATTTTTCTTTTGATGTTTCGAAAAAAATGAGAGATTGTTTTGAAAAATCCTCTTACTATTCCAATAATTTCATCTTGGATTTATTCAAAGATTGCTCATAAAAACAACCAAAAATTTCTTTAAGGATTACTTCAAGAATTCCTCGAAATCGTCGTGAAAATTCCTTCGAGGATTCCACCAAACGTTTTATCCAGAGATTGCCTCAAGAGTTTGCTTCTCAAATATTACCACAAATGTATCCAGAAATTCGTCAAAGATATTACTAGAAATTCACCATGGCTTTCTACTAGTAATTTCTTCAGATATTCCTTGAGAATCCTTCTACAGTAATTAGCCCGAGAACTCTTCCAGGAAATGCTTAACTAGTTTCTTCCATGATTTCTTTAGCACTTTATCTAGGAATATTTTGCCAGCATATAACTTAAAGATTGTTTTGAATATTCGTCCAAGGATTTTTCCATAAATGATTTCTCCAAAGATTTTTCCTAGAAATCATAAACATATATTCCAGAGGTTTCTCGGTAATTTTTAAAAAAATGCTCCCGGAGATTCCTTGACGAATTCGTACAACAATTTCCACAACAGATAAAACAAAGATTCCTTCACAAATTCCTCCACACATATATCCATAATTTCCTGCAAGGATTTTCCAAGGAGATTTCCAAAGATTTTTACAGGAATGGGAATTTCTTGGATTCTTCCATGAATTTTTCCAAGGATTTCCTCGAGAAATTTCAGAATTTAACCAGTAAATCCTCTAGAAGCTACTTTACGGATTGAACCGAAAATTTCTCGAGTTTATTTTTCTACCGAATTTACCGTAATTTCAAAAAATGTTGATCGGAACTCGTTCCAATGCTCGATTTTTAAACACTTATAGTATTTATTCAAATCAGCAAGCCTCGTAGGATAAAAGTATGACTTTTAAATGCTCCTATGAATCCATTATTTGGCCATTTGTATTGCTTCAAATGAAAGTTGCGAAACCCTGGAAGACACTTTTGTTTTCTTTCTTTACTAACGAGATTTTAAGCCCTGGGCGTGCTCATCTCGGGGAATGGAAATTCTGAACAGGTTTTGGAAGACGGACCACTTTAAACACAAGAGCACCCAAGGAGGCACCTATTTCAATAGGAACTGAAATACATCATATTCAGACATTTTCCACTCGTACATGACCAAAATTTTAAAACTAATATAGAATCACCTGGATTCGTAGACATAAACATCAGGAATTTATGGAGATATCTTTGAGAGATTTCTGTAAATAATCCGAATAATAACATTCGGAGAAAATGTTGAAAACAGGGGACAGTCTTATATAGGGTGTCCCAGAAAGTATGGGCACGATTTGATAACGAATATCACATTTTTTTCCAAACAGATATTTTTTTTAATATTTTTGTATTTTTCCTTGGGGTATTTCAAATGATGATTGTGAAAATTTTGTTTGATAAAATAACCTTTAAGATTAAAATTTTCGACATTAGAAAATCTATTCTTATCTAGCCAGCACAGACCCTACTTTTGAGTTTTGTTGGAACTTAACTAATAATAAATGTTTTTATCAAAATCCTTCGATGTGGAGAGCTCAAGTACATTGTATTTGTTTTAAATTTCATTCGGCTTTGCTAGGAAGCACTTGAAAAAATGATTAAATTCTAAAAAATCGCTAACTTTTCTCTCAACATAAGTTAAATTCTTGGAATCATATATTTTCAGGTATTTCCAATATAAATAAAAACAATTCATTTCATATTTACTTATGCTAAATATCTATACTTTTAACGGATATACAAGAACTTGGTGGGGCCCAGATAGCCGTAGCGCAGCTATTCAGCGTGACCATGCTGAACGTCGTGGGTTCGAATCCCGCAGGTCGAGGATCTTTTCGTAAAGGAAATTTTCTCGATTCCTTGGGCATAGAGTATCTTCGTACCTGCCACGCGATATACACATGCAAAAATGTTTAATCGGCAAAGAAAGCTCTCAGTTAATAACTGTGGAAGTGCTAATAAGAATACTAATATGAGAATCAGGCTTTGTCCCAGTTGGAACCTAACGCCAGAAAGAAGAAGAAGAAGAACAAGGACTTGGTTTTGACCCTTTTAAAAATCGACCACAGCTGAGATCGGATTTTTAGTTTCTATTCATTTTTCATGAACTTAAGTTCATGATTTTCTATAAATAGGCTATAGTCTGATCATTAATCGTATCAGCATCAGCATCAGATTTTCATTGTACGTACTTTATGGCCTAGCACAATTTGTTTACCTAACGCGATTTGTGCAGACCTGATAAAAGGAGCTTCCAGAAATGTTACTTCATATACCTACAAACAGGTAGCGGAAAGTTTACTCAAAATTCAAAATCTGCTCTGAATAGGTGCGAGAATAATATGTGTGAAAATCAGATTTTTATCTGCACTAGTTTCGAAATGGCAGTATGGTAAAGTCGCGCCCATACTTTCTGGGGCACCCTATAGGATGTCATTGAGAAATCCCTGGAGAACTTTTTAGCAAAATGGTTTAAATGATCTGTGAAGGAATTGTACGAAAATTCCTGGAGATATCCTGGTGACTGCTTCGAGGACTTTGAGGAATTTCTTGGGTAATTTATTGCGGAATTCCTGCTTATATTCCAGGAAAACTTCCTGAAAAAAAATCCCTCAATAAATCCTACAGCAATTTTTTAATCCTAATTTTGTAGTCTTAATCTATTGGAAGAATCTTCAAAAGAATATTTTGAGAGATTCACAGAGGAATTCCTAAAATAGTTCCTGATTATTTTTTGCAGAACAAACAGAGTGACTTCCTGCAGTCCTTATTTCTGGTGAAATCTTAGAAAGAATTTTCAGATGAACTCCTAAAGAAATCTCTGGATGAACTCCTGAAGGAATCTGAGAAACAATAAATGGACGAAATCCTAAAAAAATCCCAGAATGAATGACTGATATATTTTTTTGATGATTCTTTGAAAGGGTTCCTAAAGGAATCCCTAGAAAAAGTTCGGAATATTTTCTGGAGAAACTTTAGAAGGACCTTTGACAATTGTAGGGGGAATCTCGGGGGGAATTCCTGGAAAAAATCAATGATGTAACTCCTTAAAAATCTCTTGTTGGAATGTCGAAGGTATTTCTGGGAAAATTTCTGTAGGGCTATCAGAATCAATTCCAACAATACGGTGACAGTCAGAAGTTCTATAAAGTTGATGGTATTGGCCTTATTTGCTTTTAAGCAAAACATCATCAAACCTCCAATTTACCAACATCAATTACATATGGAAATAGTAAATCTTGAGCCTTCTTTAGCCGAGTGGTTAGAGTCCGTGGCTACAAAGCAAAGCCATGCTGAAGGTGTCTGGGTTCGATTCTTGGACAGTCCAGGATCTTTTCGTAATGTAAATTTCCTTGACTTCCTTGGGCATAGAGCATCATCGTGCCAGCAATACAATGTTCGAATGCGAAAATGGCAACTTTGGCAAAGAAAGCTCTCTGTTAATAACTGCGTCTGAATAACTGTGGAAGTGATCATAAGAACTCTGAGCTGAGAAGCAGGCTTTGTCCCAATGAGGACGTAATGCCAAGAAGAATAGTAAATCTCCTTTCTTCGCATACTCCTACGACGATCACGGATCGATTTCATCGGGTTTCTCCGTGTGTGTTTCATCAACACGTATCGATTCACAATGAGACGCAAGAGTAATCCAGAGAACGCAAGCCCAGCAACGCAAGAGGCAGATAGGTAAACCAAACAAATCGCAAATCTTCCCACAGGATTGAATTAGTCCGCAAGATATAATTACTCCCGCCTTCTGGTTCGGCCCACAAAACGCCGTGGGCGGTTGATCAATATTTTTACTTTCGTTTTGAGGTCTTCCCCGAGGAAGGCAAATCTCGCGTATCGATGTCGATTCGCTTCGTTTCGCTAGTCAGCTAGCGTATCAGCTTTGCCTCGCAGTGGTTCACTTTTTTCGAAAGCTGGCAAAATCTTCAGTTCCACACATGTTAGGGAGCCGGATGCTATTCTTGGCACTTTTGATTCTATTAATGATATCACTTTTGATTCACTTTGACAGTGAGGTTTTTTGAGCTCTACTTAGCGCATACAATATGCGTCGTATTGGAATGCTTTTTATTGCAAAATTTCAGATAATTCGGCCGAGAAAAAAAAAACCAAGCCAAAGATAATCATTGAAGTGCCCAAGTAGCTCTGCACCCTATTTGTTGGAAAGCTTATTCAAACTATGCTGTACGTACACAAATTATTTCTGCTTATGAAGTTTTTAGAACTTCCTATCTAAAGCAATAGAACAGCACTTTTTAATATTCTTTTTCTTTGCTTGTTTGGACTGCCTGCGATTATTCGTTGGACCCGTTAGCGACAGCTAATGCTGGTAATCCTTTATTGGCACAAACATCTTAGAAGGTCTCTTCGATTATTCGTTTAATATGGTTGCCACCACGAACAAAATGAAGGCTTAACCTCTGAACTCACAAACTCCTTCCTAAAAATTATTTATTTTTTCATTCTATAACTAAACGTGGAAAAAATGGAAGAAAAGACGTTTATGCAGAATGTGCGCTTCTTTCTAAGGTGAAATAATTTAAACTGACAATAGGGTCCTAAAGCCCTGTCCCAATTTTAGTGCCAAACGCTTAAGTTTAGGCCAAAAACACATTTTTACTTAGTTTTCTAATGTTTTCCATTGGTTTAAGTCCAAAAAATATTTTTTTAGATTTTGTCAAACTTTTGGCTTAAACTCAAATTTTGTGTGTATTTTGTTTAACGTGTCCCTTCCGAAATGTCAGATAGGAACAATCCCAGTGTTAAAACTAAAACCCCTGTGGTGTTTTTGTCGACTAAACGAACGTCAAACATGATCTAAAGTGTCAAGGTTCATTTATGGACCAATTTTTTAAATTTAAATTTAAATATGATATAGCCATTATTTAAGCGGGAAAAATTGCTAAAGTAGTTGCAGTAACATGCTTTATCGTGGTATTAAATAAAAACAAGATTTCATTGAAAATTTTAGGACCCAATTGCATCGAAGTGAGCAATCAGTTCGATGCTCTAGACAAATTTTCCGAACACCAAATCGCAGCAGCCTCTAGTCCAGGCTCTTTGATTCAAACGAGGGAACAAAGAGTGCCGCAAATCGTGGTCAATTTTTCCGAATTTGGAGGATTTAGGCAGGAGAACTCTTGAACTCCATTAGGAGAATCAAGGTTTCTTTCCAAATCGCAAAGAAAGGCATTTTGCCGGAAACTTTTGAAGATCGCGAACTTCTTCTCAAACATCTTGATGAGAAGAATTTTTTTTGTTTATGACGAAAAAACTGAACGTTTGTTCAAAGTCGTCTTGAAAGGTCCCTCAAGTGACCATGATTTCTTAAATCTGAACCACTGTGCTCCGTCGTTGACTGGCCCCTGCCAACTGCGGGGAGATATGAAAAATCGTAACATTTGCTTTCTTTGATTCGCCTGGGATACCTGTTGGCGAATGTTCGGGGCAGCCCACTGCAAGCCATTGAAAGATGCGGTGGTGGTTTGGCGTGGAATGAGATCGGATTTTTTTTCTTCGTTTTTCGAACAATCCCCATAGAGCACCACGGGCAATGGCGAGAAGAAGACCGAAGTCTTATCGATGCAAGATATATGGAAGTGGATGACTAAAGGTTAATTATTATTGCATTATTTTTGCCAGGTTTCTCCACGCGAGCTGCTATGCGGTTGGTCACCTCGTTGTATTGGATATTTCAGGGGTGTACAAGGAGCGGTGTATGCCTGGTAATCATTGGCTTGCAGCTTAAAGGGATATTCAGATAAAACAGCACTTCCAAATAGTGCACCAAAACTTTAGTGGTACTTATCTCGCGGTAAGAAGCATCCAACTTTTTTGTTTTTTAAATATTATCATTTCACGATGGCAATTGAAGATTGCAACGATTTTTGTCTAAAATGCTTAATTATTTTATTAGAAATTTGTTCCAATGTTTCAACATTGGATATTCTATGTAACTCATTAATACTATCCCAGGGAGGAAGCTTCAGAATCATTTTCAAAATTTTATTTTAATCCTCTGCAGAGCTTTCTTCCTGGTATTACAACAACTAGTCCATATTGGTACAGCATACAACATGGCTGGCCTGAACATTTGTTAGAAGATCAAAAGCTTGTTTTTAAGACAAAGTTTCGATTTTCTGTTAATAAGTGAATACAGACATTTTTAGTTGCATGACCCCTCCCTTTCCCAAAACTACTCACAATTGTGGAATGTGGTGAAAAGTCCCGAGATGAGCTTCAGCTTACAACAAGCAAAATGTAGCATGTTACACGTTGTAGGTGGATCATTTATGCTGTACGAGTCGGTTAAACACCCGTGTTTCGTTTTATTAATGAACTCTAAATAATTGAACCTATGTAGCCAGTTTGGTGGGTCGAGATATTCAAGGGGAACGAATCCTAGTTGATAGTCTGTTCAACACTGGGAAGTTAAGCTTTGTAATAAATTACACAATGCAAAAGTTTGTTGTCTTAAGCACCATAGTATCGGTATTTGTATTAGAGGGTTGCTGTATTCATTTTTGTTTCCAGAAATAACAAAGTAGGTTCCAGTTTCAGTTTCAGTTCTTATCTAGTTGAGTTCAAATTTTGAGAGGACAGTTTAAATCTCATTGAGGATCTAATACGATGTGGAGTAAAAACTTTTGCACCACTTTTTTATTTACCGTACCTAATCACTTGATGATGTGAGGAGATTTTTTAAAATGTTTTTGTTCAATGGTGTATATTGAGAATTATTCATTTACCTAATAAAAAAGTTTCCTTGAAGACTGTTTTGCTGTTTTGCTACAAGAATTTGAATCAACACTATCAGTATAGTCGCATCAACTACACAGAAAATAATATTTGACATTGATAGCGTTTTGTGTCATCTCCATTTGACTTAATTCCGGTTTTCTACGAGCCGCAAGTAGCTGAACCTTTTCAGAAGCAATTCAAAAAATTTGTCAGACATTAATCTCAAAAGCAAAATGATTTCCACACACCACCAACTATTATTTGAGCCGATCCTCCATGGGCAGCCTCCACAGGCTGGAATTTCCCATTCTCCATTGTTCTGTCAGCTGAGGACTTATTCTGCATATCGTACTCTGTCCAGGAGAAGGCAGAAGTAGGTATCGTGGCTAGTCGGTTGCAATGGGTACAAGTACCGTCAAAAGGGGTAACTTGCAAAGTTTTTCAACTTCAAAGCTTCTTCTTCTTCTTTCTGGCGTTACGTCCCTACTGGGATATAGCCTGCTTCTCAGATAAGTGTTCTTATGAGCACTTCCACAGTTATTAACTAAGAGCATTCTTTGCCGATTAAACATTAATGCATGTGTGTATCGTGTGCTAGGTACGATGATACTCTATGCCCTGGGAATCGAGAAAATTTACTTTACGAAAAGATCCTCGACCAGCGGGATTCGAACCCACGACCCTCAGCATGGTCATGTTGAATTGCTGTGCGTTTACCGCTATGGCTATCTGGGTCCAACTTCAACTTCAAACTATATGAATTAAAAATTCAGATGAGCCAAAAACAATCTGGTATAATATTAAACCGAATTTACTATTAAACAAATTAATTTTTTATCCTTTGTCAGATACGCGTATTTTAACCTCAAGTGTTAAGTAATCTTCCCTAGCCGAGGGGTAAGAGTCCGCGACTGTAAAGCAAGGCCATGCTGAAGGTGTTTGGGTTCGATTCCCGGTCGGTCCAGGATCTTTTCATAATGGAAATTTCCTTGACTTCCCTGGGCATAGAGTATCATCGTACCTGCCACACGATATACGAATGCGAAAATGGTAACTTTGGCAAAGAAAGCTCTCAGTTTATAACTGTGGAAGTGCTCATAAGAACACTAAGCTGAGAAGCAAGCTTTGTCCCAGTGAGGACGTTAATGCCAAGAAGAAGATGTAAAGTAATCTTCAGTGTCGTGCACTAGATTTGACGCCTTGAGTTGAGGTCAAAATTCGCGTATCTGTCAAAAGATTCAAACTCTTGTTGGTATTAAATGGTATAGTTCTAAATTCAGTTTTCTTTTAGTTATAAGTATTTCACTCAACGACTCAAAGTGGGGCGTTTTGTCATAGCTCATTAAAAAAAAGTTGTCCATGGGTGTGTTCTTCTAGAAAGTTGAAGATACAATGACAAGGAATGTATTGAGTACGACAAATATTGTTATTTCTATTACCATGTGGTTCATATAACAGTTGTCTATTCAGCGCCATTTTCAACTTGCATGATAAATTGTGACACGTTTCACGTCTTGCATTGACACATGAAATTTTCGACTTTTTAGCTATTTTTTCATATACAGCCCATAAAAATCACGTTTTCCTACGCATTTCAGCCCATACAAAATGTATGGAAAACAAAATTCACCAATAGAATATTTTAAAACCTACCAATTACGACATAATAGACCAAATACTGATCTCCAGCGGGAAAAAATCCGAGGTACATTCGATCTTAATACTGGTTTAGACATAGCGTGTGACAGCCTACTTCGCCTTAAGGCTAAGTAGTCTATAATTCGTTTTGGCAGCCATGTTGACTTTGCAGCTTGCAATTTCAAAGTGATAAAACTCAGTCAGTATAAGTAATATTGGCGCTGAAAAGTATTACTTCATGCGCTTACATGCAGTAAGTATGCTGGCTGATACTTTTTCAGCTATGTCAGTGCAAAACCATGTGATTTTCTTTAATTTGGAATCGTGAGACAAATGAGCCCTAATCATCGACGTCCAGTACAAATTTCAATGACAGCCTACTTCGCCTTAAATAAACGTTAAATTTAAAATCTGTGATTTATCAATCCTATAATTGTAGGTTGATTTACTGATGCGGATTGACTCTTGAAACTGGATGTGTCTTACTTACCCGTTGAGCGAGGTAACTGCGTCTAATGGCTCATACTAAAACTTTCTTCTAAGGTTTTCACAATTTCGATTAATGTCGTGCACACAACAGAAAACATCTTACCAAAATGTGATTGTGTTGTTGGATTTGAAAAATATTGACATTTGAAAACTTTATCGAACAATTTGTTTGAACTATTGTTTTGATCTTTTAAATAAAATTTACGTGGAAAAACGCTTTGATACTTGTTTTTAAGGCACACAATTAAAACAAATGAGTTTTTACGTAATTTTTAGGTAAAAAAAAATTGAGTGTATCCAAAAAATACAATTTATGCCCGAAAATATTCATTAGACTTCTACAAAAGAAATCATGCCCCAATAACTACATGTCATTGCCTTGACAAAACATATTACAGGCAAACAGGATGAAAATTTTGGGTTTCTTGAAGGATTTTCAATATAAGAAATTTTGAGCATTAAGTATCCGAAATTTATATATTTACTCAAACATGTTCACTGAACTTATTCTATATATTTTATGCCGAAAAACTCCATATTATCACTTAAATAATTGACTCAAATGCAAACAGATTAAAAAAAACTAGGAATTTTTAGAGTTCTTTAAGTGAACAAATTTTGAGCGTAATTTTGAATTTCTTTCAAATCAAAAATATTCTGTGGACTACTACAATTTCGAAAAACTACATGTCATTACTTTAAATTTTAATTCATAGGCGAACAGTTAAGAAAAAAGTTTTTTATTGATTATTTTCAGTAATATTAATTTTTAGTGTAATCAGAAATTTATGTTCCTGCTCAAACATGATCACTGCACATATACAAGCAAATTAAAATCGACAAAATGTTAAAAATGTCTCACTGAACAACATTGCAGAAAAAAACTTTGAGTTAGGACATTCAAAATAAAGGGTAAAACTTATCTAGATCAGTTACAAGTAATCTAGATCAAAACTTTTAAAAATAGTTTGTCGAAGATACCAAACCTCTAACATACATATCCAAAGTACTAGAGGTTTAGCTGTCGGAATCTGCGAACTATCCGAATTTGTCTCATTAGGGATGCACGAAATATTTGTTTTCAAATACCTTGTTATTCTTCTTACTAATCATGATTATTCGAATCTGATAAACTTAAAGTACTATTTTTTTCGATATGATTTGACACGATTCTCAAGAAGTTTCAGTTAACAAAAACAAGTGAAAATCTGAGCACCCATAGGAATAGTTACGTCCATTCGAACAAAACTTGAGCACATGGATATTAGATACATAAAAAATCGTAAATCGTGTAAGCCATCGCTGAGATATAGCCGATAATCCATATAGATGTTTTGATCGTGAGGCTCCTTATGTTGAGAAGCAAATTATTCAATAATATGCTTAGGATGCACTACGTCACAAACATAACATTTGCACGTGTCCTAAGGACCAAATTATGTGTCTCTAGGTAATTTGGAGTTGTTACATTTGATGCCGTTCTAAGAATTGTTTCAGCACGTCACAATTTTTTGCTGCAAAAGTTGTATTAAACACTGTTTTCATTGATAGCTACATGAAATTTAAACTATGATATATACTTTTTAGTGATTTGATCTATCAAGTATGCAAAATACAACATCAACTTTCAGCTAAAGTATAATTGTAATTATAATATGGATGAAATTCAGCGATTTAATTAAAAAAACATTGAAATTTTCACCATGATTGCAGTCTGCATACAAAATTCTTTGTTTCTTTCACATGTTAAAAACAATAATTTTCTAAATCATCAAGAAATAAATTTTGTGCAAAGAAAATATTATTAACATTGTCAAATTTTGCATTTCAACAGGCAATACCTCACAAATAATACGGAGAGGAGACCTTGTTAGGACTGTTGAGCAGCAGTCGTGGGCTTGTATCGTGTCCGATTACACAGCGTAACAAAAATGACATTTTTGCATGTCTCAAGAATCAAATTATGTGTCTCTAATAGATTTAGGGTTGCTGAATTTGATACCATTCTCAGAAATTTTCCAGCACGTCACAATTTTTTGCTACAGGTCGCCAAAGTTGTATAAAACATCGGTTTTATTGATGTTTACATGAAATTTTAAGTATAATTTATCAAACTTTTTTGTGATTTTATCCACCAAACATGCATATTAGGACTTAACCTTTCATTTGAGATATAATTTAGTAGGAATTGCACGATCAAATTTAGAATAAATCGGTTTTTCCAACATGCTTGCTGTCTCCATACAAAATTGTCCGTTTCTCTTATATGGGAAAATACAAAACTTTTTCAAACCATCGAAAAATAACTTTTCCGCATCGAAAGTATTATAAGCTTTGGTGATAAGTATTCTTATACACATAAAATTTGAATTCTGTGGCAAATTGAGCACATAAATTGCCGTACAAGCTGGTAAACTTGCATGCAAGTTGGCTATAATAGTCAATTTTTGCATTTTCAACAGCCAATATCTCATAAACTAGACGTGTTATGATATTTCTGAAAACGGCAATAGATTCAGCAACCCTTATATGAGTGAATAGTGGTATTTTGATGCTGGAGACAAAAACGTGTTCCGCAGTGTTATTTATTCAATTTAACGTGTTTTTGCCATAGTTTAATCATGGTTTTCAGTGTTTTTGTTTTCCATGAGTGTCTATTTACAGAAGATGTTAAAAATTAAGCACACGAAGTGATAAAACCACAAAAAAAAAAACGATTTCAAAAGTGATTTGTTTTTCATTCTACCGTGGATCATTTTTTTCTTTTCATGTTGCGTGCGATGTCGGGTGTGAAGAATGTTACATTGTGGTAGTGCAGCTATACTATTTGACAGTGAACGCATCCTTTACAAACACATGATGCAAAGCTGATTTTTTTCCCAGCGTTTGTTCAAGTGATGGTGTGTCCCGTAAGACAAGGCAAACATATCACAAAACAACGCGAAGATGTCGCCGAAACCTAAACTAAGTACCGTTTTTTTCATTTTGAGAGGTTGTAGGTAGATTATTTTATGGGGTTCGATCGAAGGCCGTGATGCGACTGTACACACGCTTAACTTCGGTTACCTGTTGGATGACCCACACATCTTGCGGCGCCCGGGGATTTCTTTATCTTTTTTCGCGGTTCTGTGTAGTAGTGGTGGATCTACACATCATCAATGTGTAGATGTTCCATTGCGCGGAATTGCGTGGAGATTTATCTGTAATTACACAGATTTTTCCCTGTTCTTGCCTACAGATATCTGTGATCACAGATCACAGATTTTTGAGATAAATAAGATTTTAAAGATTTTAGGATATTTCACGAGTGTAGGATACAGTATTGAAAGATGTAACGCAGAAATGCTATTGCTCTGTTTAGTTTTTCTCAAAAACTTAAGTATTTTCAAATTTTAGAAACAATTATGCATCTTTATCTTACTTTTAAATGGATCAGTTCAAATTAATAATTTGATAATCAGACGGGGTTGGTGGTCTGATGGCTACCGCTTCTACTTCATAAGCAGAAGGTCATGGGTTCAATCCCAGGCCCATCCCTTTCCTCGTACTTTGTAGTTGTATATCTCTCACTTGCTTCTCTCTTCCATTCTAAATCTATCACACTCAAACTATTCGTTCATAGCAAACGCTAGAACCAGAGACGGACGAGAAACCGTTTCTCTAACGCTTCCACTCTTCCACGCGCATGCCTTTCCTTACGCCTGATACATAGGCAGTCTACTAACCACAAAAGCAAACCTCTCTGCCATGCCTTTCCCCCAATCAATACACTCCGCATGAACTGGCGTAGATGCAGTCGGACTCCACGGTCTACATTGGGGTAGTATAAGTGCAACATCATTTCCTCCCCCTTCCCCACATTGGTCTGCATTCTGACGTGGCAGGCGCCATAGTGGTTTCTGCGCTCGTGTACATACACGGTACATGTCACCAACACTACTTAGAAATTGCTGGTTGAAAATATAAACAAAGATCAGCTGTTCCCAGCAAAATCAAATGACAGTATTTTCAACCAGCAAATTTGCGCATGTGTTCGTGACACCGCTCGGCGAGAGCTCAATTTAAGCCTAAAAATAGAAGATCACCAGCACTTATACACTGAGGGTGTCTGTTAGTCCCAAGTAGTCATTCAGTTCCTTGTGTAAGTACAGCTGATCTGGCGATACTGGAGTAGCATCCACGGGCGGCCAATCAAGCTCAACCTCAAGCTCAATCAGTTCAAATTAATAATTGTTGACAGGCAAATACAGCCGTTTGCAAAGGTTTATTTTGATCAAAAAAAAATATTGAATTTTTGCACAACACAGATTTTTACCAAGATTTTTGAAGGTTAACCTAAGATGAAAAAGATTTTTTCGGTCAAAAACACAGATGAGATTCGGAAAAAATGTGGCAACACTGGTCGTGGCAGACTTACGCATTTGATGCGTGACCGGGGTTGACCGTGTGGGTGTACGATAACACTCGCTTGAATGTGGAGCGATATCATGAGCGTGACATAGTAGATGAGTGTTCGTTTTAGTGGGTGCGTTTTGTTTGCTTTTCTACGTATCTTCGGTGCGTAATGATTTCTCGCTCAACGTTTCAGAAGGATCTATCTAACATTGAGAGGCTCTCTTTGTTTACTTTATCTTTAATCAATGACTGAGTCGCATTAACCTCTTCTGTTGCGTTTGTGATATGAAACAATAGTCAAAGAAATTGTAAGTTAGTAGTGTTTGATCGCTTGACCTTGACGCTTGCTCCAGCGGGGGCGGGCGATGAGGGCAGGATCAAACATGTCGCGCGTTGGACGAGTAAAGTGAAAAAGTGCCGCGTTCGATTAGTTCTTTTTGATCCTTCGACCTTGACGCTTGCTCCTGGGCAGTGCGTCAAGAAAGCCTGAGAAGTCGTCAGTTGTTTTCCCTCTCAGGTCGCGCTCATATTTTCTCTATGTGCTTTTATATAGCCGAGCAAACGAATGAAGCTGAAAGTGGATTGTTGCTGCTCAGTCGAGGATGACGGATCAATTGATGAGCTCGTTTCATGCTACTATTTCTAATCTATAAAATATGTATGACTACATATTTAATCGTTACAACGGTGGGACGTAAATATGATTTTTCAACAAACTATGAAAGATTCGTCACTGTGAGTGTCAACATAAACTCTGTTTCATAAATTCTTCATGTTTTACATTTTTTTTTTACAAACACTCATTCTTTTTACCTTTATTTTGTAATTAAAAAAACATTGAATGGTTCGACACTACAAGTGTAGACTTGCGAAAGGTTCACTTTATTCAACAAACTTTGGATGGTTCGCCACTGTAAGTGTCGGCATAACAATAAGAGTGTTAGGAATGCAACATTTAGCGGAATTTGGGGCAAGTGTGCCACCTTAAGCAAATTGTTCTCTAACTTTGTCTAAAGCTCATAGAATCCACCAATTTATCCTCATGATGTTAGTTTTACATCTTTTCATAACCACTGCGCCATTTAAAAAGAAAATAATTTCAAAAAGTATTAGTTTTGGAGCTTCTCAAATATCATCCAAAATAACCTATTTTTCGACACTATGGGGCAAGTGTGCCACCCATATGGGGCAAGACGGCCACCATATGAAAATCGTATATAATTCCACTTGTAATGAAATTTTCTTTATTTCCTATTAATAATACTTACAAAGCAGACGCTAATCGATAATCAAAACAAGAATTAAGTTTACCGTGATAAGGGGATGCTATATAACAGGATTCAAAACATGCGTAACTCCCTATTACTCAATCCGAATAACTAAAATGGTTATTTTTGTCTCCATTCCATACAATATATGTATTACCCTTATATTACGGCGAATATGTATAATATTAGTCTAGATCAGCACTAAATAACGGTAAAATATTGATGTAGATATGTAAAACTGTACTTAATAAGCCGAAAAACGTATTGAATATTGAATATTCTGAGAAAAAATCACTTTAGGGGGCAAACATGTCAGTTATTCCCCTACTATACTTCAGAAATTACTACTGGTGCCTCATTTTGGTTTATTATTATGATTCTGTTGAAGATGTTTACATTTTTATAAATTTCACTCCAACAATTTTTGTTTACCAAATAGGTGGCACACTTGCCCCAATAGGTATACATTTCAACCAAACTGGATTTCATAGGTAAAACTAAATACTTTTTTGATTAAAATGCCACAATAACTTACACATTTGAATAGTTTCACGATGTACAGTACGTTAGAAAAATCTGTTAATAATTGACCTTTCACCATGCTATTTAGAAACAACAAAATCTAATAAAATTCCACTCAAATTTGGTTGTCTTAGCACAAGTCGCTGTAAATACGTGAAAAATAGAGCAATTTTTATCATATTTTGATCATTGTATTGTGAACTATAAGGGAACATATTGTTAAGCTCAAAAAGAAAATATATATTGTAGTTTTTATAAAAAGCAGGGGTGGCACACTTGCCCCTATGGCACACTTGCCCCAAAGTCCGCTAGGTATTTGTCCAACAAACTTTGAATGGTTCGTCACCTCAAGTGTCGGCATAATTTTCCTCTACATAGAAATTGTTCGTATCAAATGAAAATATTATATTTACATATTAGCATGACCATATCTCACAAATAATTATTTATCATGGCCTAATCGCTTATCAAAGTGAATCCTGTGACCCAACGATCCTCCCCATTAACAAACATCCCTCCCAGTAACCTTTGTGGAGATGCAGAGGCAAACACGGTCTCCAAATATCAAAGGTTACACACTAACATTCCTTCCCCAAATCCCACCTGACTGCATGGACGTGGCCAGCGCCGTTGTTGACCCTGTATAAATAGAGGTACTGAATTATGCACACTGAAGAAGATTTTGGCCAATCCCAGCCGAACTTCTAGTTGATTCTTTATGCATTTTCACCGTCTTCGGTCAATCACGGAATAGCAACCATTGATATGTGTAGTCAGTCTAAGCTAAGCTAAGCTTAGCTCAACAGGCAATATCTCACAAACAATACGTGCTACGATATTTTTGAAAACGGCTACGAATTCAGCAATCTTAAATGATGTAAAAAGCTGTATTTTGGTGCTTGAGACACAAAAGTGTTCCACAGTGCTACTAAAAAAGCATACTTTCTCGAAACAATAACAATTATTTGTTTACAAGTAAGTTCCGAAAGGTAAAACCTCGTTTTACGATCCAATTTATGAACCCCCGAACTGGTTCGTAAATTGAGGTAACAATGTAGTCAATGAAACACCTGGATTGTAATCCGTATCCGAAAAAAAATTCTAACGAAATTCCACAAGGAAGTTGTATATTTATTTCGGGATAAATGCTATTTGCTGGTTTCAAACCTTAAATAAAATTTGGTAGGATTGATGGAGATTTGATTTGAAACATCACTCGAGAAATATTCGGAAATACTGCAAGAGTAATTTGTAAACGAATTGTTGAAGAAATGTTTAGAAAAACTTCTGGAGAAACTTAATGAAGAAGCTCCTAACAGATTTCCCAGAATAATTTTTGTTTGAATCTATTTAGCAATTTCTTAGACAAATCGTTGATGAAAACGTGAAGGAATTCATATGAAAGTGATAGAAAGAAAAACTGTTAAAATCAGCGGAGGATCTTCTTGAAATTTGTTTGTAAAGCTCCTGGAATAATCCCTTTGCAAATTTATTCAAAAACTCTTGAATGAACCTTTGATGGTTTTCTTGCAAGAATTGTAGAAGTTTTGGAGAGATTGGTGGAAGATTGTATCTGGTGGTATATTATCTGGGAAAATTTTTAGAACCTCGTTGAATTTTCTGGAAAAACCCTGTAATTATTCCTAGAAAATTCTTGGATGTAATTTTCAGACGATTTTCTATAAGAATTTCTGAAAAGGAATCCTGGAGGAGCTCCTCAAAGTGTTCCAGAACAAATCTCTGTAGAAATTCTGATACTCATTCTTTGGGATTCTGAAAATTGTTAAAATACAATTGGTGTTTCAACAGAAAACGCCAATTCGGTTAAATGTCGATGTGCTGCAAATTCCCCTATTGCAAGTTACCACTGTCTGACGGTACCTCAGAGACAGACCCATCCTGGAAAGTAGGTATACAGTATACGATAGGTAGTGATGACGACGACGACGTACCGATAACGACCCAATTGCAGGTCAATAGGGAAGATGCACTTCTCGTGTTCGGTTCTTTGGGGCTAGGATTTGTTGGACCTGTACGACGGCTGCCGGACAGGCGAAGCAGCAAACGATGAGCCGGCGACCGTACGGAACATGCAAATAATATAATTTAATTTATTGGATTTTGATATTTCAATTGATCGAAGAATTCCAGCTATTTGGAAACAGTTAGGCCTGTGGCATATAGCCGGCGCAAAAAAAGATATATGCATTCTTTGAGGAATGATCCGGCACGGAACGAAACTATGGGAAAACTTCAATGCCAGCCAGCCAGCAGTCACTGGCACTGTGTGTGCAAATGCAACTTTAATTTCCTTCATCTTGTCCGTTATGCTTCGTTTCTATTAGTTGGATCGAAAAGGAAGATGAAGACGACGAAGGGTAGGTAGGTCTCTGTTTCAATTTTTTGACCTGCTTTAATGATGATTATATGACTTATTTGTCGGTGCCTTGTTTCCGCGTCCGATCTGGAGAGATGAAAGTAGAATTTTGAGAAACCGCACAAAACAAACATTAGAGCAACTACCGACATTATCCGCTGGCCGGAGTAGTCTGATCGGAAGAGGATAATGCATTGAGTATTATATTGGGGCTATGGTTTTGAATTTCAACAATTGCATATCTTTAGAAGTTTTTAAGATTCTAGTAAGAATTTAGCAAAACTAAAAAAGCAGTTTTTTGATTGACCAACAAGTTAAAAAGAAAGAAGGACGCCCGTTTATCATAATTAATAATATGAAGAAATATCGCATAACTTTGATCTCGCCCTAAAAGCCATTGCAATGGTAACCATGTGTGAAGCTCGTTGTTTCTATGAATTTATATGAAATTACACGTTGTGCAACAACGCAATGGTGAAGAAAGGGTCATTCTCTACCTACCAGTGGTGTTGGTTCGGATGTTTGTTAATTCATTTTCTCAGAAATAGCGAGCTACACATGTGGTTACCAATGGCTTTTAGGGCGTTTTCTCAGATTATACGAGAAATATACGTTTTTGTTTTTCCAGAATTTTTGTCCTTTTGGAAGAAAACTGCTGTTTTAATTTTGGCATATGACCGATTTAAAAAAGAAACATAGAAAAAATCCTTGGATCCTTGCTGATGGCTGACAATAACGTTAGCCGTGAAATACGGAGGCGTGCAAGACGCTTTTGCCTCCACAAGAAGCTGCGGTCAAAAAATTCACACCCGATCCAAATGCTCCACGTACAAAACGTAGTCCTCTACGGGCATGAAACGTGGACGATGCTCGAGGAGGACCTGCAATCACTTGGACTGTAACTGTACGACGAACTCCGTATCCAGAAGGTGGTCAAAACTGGAAGGATACGATGGGCAGGGCATGTTGCAAGAATGCCGAACAGCAACCCTGTAAAGATGATGTTCGCTTCGGATCCGGTTGATACAAGAAGGCGTGGAGCGCTGTGAGCTTATGCCTTATATGTGTTACGCAAATGGAGGTTTAAGAAGAGTAAGGGTTGGTACGATTTTTTGTCTAATTATTGAATTGTTCGTCACTAATCTGAAGATTCCAACTTTATATTTTCTGATTGCATTCTTTACCATTTGTATTACTACCCGCTCGGGCAGTGGTTGCTGCCGGAGTTGCTGCTCTAATCATCGAATCAGTGACTCACCACGAGAAACATCAATTAGCCACCCGGGAGTTTTGGGCGCAATGGCGGCGGTGGCACCACAGAGTGTGGGTTGCCAAACGACGAAAAATCGACCCCCGGATTCGGGGCCGGACTCTGAGATGATTTCGTTCGGTGTAATTTGGAATGATAACTTAATTTCGGTTCCGGTGGCGGGTTGTGTTTTACACGCTGGGCCAACAGATGTTGTTTCTTTTTTTGTGGTCACTTTTGCCGATGTCGGCATTTGGATCGGGGGGATTAGCGCTACCGGCAGCGGTACTAGTTGTTTGTTGCCCTGGGGGAAGTTAATTCCAAGACAAAGTGGTTGCCAGCGTCCGGAAGGCATCATCAGTTTCAATTTTTGGAAGAAATCAGATGATGACAGATTAGCGCAATTTTCGCAAAGGTAGAAGATTGATTTTGGGAGGGCCTGCGGCAAATGTTTCGCTGTGTGACAAACGCATGAGAGGCGTGTTTGTTTTGGCCCATGGGCAACTTTCAAATACTGTGCGTAGAGAAATGGACTAATTATCTAGGCTATTGTTAACATAATTCGAATTTGCTGAGTACTTGATGCCCGACCGACACTTTTATACCTTTGTTTTGGGGTCAATATGACCCCAAGCGCTTCGAAAGACCTTTTTATCATTTAAACTTTTGGAAGCTTGTCGAATCATTACTTAATTATTTATGTTGTGAGGAATTCTGCGATTTTTGAAGAATTTGAGACTGTTTGAGAGTTACAGTAGCTTCAATATTTTGTTTGAAGTATATTTGTGCAAATTTTACCCGAATGTCAAGATTTTACCTACCAACAATCCTTCAAGGATTATGAAAGATCAGTTTAAAGCGATTGCACTACAAATATCCACAATCATGCTTGTGGTGATTGTATAGGATTTGTTTTTCAAATTTACTTAGTCATCCATTACCTTCAAAGAGAATAACGGCAGATTGAGATAATCCCAATTATTTAGATCATACATCGATATGTATTCAAGAATTTTAAAAGGAATTATCAGCAGAAATTACTCGAGCAATTTGGAGGCCATCCGTAAACCACGTAAGTTTTTTTCAGACTTCTAGACCCTCTTCTTCTTGTCGTCCTTTTGTCCATACAAAAATTTCATATTTTGAATGGTCCATGGCCTTTAGCCGCACCACCAACTAAAGGTGACTCCCAGATCCTTACATTATCCCACTAGCCCAATACTCTTTCCATGACAATTATGGAGTTGCAGAAGTATACTCGGTCTCTAGTAAGATTCTTTCCCTTCCCGATGACCGTAAGAACGCAGTTGACGCCTTTAAAATTTGCAAAATTTTGCCCATCAGACACCTATACGTTTGTTGCGACGTCAAAGTAGAGAACAGTATTCACAGTTTGTACCGTCAAAGTTTGTTCCGTTGTCGGTGCAAAATTTCTCCGGTGCTCCTCGTCAAGCGATGAAAGAGATGACGCGATCTCCAGGTGCTCTAACTGCAAGGCAGGTGTAAATTACGTCCCATCGTTTACTACTCTAGATCTTGACAGAATACGGAAAGAAATAGGGTCGGGATAGAACACATGAAAACGGTCTAACAAACGGCCGTAACATGTTTTTTTGTCAGCGGAGCCATCCGAGGGATCTATGGTTCTGTTTTGTATATGCGGCACCAATGACACTTCCTAGCAACCCTGCGAACTTCTGCACGCAGGTTCAAAACGTGGTATTTCTGCATTAATTCGTTTACCACAGTCTCGCCATCCTAATGCCTGTACCTCCGATGATATTTGTCGATTATGAAAATAGCAAAACACCTGTTGCTAAGGGCAACTCAAAATAACTGTAGAAATATGTTCTATTTCCCGCATTTAGGGCTTTCATTGACACTCATCATTTAGAAAATTCATGCACTTAATATAGGCTACTTGAGGGGATTCACGTTTTAAAACTACTGTACTGGGAAGAGCCACGTGAGTTTCTCGAAATTCAAGCCTACTACTTATTACCGTTCCCAGCCACTCGGGCTCAGATTGGGTACCACTTCTAGATTACCTTATGAGCCATACAATTTTGGGCAGCTGCAAGGAACATGGAGGTCTTTATTTTGTCTTGACACCAAGATAGCTTCCTCAACGGACTGCACTTTTCGACTTCGCTGATCGCTTCGTTGTCATATCCAGATCATTTCTCTAAAGCGTTTAACACATTTGAATACGCATCCTTTTGCGCGATGATCCACAATGCACGCTCCGCTTTCTGAAAATCCTCTTGATCAAACCTTCCTGATGCCTCTACGGTGGTTCGTGCGCCACGACACTGAAGAATGAACAGGAAAACATACGCAGTGGATCGTAGAAGACTTTCCCATTTCGAGAATCGGCTGCAAGTACGGACCCCTGAACCAGCGGCTAGTTGGATTCAGATCTGGCGAGCCTTTGCATTTCGTCGCATCATCGGCAACGTTGAGTTCCGACGATATGTACCGTGGTGTCGTGTGTCGTGTCTAGAAGTACCCCTTCTTGATATCCAGGAAATGACTGTCGGTAATGGATTTCGCTAAGGAATCCCTATTAGCGCAGCTTTCAACTCCAGTCGCGGAATCGATAATGGCTTAAGCAGTGCTACTTTAGTCTTCGAAGCCACCAACGGACACCGTACCTGCCCTCGATCGATAATGCGGAAAAACGCCACACATCTGGTTCGAAAACGTCCTCAAATCTTCTCCAATCTCCATCGACTTCTTCCGGGATAGGAAATCCCACCCTACTTAAGTCCTCCAGTAACGATAGAATGAATAAAGGTGAATACGTCCTCACTAGAAAGCAATTGTATTCGTAGTGGCAGGTTCTCGTGCACTGCGCTCCCTTCTCCGAAAAGAAAGAGATAGATAAATTATGTCCATCCCTATAAGGATCTTTGGAACCAATTGCTTGTAGTCCTGGATCGGAAGCCCTTCCAAATACGGATATTGTCTTGCCAGCTCGCTGTACTGAAGAGCCTAACGTACTTCTCCGATGATATTTAGCTGATCTGCGATGTTGGCATCGATCAGGGTCAGTTGTGAACCCTCATCTAGAACTGCGAAGGTTGTCTCTTTCCCGTAAAGCGTGACAGGGATGGTGGGAAATAGGATTGTAGTCTGCAGCTGACGATTCACAGAAACGACCGCTGGTGCACTGGCTCCGGAACGTGAAGACTCTCAGGCTGACCCAGATTTAACAACGTATATGCTCTTTTAAACAACCTCCAACTTCACACACTTTATTGGATTTACACGACCACTTGCCGTGCGGCACTGAGCAAATTTTACACAGTAAATGCGTACTGATTAATTCCCAACGATCCCCGACAACCAATGCCTTAAATCTAGGACAGCCCCTGATTTTGTGCTTCAAGTTCTGACAAACAGAGCACGGTCTTGCCTTATCATCTACTAGCTTATCTCCGACGATCCCTGACTTACGAACATCTGGTGCGGAATGCGTGTTCATGAACACCTTCTCCTTGGGACACTGCCTATCGCTTCGGTTAACTTTGTGGACGTCCTGATCGCTGAACTGCGTAATATGGCTAGCCGCTGAAGTTATCGCCATCATATAGTAGCTGAAGGTTCCCAGATTTACAAATCCAGCACCCTGGAGTGTCCAGTCTAAACGGACATTGTCCGGCAGTTTCTCCACTAGCTTGTTCAGCAGCGACGGGTTTATCAGATGGGTCTGCTGGTTTGCTCCTTTCAGGTGTCCTACAAGATTTTGCACGGTGATGCCGAAGTTGACCATTGTTTCCAATCATTCTGCCCTCGGTGCTGGAATATTTCGCGCCTTGTTGAACATGGTCTTCAGCAGTCGGTCAGGGCTTCCAAAAAGCATCTCTAGTGTCGTGACTGACGTATGCAACATTAAATTGCTTCGAACAGCCTCCAGCGCACTGCCTTTGAGGCACCTCTGCAGCCTCATGTTGTTTTCTGCATCTGTCACACATTTTCGTTAAGTATCGGTAGCTATTCATGAAAAGCAACCAATTCTCGGGGTTCCCCGAGAACACTGGTAGCTCCTTCGGAACAACTGCCTTGCTGCCAGCTGCTGCTAAAATTGGCCCCATTCCGCTTGGGACTGATCGGGTTGACATTATAGCGATCTGTTTAGTGGATCGTGGAACTTTTTGCTGCACTGACTGGAAAACCGGTTGGTGAAATTGCTGGTGCTGCTCCGGAACCGGCGGATCTTCTTGGTTCGACGGTCGTTCGTGTGCTTGTTACATCTGTAAAAACGGTTCTGCTGGCCCCAAACAATTTGGCTAATTGAGCGTCGATGTGTGGGTTCCTTGCTTCAGAACTTCTGTCGCTTTCGGTACCACACCTTTCGATTTGCCTACATTTTCGCCTAACGACGTAAGTGGGGTTTCAAGACCCTTCGCTCCTTATTTTAATCTATTTATTGCTTTCGTTGGTGGGTTATTGTTGCCTGCTTTTCCACCAACCCGATAAGGTTGACCGTTGCCGTCTACTAACATGCCAGCGTGATCCTTTATCCACCGGTTGAATTTATCCTTACTGCTCACCCGACATTTTTTGACTCACAACGCTTTCGTCGTCATCTTCGTTTGCATCAGCCATCAGCAGCTGCTGCAATTTTGTTTCCCTAGTGTTTCTTCTCTAGCTGCTGTCGCTCCAACATTAGCTTTTCCTCGGCCTTACACTCTTCTTCAATCTTCATCAGTTGAAGTAGAATCTTCATCGACCGACTGCTCCGGCTGGATTTGCCAGATTTTCCGAATTTCGACACGTCGTCCACGGTAATGGCAGGGGCGCATTTGCAACATGAGCAACATTTCGGATGCCGTCTTCCACCGAAGTGCCTGAGAAATGGTACCGATCTTAACAGGCATCACTGGCTACCAAATTCTCCTATCGATCCGGCATATTACATGCAATGCAATTCTGCAAATCCGAGCTTGTTGTCATTGTCAAAGTAGAGAACAGGATTCATGGATTTTTTTAAGTGAAACTGTAACATTCATAACAAAGCGCTTTAAAGCTAAAATACAGAAAAATTAGACGAATTGATAGTGGTAATACAGTCGACTCTCCACATCTCGATGTTCTACATCTCGATATCTCTCCCTAAGTCGATGATTTCATAAGTTTCTTCAGTCTGCATACATTTTCACTCTCCATATCTCGATATCCTCCTTATTTCGATATCTCCATATCTCGATGTGTTTCTGTTGATTTTTCGTTCTCAATTTTCTCTCCGTATGTCGATATGACCAATATCGAAGGTTACTAGACCAGAGTTTTGGGATTCAAAACAAATTAGGAGCGCAAAATGTCGTCTGTTTGTGTATTACTTTCTAGGCAACGAAGTGTTTTTCAAACTAGTATTCATCAAAAATTTATTATTTGTCTCAATCTCTCCCTACCTCGATGGTCCCTTCGATATCGAGAGGTGGAGAGGTGACTGTAAAAGTAATTCAGTTATACAATTCCGGTGACCCTTGACACCAAACCTACTTCCGTAAAACGGATGTGGCATCTGACTTTACACCATGATTTAATAAGGACTGTTCATTTTATAAAGTGGACACCTTGTGCATGCTGTATCTTTCTTATTAATCAATGAAATTTCAATCGGTTTTTTGCACATCGTTCGACTAGTATTGTACAATGTTGTGTTAATAAAAATTCTCCAAAATAATTAAATTTCACACGAATATGGTACAACGATTAGATCGGTCGATTTTTTGAGGTTATCAAAATCAATGATTGTAAGAAATTGGCTGGAAAATTCGATTATTTATATTTTCTATTTTCAAAAAAGGCTTGTTCTTCGAAAGCATCATCAATCAGAAGCCTGATGGAAAAAATCAAGTTATTTTTGGAGCAACAATTTTACAGATATAATAAAATCAATTTTCCCGTATATTTTTAAAGATTTTTTTTTTTAAATTTGATGGAAATTGATATGAGTAGAATTTTTTGTGTAAAAGTACGTCCTGACGGAAGTCCTAATATAGTATTAATATGAAAAATAACTTACGCCTTCAAAGAATTACTTAGTTAGTCCTCACGTCACATTCAAAGCACAACAGAAACACAATTGTTTTATTCTTAGAAGACCTATCAAAGTACATTGACAATCATCAAAATTGGCAACACTGCTGTAATAAAATCGATTTTATTTTCCACATATTATTTTCATAATATGTTATTCTGAGATTACCAATTGAAAAATTCGGAGAAAACTGTTTACAATTTGCTGTAGATCGATAAATATGCGTACATGATTTAAAAAGTATGAGACTTTTTAGTAAAACTACCATAAAGTGTCCTCTGTATAAAATGAACAGTCCTTAGATAATATTTCCATTGGAAAAACTTTTTATGCATAATTCAATACAAAAAGAACTAGCATTAGAAAACAACTGGTAATCTAACCCGAAATCGTAGATCACACCCTATAATTTTAAGTAGTTCATAGTAAGTTTATCATTAACAAATTATACCTGAAGGTCGTAGACACAAAAGTCAATTTGGACAAATTGAGATGTAAAATTGTGAAAAATAATACAATTGTTCTGGTGGGCTTCGATCCCACGACCCCCAATACGCTAGACTGGGTGCGTTAACCAACTACGCCACAGAACGGGTAACGATTCTGCAGCGCAATTGGCCAACCTGAAACCAAAGTCCTTCACGACCCCATACTCTCCTTCACAACCCTACACCTCCTTCGCTGCCCATAACTGCAAAACAGTCACATTCGACATATTTGACAAATTGGAGCTAATACCATGGAGAGTCATCAAATGATAAATACTTTCGATCAACTTACTGAAATCTGCGAGATTGTTCTAGAAAATTCGAAAAAAATACCTAGTTGTTTTGTCATATTGGTAATTATAACCGCATAACAGTCACATTGAGATTATAAATGAGCCTCGTGATGTAATAGCAATGAAATTTCTATCAGAATTATTTTCTGGCAATTGACCTAGTATGCGATATGAGTTGTACAAAATATCAGCCTCAAATGAGCACTTTTTTGTTCCTGCCAGGAACTTCCTGGTAATTTATAGAAATTTTGGTTTCCTCCCATACTGCCATAAAATGCAGGCTTTGTATTCCATTTACTTAATGCCTACTTTTGTCGAATGTTACAAATATACAGTTATGGGCAGTTCGGCTCCCTGAGATGCCCAATTCGACTCTTCTAAGCGTGCCTACACAGTTAAAAAAATGTTGTAAATTTTAGTTTATTTTCATGCACATATTTGGAGCATCGAAATAAACCTTAATTTCAACGACCAATCGATTATTTTTCAAGCGAATTCACCTGAAACTTACACGATCATGTAATATTAAAGCACTTTTAGTTGAAAATTGGATGCATATTCATTAAAATTTACATGGTGCTGTAACAACGCACGAATTTGACTAATATTTACACTATACTTCAGTTTACATTACATTGAAATTTAAATATTTTTTTCTGTGTACGATATGATTACTGCTACCTTCAGGTGGTCTTCTACGAAATTGTAAAAAATGTTGTATGCAACTCATTGCAGAACTCGATTTTTACAGCGCTCATCTTAAACTTAAAGTAAAACATCAAGACGTACTTCTTCAGCCCTCATTAAATGCAACATTCAATCAAATGGCTCTTACCGGGAACAATTTTCCACATAAAATGAGACCCGATGCGTAGAGATCGAAAGCCCGCCACCCTAATTACAGACCTCACACACGGTTTCACCTTTGGAAACACTATAATTTAGGCAACTCTTGTTTTATATCGTTTGAAAGTCGTTCTAGCTCTAAACATCCATCAATTTCCCAAAATCTTTTCGAAATAAATCAAGACAATGGCATCAAGACTGTCATCATCATCGGTTTGTGTCCACGCCGAAACTTGGGGACACATTCAAATTGATTACAAATGCTGCTGTTCACATCGGTTCCTCTTTGGGTCGGCGAAAACCCCGCATCTTAATCATACTGATCTGAACCGATTTTATTACGTGCCTACGTGTCGTCACACTTTGAATAGTTTCATCAGGAAACAGCTCGTACGTGATGCGCCTCGGAGAGTGCGGGCAGAGACCAGCATCGGTTGCACCGCGACTGCAACTAGCGAGAGTGACAATTTATGTCCTCCAGTGTATAAATCTAGCCATGATTATGTCAGGAATGTTTTCACGCGCAGCTCATAGTTTGGAATTCCAGTAGCCCAGGAATTCCTTTTTTGCAATAAACGACCATATGGGCGCGTTCCTTCGGCGGCTCGATGGCCAAGAATGAGACCATATATTTTGCGCTCAAATTGCCCCAGAGGGCATTAGTGTCAGTGCACGGTGGCCGGTTGAATGATAGTAAGGAATATATTATCTCATTCTCGCTTTAATGGCTCGCCGTTTTTTGCGTATTGCTCCCGGCGGCAATCGAGCGGTGTCGGAAGTCTTGAGCTGGAGAGCCTTCCTGATATTACCGGAGTCCTACCGAAGATGATGGCAGGCATCATCATCAGCGCGGTACGACAGTGCAACGGCAGCTGCTGGTTTCCAGTGCAGTTCCTTTGGCTGCTGGTGGCGTACGATATGATGGGCTCCCGTTTTGCGGATCGTTCATCAGATTGGATTATGCCGGCCGGCTGGTCGTTCCGTTGTCAGCAGAACCCGGGGAGCGGCCGGCATTGAACATAGAAAAGCTGTGAAAAATAACATCAGTTGAATATGATGGCTCGGCGGCTTGTGTTTTTCTGGGAAATTTATGGGGCATTTAGGAAATAATATCAAAATACCATTCGTGGCCTTCGAGGTTAGGTTGACCGTTGGTCATTATTTAGCGCTGCTGCTATTGCTGAAGATGTTGTAAGTACTTCTTGGACGTTACCTTTGAGTTGGTATTGCATGCTTCAAAGCAAGATGAGTATTATTACAACTACTATTTGAAAAATTTGAATACCGAATCATAAGCATGGACTTGCATAAATACTGTGATGATGTAGATCTAGACCGGAGCTGGAAATGATTAAGTTTCTTATAAATAGGAACTATAGAAACCTCAAGCCTGAAAGAGAAACTGAAAAGGAACCAAAAAGACACAAACACAAATGTTTCAGAGATTATTTCAAAGAATTTCTTTGGAGATTCCTTGTGATTATTTAACGAGTTTCCCAAGGAATAGCTCCACAGGTATCACAGATCTATTTTCAACTACCTCTATTTCGGCATTCTGGTATTCATACGGCGAAGAAATCAAGTAAGAGTTCCACCTTCATTTATTTATTTATTGATGTATAATTCAACGGACTTTTTTAGTCTAATTGAATGTTCTTAACTTATAACATGCCTATTTCAATGCAGAAAAACAACATAAATGCTATTATCTACTACATACAAAAATGGATAACATTGAAAACTACGCTAATTCAACATTATGATTTCAACAAACAAAACAACATTATAAAAACGAGGAATCATACAAAGTACAGTTTGGAACAAATAACACAGCATCGGGTTTCCACGTACACAGTCTTTTTTTTGAATTCTCGGAACTTAATATTGTTCGGCCATGTAGACGACATCATTGCGGGAGACTTCCACTTGCGGTCTAAGGCGGCGTCCATTTATTACGTAACGCTAAAATTGGAAATTTTTGACCCCCTCCCCCCCCCTCCGTAACGCTTTTTGTATGAAAATTTTTAAATTTTTGTATGAGCCGTAACGCTTGAGCCTACTCCCCCCCCCTCCCCCTAGAGCGTTACGTAATTTGTGGATGCCGCCTAAGACAATTTTGAAAGAGACGAAGTCCAGAGTAGTGCAGTCGACCCATCGCGGAACTAATTTTCTTACAGTTTTGCACTCATTTTCACGTACGCCTAAACATCGATAAACCATTCGTCGAACGTCCTCCTCTGAAACGCTTCCATCGATGTTGGTTAGGAGTAAGTTGAAATTGTCGTCTTCGTCCACTGAGTTCGGTAACCGATTTGCAGGATCAGATAAATATGATGCTTCACTGCTTAGATTTGTCTCTTTCGATTCACAACCAATTTGCCGCGATGAGATACGAGTCGAGTGACGAATCAGGGAGTCCTCATTGCAATTTGTGTGCGAAGCAAGCACCGAGAGGATGGATTCAACTTTGTTTTTAAGTTCATCGACATCACGTTGCAGGACGAATTTAGGCTCTAAGTTCACTGGGGCAGTTGGTTCTAATACCTTCTCACGTCGTTCTTTCCTCCATCGAACGAACTCGACCAAACATTCGTCGCACAGCCAAAAACTGTTCTTGTTTTTAGGCGATACGGTAGCCAGCTCGACTTCTTTCATTCCAACGCACAGTGGGAAAAAAAGGTAGTAAACCGACGAAGAATTCTGTATCTTGTGAACGTAACGCGTACAATATGAGAGAACTAGTCATTTTTATAAAAAAAAATGTTTGGGGAATCGAATGGAAGTGGTTCCGATGGCCGTTATCATGCCCATTTTGCCCAAATTCCCCATTTTTTGTAGGTTTTTTATGAAATTCAACGTCTATTGTTCAAGGGAACTGATTATGAACTATTGCAATAACGTTTCTGACACAACAACAGTCTGAGAAAGTATGTGCAAAAAGCTAAACAGACCGCACAAATTGATATTATGTCCATTTTACCCAAATTCCACATTTTATCAGGTTTTTGGTAATAAAATTTATTAGATGTGTAGGCAAAAGAATTTTAAACTATTAAAACAACAACAATTTGGAAGCAACTATAATTTGTGTAAGTGAGTGGAAGACAAGCCACAGAGCACACGAATAGTTTTCATGCCCATTTTACCTATATTCCCCATTTCATCAGGTTCTAAATAGCATTTTTGGTATTATTCGTGGAAACTGTTTATTAACCATTTTTAATAACGATTCCCAAGCTTATCAGTCTGCGAATATAGAGGAAATATGAAAAACTGCCCACATGGATAATTCACATGCCCGTTTCACCTATATTCCCCCTTCTATCAGATTCATGATTTAATTTTTCGTTCTCTGTCTAAGGGAACCAGTTATAAGCTATTGGAATTACGTTTTCAAATAAACAACAAACTGAGATCAAAAAAATGAACGATCAAGCCACCAATACAAATTGTAAATATGCCCATTTTACCCGAATTCCACATTTTCCCATGTTTTTTAAATCGAATCTACCGTATTATGTTTTAGGAATTTGATGATGTGCTATTGAAATTACGGTTTTCAATCTTTCACAGGCTAAGATGGTGCAAAGCTATCATTTGGAATGGTATACTGTAGTAGTTTCAATGCCTACTTTACCTCAATTCCCCATTTTGTCAGATTATAGATTGCATTTCTTGTATTATTTATATGAACTATTTTTTAGCAATTGAGAGGCAATTGAGATAACAATTCCAAAGCTACAAAACATTGGTAAGAGACTAACAATTGCCCGAACGGATAATTTCCATGCCTATCTTACCTTTATTCCTCTTTTCATAAGATTCATGATATATTGTTTCACACTATGTCTAGGAAAATCAACTATGAGCTATTAAAATGACGTTTTTGAATGTACAACAGACTGAGATAAAGAACAAAAGAGTTAAAAACACCCACATAAATCGCTATAATGTCCATTTCACCCAAATTTCACATTTCTTCAAGTTTTTGATCTAAATTCATAGTATTATGTTTATGGAAACTGATAACGTGCTATTGAAATAATGGTTTTGAGACACTAACAGTCTAAGACTGTGAATGATAGCTTTTAAATGGACTTCTCGAGTAGTTTCCTTGCCCGTTTTACCTAAATTTCTTGTTATATCAGGTTCTAGATAGCATTTTTTGTGTTATTTATATGAACTATGATTTGGAAACTTTTGGAACTTTTGGAAACAAGAAAGGCGACAAGCTAGACTGTGAGAACTTTCGAGCGATCACCATTCTAAATGCGGCCTACAAAGTACTATCCCAGATCATCTTCCGTCGTCTGTCACCTGTAGTAAACGAGTTCGTGGGAAGTTATCAAGCCGGCTTCGTTGACGGCCGATCGACAACGGACCAGATCTTTACTGTACGGCAAATCCTCCAAAAATGTCGTGAATACCAGGTCCCAACGCATCACCTTTTCATCGATTTCAAGGCGGCATACGACAGTATCGACCGCGTAGAGCTATGGAAAATCATGGACGAGAACAGCTTTCCCGGGAAGCTCACGAGACTGATAAGAGCGACGATGGAAGGTGTGCAAAATTGTGTGAAGGTTTCAGGCGAACACTCCAGTTCGTTTGGATCCCACCGGGGACTACGACAAGGTGATGGACTTTCGTGCCTGTTGTTCAATATTGCGCTAGAAGGTGTTATGCGGAGAGCCGGGCTTAACAGCCGGGGTACGATTTTTACGAGATCCAGTCAATTTGTTTGCTTCGCGGATGATATGGACATCGTCGGCCGAACATTTGAAAAGGTGGCAGACCTGTACACCCGCCTGAAACGCGTGGCAGCAAAAGTTGGACTGGTGGTGAATGCGGCCAAGACAAAGTACATGCTAGCTGGTGGGGCCGAGCGCGACAGGGCTCGCCTAGGTAGCAGTGTTACGATAGACGGGGATACGTTCGAGTTGGTCGACGAGTTCGTCTACCTTGGATCCTTGCTGACGGCTGACAATAACGTTAGCCGTGAAATACGGAGGCGCATCATCAGTGGAAGTCGGGCCTACTATGGCCTCCAGAAGAAGCTGCGGTCAAAAAAGATTCACGCCCGCACCAAATGTACCATGTACAAAACGCTCATAAGGCCGGTAGTCCTCTACGGGCATGAAACGTGGACGATGCTCGAGGAGGACCTGCAAGCACTTGGAGTCTTCGAACGTCGGGTGCTTAGGACGATCTTCGGCGGTGTGCAGGAGAACGGTGTGTGGCGGCGAAGGATGAACCACGAGCTCGCCCAACTCTACGGCGAACCCAGTATCCAGAAGGTAGCCAAAGCTGGAAGGATACGATGGGCAGGGCATGTTGCAAGAATGCCGGACAGCAACCCTGCAAAGATGGTGTTCGCTTCGGATCCGGTTGGTACAAGAAGGCGTGGAGCGCAGCGAGCTAGGTGGGCGGATCAAGTGCGTATCGATTTGGCGAGCGTGGGGCAGAACCGAGGATGGAGAGATGCGGCCACGAACCGAGTATTGTGGCGTGAAATTGTTGATTCAGTGTTATCTGTGTAGATGTTAACTAAATAAATGAATGATTTGGAAACTTAAATAACGATTCCAGCTACAAAAGTCTAAAACGGATAGTTTTCCTGTCCATTGACCCTTTTTTGTGTAGCGCAACTAATTATGAGATAACGTATAGAGTAAAGTGGGGCAAAAGTTCGAGTGGGGTAAGAGTTTCTTTTTAAAATTTCTAGCTTAATTCAAAACAAATCTTATAAATGTCATGGTGGTTCGAATGCTATTCAAGTAAGAGACTTTCACTCCAAATATCATAAAAATCGATTGAGATTTGGAAAAGTTATGGCTATTTGTTGTTTTTTGACGTGAATATTGTAATTTTTGGTCAAACTTTCGTTGCATGGAACCAATTGAAGATAAAATCTTTTCAATATTTTATGTAAGGGCGTTTCTAGGCCTATCATAAGGTTGCTTTGAGGTGTATTAGTTTTCGCTTAAATGCTTGAAAACAATTTTTGGCCCATAGTGGGGCAAAAGTTCGAATCAGCGGGGCAAAAGTTCGACCCATGTATACAATCACGGAAAACTTTGCACATTGCCTGAAATGCACATATTATCTTCAAATTTAGTTAAATTTGTCTGATCGTGTGAAAACTGTCACCAAAATTTTATATTTCCACTTAGTAACTCGGTTTTGGGCAAATTTTTGATAAAAATTTAGTGTGTATTTTTCGTTAAACTTAAGTTTACGGCTGGTGTTAGGTATGCCTGTCATAAAAGGATCGATATTTTGTGTTTTAGCCAGCGAACTTTTGCCCCACACTAGATTCGAACTCTTGCCCCAACGGTGGGGCAAAAGTTCGAATAAGACAATCATTTTTGAAACTATTATAACTAAAAATGAGTAAATATTTTGACACAAGTTTGTTCAGCAAAATTATAGCCAATATGTTGAAGGTTCACTGTATGGTATTTGTTTTGTTTTAACTGCTATTGTTTTGCTGGAAACTTTGATTATACCACTAAGGTCGAACTTTTGCCCCACCTTACTCTAATGTATTATAACATTTTTGAAGACATAACAAAAAAGAAAAAAAAACACCGATAAGAGTTTTGGTATGATGTGTAAAGAGTGATTCCAATCTACTGATGTTTTTTTTCCGGTAGATCACACAACTGTTCAAAAATTGAGTGAAATAAATTAAACTGATCATATGCATTCTGTTTTCTTGAATTTATCATTACAACAGGATAATGATAATGATGGGATTTTAATCCCGTGTTATTGGTAAGGAAAACTATTTCGGACTATTTAAATAATGTTTCAGAAACAACCACAGTCAAAGACAAAGAGTGTGAGAAATAGACACAAATGTAGGCAATCGGTATTTATACCATCCAAGTGGTCTCGGACATAAAAGAAGTTTTATATTTGTATCAGCCTTACAAGCTATTAAAATGACGTTTTTGAATGTACAACTGACTGGGATAAAGAACAAAAGACTTAAAGCTCCTCCACACCGTTATTTAACCCATTCTACCCAAATTCGACATTTATTCAGGTTTTGATGTAATTTATAGTATTATGTTTAAGGAAACGAATAACGTGCTGTTGAAAAAAATGTTTTGTTGTTTAATCTTAATTCCTTAACGCCGACCATATATGGAACGTATCACACTAATATGTTCAAAGTTACCTTAATTCCCCATTATATTATATATGCTGGTTTAGACATAGGTCCGTCCTTTCCTGATATCTCATGTTAATAATAATTTTCTTTGTTTAGCGTTTGACGCTTATTTTGTACCAAGGGCCCCCACCAAAACGTCTGACCCGGGCCCCCCGAAGCCAAAATCCGGCACTGACTGGACAGACGTCCTTGGCGTGATAAGAAGCTCCGCAAATCATGCATTTAGTATCCATACGGTAATTTTTTGTACCATGACCCCACTTTTGGCACCGACGGCACTGAGTGGGGTTCTGGTAATTTCCTCCAGGTTTCTAAACAATATTCTTGAAAAATCTCTTTCCGAACAATGCCAGATTGGATTCTCTTTTTCATAATGATAACTTGGACTGGGAAAAATCCGAGTAAATCATTTATTCCTTTTTTGATCTCTTCAGGTGACTTATAGTCATTCGAGAGACCTATCAAGACGACTTTGAACAAACGTTCTGTTATGTCGTCATAAGTAAAGAAATTGTGCTTCTTCACTTCAAGATGTTTGAGAAGAAGTTCGCAACCTTTACGAGTTTCCGGCAAAACGCGACAGTCTCCTTTCTTTGCGATTTGGAAGAAAAGTTTATCAATAAGATTGAACACCCTGTCAAAGACCTTTATTTCCTCTCAATAAACTTTTTATGTTTCGTTTGGTATAAGCTGTAAATCAAAAAGAAATCAAACCCAAGCGTTTGTTTCAATACTGTAATAATACTATATTCTGAGTACCGTAATCCGGGGTAACATTGATCAGCGGGGTAAAATTGATCGCAATGACCCTCTTCGTAAAAAGCTCGAATCAAACATTTGTTGATTAAATATTTTCAATGCATGAATGGCGATTCTGTTTCTTCTAATCATGAGCTAATAAACAATAAGGTTTTTGCGAAAAAAAAGTTGTGTTCATGCGTAAATTTTTCAACTTTTGTAAACAATGATTTTCATGATTATGGATGACACCATAAAAGAATCATGTCTCAAATGGGTTCTGTAAACGATATGAGCAAGAGAAATGCGGTTGTTACTAAAAATGACATCGCCAAAAACGACTCCGTTGTCAAAATTTTCATGAATATGTTCAATAAAACATAATTCACAAATTATTATAAAGAGTGAAGAATTTCCTTAGGAAATTGCATGCATTTAGGCGTATTCCACAATTCAAGGTGTTTTGAATTTTAAAATAACTCAAAAAGTAAATGACTTATAAGAGTTTGACCTTCATATTCGGCTTCAGGGACCATGATTTTAGTAAGTAATGATATTTTCAATATTACCGAACGATGTTTTCATGGTGTGATCAATGTTACCCCATATCAGCTAAATCAAAAACTCACTTAAAACATTTTTTTAAACATGCTTTAAACTTTCAGAAAACAAAATACAGTACATAAACACGAACAATGGGTGGCAGTACTTGTTTTAAAAATATAAAATTTGCAACACATGCATTTTTAAATCAAATGTTTAAGAAAAATTAAAAAAAATGATCAATGTTACCCCGGATTACGGTACCGTAATCCGGGGTAACATTGATCAGTTTTTAGGATTTTTCTTAAATATTTCATCCAAAAATGTGAATGTTGTGAGATTTATATTTTTAAAACAAGTACTGCACCCCATGGCTCGTGACTATATACTGTATTTTGTTTTTTGAAAGTTTTAAGCATGTTTACAAAAATGTTTTATGTGATTTTTTCATTTAGCTGATATGGGGTAACATTGATCATCCATGTAAACAACGATCGGTAATATTGAAAATGTCGTTACTTACATAAATCATGACCCCTGAAGCCGAATATGGTGTCCAAACGCTTACATCTCATTTACTTTTTGAATTATTTTAAAATTAAAAACCCCTCGAACAGCGGAATACGCCTAAAGGTAGGCAATTTCCTAAGGGAATTCTACATTCTTAACAGTAATTCATTAATGTTGCTTAATTGAACATACTAATTAAAGTTTTGACAGCGGAATCGTTTTTGGCGATGCCATTTTTAGTGAGAACCACAGTTTCCTTGCTCATATCGCTTGCAGAACTTATGTGAGACATGAATCTTCGGTAGTGTCATCATAAACCATTGAAATCATTGTTTCGCAAACTTGACAAATTTACGCATAAAGTTAACGCAATTTTTGCAAGAATCAAAATTTTTAATAGCTCATTAATATAAGAAAGAGAAGCAACATTCATGCTTTGGAAATGTTTCATTAATAAATGATGATACCAACCTATTACGAGATGAGTCATTCCGATCAATGTTACCCCGCTGATCAATGATACCCCAAATTACGGTACAGCTTATGTTACGTTACGTTGTCTAAACGTAGTAAAATTCATTTATAATAATCACGTTTATAGTTATCGATTTAATTTCAAGCATTTAATATTGTCAGCTCGAAAATTGTAATTCACTGCAATCCTTTTCCCAATTAGCGTTGCATGACGAATAGCTTGGTTGGTTAACTTTTCCTCATGAATAGGGTAGTGATTATATATTTATTAGATTTGTGAATTCCTATAAAACTTGATTAATCGTATTATATCCACGTTCACGCGCAATGCGTAACAAAACTTGTGAACGGCAGTTGGTCCCAAAAATCATGTCGGAACGAAATCGATGCCAGAAGAATAACTCCGAAACCAGAAAATCGTTAGTCCTGGAATCGTACAACTACAACTCGTTCCCTTTGCCACTGCCAAATGCGGGACGAAAGGGCACCTAATTCTTGGATTTGGCAGGGTATGACAATCCCTGCCAGCCTCCCCATGCTTTGTTGGAAGTGATCGTGAAACAAAACAGGAACAAGAAAAGCAACCAACATGTTCCGATGCTTATCGCAATCAGCTTCCACCAACACCACCGCTGAGAGATGCGTTCAATGGGTGAACACCCGAGCATAAAGGAAAAGGGGGTAATATGGGCCCCTTAAGGAAAAAGATAATTTTAACTGTGAACATCTTTGAAAAATTAGTTCTAGTTGAAAATTTGAAATAGTTTTCCACGAGAGGCGTTACAGTTGAATGAAATGATAGAATTTCACCAAAAACATTTTATCTTGGAGATATTGTGGTGGTGCGGTTTACCCCGTTGGCACATTCTACACCCCTACATACGTTCCCCTACATATGGCGCGAGAGCTTAAAGTGGGAACCTTTTTGGGCAAACCCAACCGAGAAGCGCAAACAAAAAGAGAACAACGAGCATCACCAATTGGTCTCACTTGGTTCTGTGTTTTGTGAACCCATGATTCGGATGTTGGCCCGAGCTGCTGTTTCTGGTTTAGTTCTGTTCTGGGTAACGAAAATGTGTTAAAATAAACATAAATTAAGGATAAGAATCGCACATAACAGCGGGGTAGGGGTTCTTTTGGTCACATTGGAAGCTATCCGAGGGGATGAGGTTTGTAATCGTGGCCTGGAAGAACAACACCTAAGAATGGGATAACATGATTTTGATCGAGAAATGAACACATGTCATGTTAGCACAGCCATTGTTGATGAATCTTTTGTGAGGATATGATGCGAGTGGATTACTCGAACAATTTCAGTTATTCATGTTACGAATAGACTGGTTACGTCAAACTTATTCATGATTTTAAGATCGTGTGAATTTCTAAAAATTCACATTTTCTAGTAGACGATCGCTTGGTGAATAATCATGCTAACTCTTAAGAGTAATAATACTCAAGAAAATACCTGTTCTAATTTAATCGCAGGTAATTAAAATTCAACCTCTCCGTCAACGGAAAATCCCAGCAGAAAATTAACAACAAAAGTACCTGCTTCTAGTAATATATCTGCCTCTGATTTTGATTTCAAATGAACAATTGAATCAAATGGTTTATGCAATGTTTAAAACCCCAACTATGGTTGAAACTATCCATGCTGGCGTAATTATGTTGCTTAACACAGAACTTATTGATAAAATGTTCCTAAAACATTTGTTCGATTGCCTCCTATAATCCAACAAATGGTCAGAAAATTTTGAAGGTGGAAAGTCAGAAGCCAAAATCATATTTGTATTGGTCCAACCTATGTAATAATGGACAATTCTAATAGCACCTCATTAGAACCGATCCGAGTCGGAACCTATTGTTCCGTTTCATGAGCCCATGAATCGATGGCAATAAAATGATCATTATCATTAAGGTGGCGAGCCAATATTTCAGCGAGGCTCTTCTCACTCGACCGGCAAAAGTTCATCAAGTGCCCTGGCCGTCACAATGCCTGGTTGTTGCAATGCTTGCTATTGGAATCAAACGAAACGCTTAGCCCAGGTCTGACAAGTCAAAGTCACTGCAGTCAGAATCCGGGCCTTGCTCGTACAGTTAGAGTAATGTGGGGCAAAAGTTCGACTTTAATGGATAAACCAATATTTTCAAAATAAACTAAAAAAGGAATAAATGCAACATATTAGATCTTCAACTCATTATTGGCTTCAATTTTGCTGAACAAACTCATGTCTAAATGTTTATCCATTCACTGCGGAACACGATTTTGTCTCAAGCATCAACATACCGCTATTAACTTAGCTAAGGGTTGCTGAGTCCATTGCCGTTTTCAAAAATATCATGGCACGTCTAGTTTTTGAGATATTGGCTGTTGAAAATGCAAAATTTGCCTATATCAGCCAACTTGCATGCAAGTTTGACAGCTTGTATGGCAATTTATTTGCTTAATTTGCCACAGAATTCAAACTTCATGTGTTAAAAACACTTATCATAAGATATCATAATATTGTCGGTGCTTAAAAGTTATTTTTTGATGGTTTAGAAAAGTATTGTATTGTGCCATATAAGAGAAACGAGAAATTGTGTATGGAGACTGCAAGAATGTTGAAAAAATCGATTAAATCTAAAATTAACCGTGCAATTTCAACCAAATTATACCTGGAATGAAAGTTAAAGTCCTATTTTGCATGCTTGGTGGATAAGATCACAAAAAAAATTTGATAAATCATACTTTAAATTTGATGTAAACATCAATAAAACCAGTTTTTTATTCAACTTTGGCGACCTGTAGCTAAAAATTGTGACATGCTGGAATATTTCTGAGAACGGCATTAGAATCACCAACTCCAAATCTACTAGAAACACATAATTTGGTTCTTGAGACTAACAAACATGTCTTTTTTATTACGCTGTGTTATCGGTGCCCACATTATACACAGGTCTCACAATAAAGAATCAATTGAGGGTTCCCGCAAATTAAAAAAAATAGAGAAAAAATTAACAAAAGGTTTTAGTGTATTCAACACCAAATGATAAAGTTGGTGTTTCCAACTTGGGAGTTACTGACGAATACTTCTTGTTTGACCTACAACGGTCGGAGTATCAGGGTTGATCGTTTACACGTTCAGATTTACATAGTACTGGAGAACGATGACGGGCCATTGTCAATCCTGAAGTAAACTGAAATCACGTCGATTGTATTGATAAAATTGTATTCCTAGACTAAAATTGTATCAGTTGCATTAAGCTACTGTGAATTTTAAAATTTATACCACATTTTTCTTATAATAGTGAGTAAAACTAAAGTAATTATAACTAGAATTAATACAGTAGGAAGATTAGTTGGGACGAAAGCGAGGTTAGACTAAATGTGAGGATTGATAATCATCAATTGATTTTATTGAACACTAATGAAATAAACATATTTGAGCAACTGTCGCTACTGATGAACCAACGAAGTTCGTTTAGAATGGACACGTGCCAGGCATGCAGTATCCAGACAGATGATGGTGGCAAAGCTCTAGCCGAGGGGAGTTTAAATTTGGAACTTAGGTAGCAGGAAAGAAAAGTCGAACTCGCACGCATACAGAAGGAAGGAGAGTTGGAACGCAGAAAGCTGGAAACACAGAGGGCCGACGGGGAAGGGAAGTTTCGTTTGATGGAGGAAGAGCTGGTAGAAGCTGAGGTACGAAAGTGAAGGTGTCGAATACCGTGAGGGACCGAAATCCGTACAGCACCGAAATCCGTACACTTGACCCAAATATCATTATTTTGCTATTTAAATGGCTAAATATGCAGTATTTTATGGACACATCTAATCACAATAAGTTATAAGTTGCTGGTAATGCCAACTGTATATAAGTAGGCCATGATTTGAAAATTATAAAAATCAAAACGTGATCGCTTGCCATTGTGCAGTGTGATTTGTTTGCCTTCTTAGCGATTTGCTAACAAAAGTGGATAAAGTTTTCAACAGATTAACAGTAAAATTCCTATTTTTTTTGAGCCCGCTGCTTATCAAGATGTCTTCGAATAGTAAGTATTTGTTATTCCAATGCAGTATATGCTGTTTCTTACCAATGCAATAACTATTTTTGAGGTTTATTGTATTGTACGGATTTTGATTCATATTTTCAATTCGAATCTAAATCCGTACACAGGAAAAGTTTAACATATTTCATCATGTTCTAGCCAAAACAAATGATACAATGAAGCCCAAATATAGCGCTTGAGATTGGAAAAAGCCGTTGAAGCAGTGCGCAATGGCCAATCATTCCGGAAAGCTGCGGATGCTTTTGGTATACCGAAGACCACTGTCAGAGATGCTGTTATAAATCGGTACGCCCAAAAAAAGAAGCTCCCACAGTTTTCCCATCCGATGAGGAAGCCGGAATTGTGAACTGGATCCTTGCAACGGCCTCAGCAGGATTGCCGGTGGGTGAAAAGCAGGTGTGTTAAATCTGTCGATTTTGGTGACGTCTGTTTATTCATGCATTAATGTGAAAGTAATTTCGTACGTCACTGCTGTTATTCACATACAATTTACGGTATACGATATGCTAATGCAAAATACATTATTTTGCGTAGAATTACAATCTATGAAAGTACTCTTAGAACACAAAGCTGAGAATGAAGCGTTGTCCAATTTGGTATGTAATGTCAGTAATAGAGAGAAGAAGATAAAAATGCCATCTTTAGCATCCAGGTTTTGAGTTTTAAGTAGCTGTACGGATTTCGAATCACAGGTGTACGGAATTTGATTCAACCTTATTCAGGTGTACGGATTTCGATCCAAGGCAAGTCATTTTTATTTTTATTTTTTAATGATTTCTACTCAACTTTTAGATCTTGATGTGATTATTTACATCTAAAAAGATGTTAAGGTAACAGAAAAAAGGCTGATCGGTTCTTTATACAAACCCACACATTTTATTCAAAGGCTTTTATTCGGCTTAGTGCTTAGGTCCCACACGGTACAACTCGACGGAGCCTGTTTGACGATGCAATCTCCTACAGTGAATGAGGTTCTGGGCGATCGTGAGACAACGGTTACCATAATGACGAATACTACGGCACATGAGATACAGACGCTACCCGCAGCTGGCAATGGAGCAATCAATCAGCATCCAATCGTGTGATGAGTATTGCAACTGGAGCAGTACACAAGCATCAACTGAACAGCGCACCCACAGGCGAAACGGTGAAGTCTTCCTCACCACAATTAAAGAGTTCTGGAGCTGATAAGCCACTTATTTAATTTATCTCAACTTGTTGTCTCTTCTCTGGAACCATTCAGTATCCCATAGGAGCCGTATGGATGCTTCCGCCGCTCTCAGTGCGAATTCACCTGGGATAGGTATGTTAATAGCCGGGTGCTGCCAAGCTTTGTTGGCCAAGCGGTCGGCTTCATTATTTCCGGTTATGTCAGCAAGCCCCGGGATCCAACAAAACCGAACGTTTTTGTTTCGCACTATGTACTCAATCTCCTGATCTCACGGGTGCTTCGAAGATCCGGCCTCTAAGGCTTGCAGGCAACTCGCCGAATCCGAAAGGATGACCACCTCATCTCATAAGTTAGGGATTAAAACCGCCTTCTTTATTGCATACGTTTCTGCAGAGAAAACGCTGCACTCTATCGGTAGACTAAACGTTCTGTAAAGGCCATTGTTGAAGATCGAAACTTTCGTGTCCCCAACGCATGTGGCAAGCATGCGGTCACGCATTGTGGGGAAACGCGGACACACGAACAGAACGTGTTCCGCCTTTTACTGTAGACCTGCACAAACTAGACATTTGGAAGAACCCGCATGACCGAAACGGTGTAAATACTGTCTAAAGCAACCCATGGCGCCTATTGACCCAGATATCTACCCTCGGAATCAACCTGTGAGTCCACACTCCTTTGGTGGACTGTCCCACGCACGCTGTCATTTGACTATAGAGGCCAGTTTGGCAGTCCTGCGTATGCCTCTTGTGCCGCGCCTTTCGAAGCACTCTATGTCTTCCATGATAAGGATACCAATAGGCACCATACCGGTGATGACGCAGAGTGCATCGCGTGACACGGTACGGTACGCGCTCGCAACCCTCAGGCACATTAGCCTATAAGTACTCTCTAGCTTGCTACGGTAGCAGTCGGTACTTAAAGCCGTGCCCCAAGCCGGGCCGCCATACCTCAGTATGGACGAGGCGACACTGGCCAGAAGCTTACGCTTACTGGCGTAAACCGCAGAGCTATTGGACATCATCCGGGACAGTGCCACAATAGCTGTGGAGGCTCTCTTGCAGGCATAATCGACGTGGCTACCGAAGGTAAGCTTATCGTCGATCATCACCCCCAAGTGTTTGACGGAGCGTTTCGAAGTGATCGTGCAGTCGCCTACACTGATCACCGCTTGCTGCACCGACTTTTGGTTGTTGACAACAACCGCCTCAGTTTTGTGGTGAGCCAATTCCATTTTCCTAGAGCTCATCCACTCCTCCACAATTGCGATCGAGTGGGCTGTAGTCAATTCCACTTCTTCGATCGTTTCACAGTAGACCTCCAGCGTAATATCGTCTGCAAAGCCAACGATGACCACACCCGTCGGGAATCTTAATCTCAACACATCGTCGTAAATGACATTCCATAACACCGGATCCAGGATGGAACCTAGTGGGACTCCTGAGGTTATGTGAAAGCACTTCCGACCCACCTCTGTGTCGTAGACTAATACCCGATTCTGGAAGTAACTCCCGAGAATCTTATACAGGTACTCGGGTATCCCCAGACTCAGGAGCGCATCAGCAATAGTCGCCCAACTAGCACTATTGAATGCGTTCCTTACATCCAGAGTCACTACTGCACCGTAGCGAATTCCCTTCCTCTTACGCTGGAGTGCTATCTCAGCGGTTTTTTAACCGTCAAAATAGCATCTACGGTTGACCTCCCTTTCCGGCAGCTGAACTGGATGCTTGAGAGACCATTTACACCCTCGGTGTACCCCAAGAGTCTGTTGAGGATGATCTTCTCGAGCACCTTCCCCGCCGTGCCGATCAAGCATATTGGTCTATATGCCGACGGGTCACCGGGTGGTTTGCCCGCCTTTGGCAGTAGTACCAGGCTCTTCCGCTTCCACACCTCTGGAAAAACTCCCTCGTCCAGGCATATCTGCATGGCAGATCTGAACATCCCGGATGCTTCCGCAATTACAACTTTGAGGGCCAGGTGTGGAACTCCGTCCGGACCTGGTGCCTTACCTATTCTGAGGGATTTTGCAATCCCTGCAAGTTCCTCATCGGTTACCCTCTCCTCATCGCCAGCCCTAGTCCCCAGCTGTCCTACAAAAGGAGGCCAAGGACTAGGGTTATGGCGCGGAAAAAAACCCTGTTCCATCGGTACCTGTCGTTCATATAACGTCTAGTCAGCTTGGTCGTAGAGCCATTTTCGCCGCGTTGTTTGCTGACATGACCACCCGGGTATGGACACCGCAATCGGGAAGTGATCGCTGCCGTGCGTGTCTGATAACGTCCGCCAGGTGAACCTCCGAGCCAGACTCTCAGAGTAGATGGTCACATCGATCGCCGAAGTGTTGCATCATTCAGGATAACTATTTGCTTTGTCAACGTTGTTTCAGCTATGAATCGCCCAAGCGCGCTTGATTGATGCGATCCCCTTTCGATGTGATGGGTGTTAAAATATCCTAGGAGCAAAATCGGACCCTCTAACTGATCGAATAGTTCTCCCAGTGCGATCTGAAACTGAGCTGAACTCGGCGGAACGTATATCGACACAACGGTTGTCTAGATCGGCGCGTGAAGGCGAGCATCGACTTGGATGCGTTCGAACGGTATGCCTTCCCGGATGGCAAGGCCTACACCATGTTGTCAGTAGTTGGCGTTCCTTGACTGTAGCAGCAATGTGTAGTTTCTGCCAACGAAGTCAGGCGGAACAACAGTCTTGTTCATCTTGGTCTCCTGCAAAGCTACGGCGCACGGTTCGAGGTCGGAGATGACGACGAAAGAACCAAACTGTCACTTGCCTGTGGGGCGCTTGTCCCACAGTACCAGCTGCTGTCGAAACCATTACACTAGTTCTGCCAATATCGACAACAGCCGGAACTGCGGAAGTGCTTTGTGCAATGTTTCTACGATGAACTCTCGAAGGGCCTTCTCCGGGAGATGGGCGTGATGCGGCGTACCCTGAAAGATAATCAGGCGCAGCAGCAACCGTTTGCGATGGGAAATAACAAAGACTGACCTGTGGGACGTCTTGCCCCACAGTGCCAGCCATTGCCGAAACTACTACACGACTGCTTCCAGAAACACCGGCAATAGCTGGCACTGGGGAAAGACTTTGTGTAGTATCGTCGGTGAGTTGGTTGTTGGATGCTCTGATGTTGCTTGATGTTGGTGCCGATTGAGTTTGCAGTGTCGTGGTATAGTCGTTGGATCCGTTGGCTACGGAGGTGATCTCGTCATCAACGGGTTGGGATGAGACGACCCGGATGACTCCTTTAACCTGCCGTACTTGCGTCGGAAAAGGTACTACACTTTCCCTACTTCCGAACCGAAAAGTCTCATTGTCAGTGTTTCGTTCGAAGGTTTTCGTTATATTCCGAACGTTGTTCGAGGGTGGGGTTATCAAAGACGCTGGTTAGGGGGTTTCTCCGATACCTCAGACTCTTCACCGGAATATTCCATTTGAGTCAGGTCATGGGTGCGGTCGTCTTCGGGGGCGGGCTAGTGTCTAGTAAGGTGTCTGGAATTTTGGAGGTCTTCCGCGCTTGGTCACCTGAACGGCCAGGGAGTTGTTCCTAGATCGAGTCATTGGGCCAGCCGTCGAGTGGGCCACTCGTTGCTCTCGGCTGTGGCGGGGCTTCTCTTCGACGACGGTTTCACTCACATGGTGCACTCTTTCTGGGTTAGACTGCTGCTTGACCTGCTTGATGAAATCCATCATCTGCTCGATCCTCTCGTCTTTCTTTTTGCTCTCATCATGTAACCTGGCGATTTTCTTATCTTTTTGCAGCATGGAGCGACCAGCTTTTTTTCGAACACGCATTCCTCGAGCTGATAATGCCTGACATTTCATCGAATCATCCTTTTTTTTCTACAATCTTTACCTTTCAATTCCACTGTTTATCAAAAACGAGTCCTTTAACACGAAACTGCACTTCCTTTTTATTCATAAAACCTTTTATTGAATGAAACCAATTATCTCAATTACTACTTTGTTGAATGAAAGCAAAATATGACAGTTACCATTCAGCGAACTGCGCAATACACACTAACCCGAATCTAACTTTTGAGCAGGTTAAAAGTACCCACTTGAGTTGTCAAATTTATGCATTTCGTTGAACACGTGAAAAAAAAATCAAATGAAGTCAGGTTTCAGAAAATTTGCTACACCTTCTTGAATCATGACAAAAATAAGGAATGACATGGTGGAAATTATGATTGTACCCCGTTTGGTATAAAGTCGTTTGGCATAATGGCCGTTTGTCATAATGATTGACTTAGAATGGATATCGGCATTTTCGAAGTTTTTACCGGTGATGTTGATACCGAGCCAATAGCAAAAATGTTTCGTAGGTTCCCAATAAGCGTGATTGTTCAGAGATATTCCAAGCTACCCGAGCAGAAGAAAATAACTACTGAATACCAAATTGAGGTATTCCATACCAGATAAATTCCAATACTTGCAACCTGAATGAGGTATGAATGAGCCCTGCATAAGAGGTAAAATACCTCAAATAAAACCTTTTGCATATTCTACAAATACCAAGCTGATAATTAGATCAGGTATTGTAATACCTAAATAATACTTGATGGTTTTGCATATAAAAGTGAAATCTTTCAATACTAGTTCAACACCGCCAGCAGTCCTCAATAGCTGTCGAATACTAAAATGAAGTATTTTTAATTGTTTTAAACATTTTTTTAAATACCATTATAATACCGAAATAAGGTATTGATAACTGAACAATACCTAATTGTGGTATGATACCAAAATATGGTATGCATAAGTTATTGGCGAGTTATTCTTTCTTCCTCGGGTATGAATGTCAAAAAATGTAGTGACATTAGATAGCATAACTAATTATAATTCTGGTCTGGTTTAAGATCTTTTCGGAATAATAATTTTCTCCACATCCCAGAGCATGGACTATCTTTGTTGCGATATACATATTTTAAAATAGTAAATTGGCAAAGAAAGTTCTCAGTTATGAATAAAGGAAACGCTCATTGAATATTTTGCTGCAGATCAAGCTCTGTCCCAGTTTGGACGTAACACTTGAGGAAAATAACTTGGTTAAAGAAGGGAAAATTTATTTGCAAAATCTTATCTAAGACCTATAATTACAGCATAATGCAAAAATAGCCTAAATAAGAGAGCAGATTATTTTTTGTTTAAAATGTTTAAGATTCTAACGCAAAAAAAAAACATCTCATAGCATAACTCAAAAGAAGATATTTGTGGCAAAACTTTTGAACGATTCAATATAAATTTTAATATTGGAAGTTTACATAAAAAACACTGTCTATTATTGAAAGAAGGGAAAATTTGTGATGAAATATTTGTTTTCATGTGTTTGCAAAAAAAAATATGTTGAACATTGGCAAATTTTAAAATAATTATAATTCTAGCAGCACGTCGAGCAAGAATTGATAAAACAGCAAAATATAAAAGTGGTCAACATTTAGCATAAATAAATAATAAAATAAAAATTAAAACAGTAAAAATATAAAAAGCAGCCTATTTTTTTAAAAAAAGGAAAATTTATTATTTAACCTATAAAAGATGGGACGCCAGGAATAATTGCGGCATAATAAAACGAAAAGACATTAAAAATTGCGTTCAGCATCATCGAAGTGATTGTGCTACTTATCCCCGAATGTCGTTTCTCCTAATGTCGGTTCCCCGAATGCCAGTTCCCCTAAAAGTTGTGCAGTTTAAACAGGTGCTATAATAGTTTTCAGTGGCTGGATGGTGAACGAGAAAGAACGATAAGCAATCAAAAGAAGGAGGTATTCTGTCATTTTCGGCTACAAACATGTTGGCAAAAATGCGGAAGACAACAAAACTCTAAAGAACCGTCAATTAAATAAAGAAGCGGTGCATCTCAAATAGCCAGTTCATTCACCACCCTGAAATGTATAAAGTTATGACAATTATGAATGCCAAAAAATTTTCGGGGAAGCGGGATATTCGGGGAACTGGCGTTCGGGATTACGACATTCGTAGAACCGATCTTCGGGGAAAAGTAGCACAACTCATCGAAGTAATTACAGTCATCGATTTCTCGTTTCGCTGATAACTTAAACAGATCAATGTTATCGATTGCCGTCATTTTGTCAGTTGGAAACAAAAATACATCTTAAAATAAAGTTAAAAAGAACAGCCTATATATAAAAAAAAAGATGAGATTTATTTAAATTTTTAATCAACAGTTTTGTACCTTTAATTATAGTAATATCATATTTAGAAAAAAACATAGAATCTTTTAAAGAAGGGTAAATTCGTACTAAATATATCAATATTTTCAGTGCAAACATTTATTCCAATAGCGAAACTCAAATGAATAAATATTTGAAAGAAGGGTAATTTCTGGATAAATAATAAAATACTATTGGCAATAACTTTCCTAATATGCCTTAGCTTATTCAAGAGCATATGATTGTTGAACAAAGTGACATTTTGTATCGATTGACTCCACAACAAGCTTGCTATCATCAGAAAGATTCAATAGGAACGTAAAAACGAATGTCATCTTAAGAAATTATTGGTTTCAGACTCATTATGCCAAACGACCATTACGCCAAACGACTTTATGCCAAACGACTTTCTACCAAACGGCTTTATGCCATACGACTTTATGCCAAATGACCTACCACCGAAAAATATATGTCTTGTTTGTAAATATGAAAAATCAGAGGTAAAATTATGCACACTGTTGTGGTATGCTACTGGGATTTTTGCTCAAGTGAGCGGGGACAGAACGATCGGTTGATCGTCCGCCAACCTGTTGCCGAGAGCAACAGGGCACAGGACCGATAACTCGACTGGAGGGAGGCTCTAAACGACTCTAGCCTTGAAAAAGGCTGGTTGGCTTCCACTGGTGGAGGGAACGGCGGTTAGGAACTTTAACTTAAACTTTTATATTTCTCTTCTAGTTGCTGGTATAAACGTTGAAATGAAACTGAATCCAATTCTTGCGCATGTACCGCTTAGCTTCGAATTGCCGGATGCTTCGGAAGCCGGACACCTTGAATGTTTCTTTATTTTATGTAATGTTAGAGTAAGTTTAACTGTATTGTTAATACACATTTCGATTCCTTTGTTTTAATATATCATTTCAGATGTATGAGCATCCCAGGAGGCTTTTGAAACGTAAAAATAAAAATAAAAATGCATTGCGTGTCAAATCGTCCGCTGGTTTTCAACTAGGGTTAACAGTTCCTTAAGATTAGTGTTTGGGTTTGTGTCCGAAGTTTAAAAACTAACGTTGGCTCCTGTTCCATTAAACGTGATTAACAGAACGAAAAAAGTGCATTTTCATTGAAGACTAGTAAAATACACTAGAAAGTAAGTTAAAATATAGTTAATCATGGTGAAATATCAGTGTCCGGATTACGAGACATGATTTTCAGTTGCTTCAAAAGCTTCAAAATGTGCTTTATTCTGAATCAAAAGAAGCCAAAACAACTAATTTGTGGTCGCAGAAGTGTTTTCTTGTTCCCGAACTGAAAAAAGAAAAACAATTCAAGCGTGTGCTAGAATAAGGGCGTAAGTCGCATGAACGATTTCTCTTCATCGATCCTCTCTTCTGTGAATAAAGGTGACAAGATGCAAGTTTGTTAGCATTTTTTCACTTCAGGACGCAAGATTGCATCGCTGCCAATCGGTCTGAAGTGAAAAAATGCCAACAAACCCGAATTCCGGAATTGGGAAAATCCTCTCCCAGGAAATTTCATTTCCCGGGAAAAGTTCCCGGGGTTGAAAACTCTAATGCTGACACAAGAAGAGCTCAGTGGCAGAGACTTGTATTTGGCGGCTGCTTGTAAAGGAAACTTATGCAGATGAAATACGTACACAAGAGTGTGCAAAACTGACTTGTGTGATTAGACTGGATTGACGTAAGATACGCCAACTATCTCCGTTCGTAGACATCACTGGAGTGCTGCTTAGCTTAGCTTAGCTTAGCTTAGACTGACTACACATATCAATAGTTGCTATTCCGTGATTGACCGAAGTCAGTGAAAATGCACAAAGAATCAACTAGAAGTTTGGCTGGGATTGGCCATAATCTTCTTCAATGTGCATAATTCAGTGCCTCTATTTATACAGGGTCAATAACGGTGCCGGCCACGTCCTTGCAGTCAGGTGGGATTGGGGGAAGGAATGTTAGTGTGTAACCTTTGCTATTTGGAGACCGTGTTTGCCTCTGCATCTCCACAAAGGTTACTGGGAGGGATGTTTGTTAATGGGAAGGATCGTTGGGTCACAGGATTCACTTTGATAAGCGATTAGACCATGATAAATAATGATTTGTGAGATATATACATGCTTATTTGTAAATATAAAATTTTCATTTGATATGAACAATTTCTATGTAGTGGAAAATTATGCCAACACTGGAGGTGACGAACCATTCAAAGTTTGTTGAACAAATACCTAAATGTAACATTCCTACAGCTGTCAGGACGAAAGCATGTGTTATTATATTTTACTTATTTGAAAAGAAACAAAAAACTTGATTGGTTGGAACATCATAGAACACTCTTATTCTTATGCCGACACTTACAGTGGCGAACCATCCAAAGTTTGTTGAATAAAGTGAACTTTTCGCAAGTCTACACTTGTAGTGTCGAACCATTCAAAGTTTTTTTTTTAATTACAAAAATAAAGGTAAAAAGGGGTGTTCTGAAAAAAAAATGTGAAACATAAATAATTCATGAATCAGAGTTTGTGTCGACACTCACAGTGACGAACAATTCATAGTTTGTTGAAAATTCATATTTACGTCCCACAATTGTAACGATTAAATGTGCAGTCATACATATTTTATAGATTAGAAATAGTAGCATGAAACGAGCTCACCAATTGATCCTTTATCCTTCACTGTGCAGCCACAATCCACTCTCAGCCTCACTCGTTTGCTCGGCTATATAAAAGCACTCAGAAAAAAAAGGCGCGCGACCCGAAAAGGAAAAAAAACTTTTCTTTCTTGACGCACTGCCCAGCAGTAAGCGTCAAGGTCAAAGGATCAAAAAGAACTAACCGATCACGCCACTTTTTCACTTACTAGACCGACGCGTGACATGTTGGATCCTGCCCTCGTCGCTGGCCCCCGTAGGAGCAAGCGTCAAGGTCGAAAGATCAAACAGAACTAACCGATTGTGGCACTTTTCACTTACTCTAACCGAACTAACCGATCACGCCACTTTTTCACTTACTAGACCGACGCGCGACATGTTTGATCCTGCCTCCGTCGCTCGCCCCGTAGGAGCAAGTGTCAAGGTCGAAAGATCAAACAGAACTCGCAGATGAAATACGTACACAAGAGTGTGCAAAACTGGCTTGTGTGATTAGACTGGATTGACGTAAGATACGCCAACTATCTCCGTTCGTAGACATCACTGGAGTGCTGCGCTCAGAAAGTCGACTTCAAGAGGCGTCTTTTGCGTCTTACGGTACAGAATGCCCCATAATACTTCCCAAGGATAACCCAGTCACAATGTTACTCGTAAAGTCGTACCATCGAGCATATCTTAATGCCAATGGTGAATCGGTTGTTAATGAGATACGGCTGCGATTCCAAATTTCCGGTCTTAGAGCGGTGATACGTACAGTAACAAAACGCTGCAATCTGTGTCGGATTCTGAATGCTACTTTTTTTGTTTCACAAATGGCGCCGCTTCCCACGGCTAGACTTCAGGCTTTTTCGGCCTTTTTCATACGAAGGACTGGACTATTTCGGTCCACTAGTGGTTCGTGTTGGCAGAGCAACGGTAAAAGGTGGATTGTTTTGTTGACGTGCAAGACCATCCGCGCCATACACCTGGAAGTGGTCCACACTGAGTAAGGAATCCTGCACGGTGGCTATTCGTCGTTTTGTGGGCCGACTTGGGGTTCCTGTAGAAGTGCACAGCGACAATGGCATCAACTTTGTCGATGTAAACGATGACCTCGCCGAAACTTTCACTAACACCTCTACAAAATGGCGCTTTATGCCACCGGCGGTGCCCCACATGGGCGGCTCGTGAGATAGGCTAATGAGATTGATTAAGACAGCACTGGATGCGATGTACACTTCTAGGACTCCGGATGAGGAAACCTTTGCAACCCTGATAATTCAATCTTGCCCACTGACCTTTGTTTCAGTTGATCCTGTTCAACAAGAGGCTCTGACTCCGAATAACTTTTTATTGATGAGTTCGAGCGGAGTAACACAGCCGGCGAGGACATTGGAGGAAGCTGAGCAAGCATGCAGAAGCAGCTGGAACCTATGTCGGGTCATGATTGACGCATTCTGGCGTCGTTGGATACGCGAGTATCTACCAACGATTGCTCGACGGACTAGGTGGTTCAAGGACGTGAAATGAATACAGGTGGGTGACTTAGTGATCATCGTATCTGAAGGTACTAGAAATGGATGGACAAGAGGACGGATATTTGAAGTGTTTCGATGAAGTGACGGAAGAGTACGGCAGGCAGTCGTGCAGACCTCTACGGGAGTAATTTGTCTGCCAATCTCTAAGTTAACTCGGCTAGATATTTATGGTAACCTTGGCCAAATGAATTCTGGGCAAAGTTATGGGTCGGGGAGTGTTGCCAAGCTACCTAACGTTGATCGTTTACACGTTGAGTATTCTATAGCACTCGAGAACGAATAAGCAAACCGTTTGGTTCTGAATTTTGCCACTAGGTGGCACTAGTAAGCTTTTTGCTCAAACATATTAATTAAATTCTATCTTTGAATTAGATGAGTTGATGTCTTCAGCGAAGTTGTTCGGAAAGTCATGGGCATCCGAAAGGCAGCTACGAAGGGATATGTAATACTTTAAAATCTTGTTTGCTATAACAATTACGACTAATACAAATCCAAAATACTTATGTTGATACAGTTTTTATCACTGAACAAACAATTCCTCCGGATAAAACATAAAGTTACTCGCTATGACTAATAGTAGCACCACCACAATTGAAAAGAAACCGCCAAAATCGAAGTGTAATAGACTTTAGCTATAACTTTTTCAAATCTCAATCGATTTCTATAGTATTAAGTGTGAAAATATATTTCACTTGAATAGTATTCAAGCCACCAAAACCTTTATAACATTTGTTTTGAATTGAGCTATAATCCTTGAAAAGAAACATTTACCCCACTTTACTCTAAGTGGGAGGTTGGTTGGTTGGTGACAAGTAAGCTAATATGACTGATTGGCAAGATTAGCAATCGTCGTCTGTTTCTCGGTCGGTGTTGAACAATCTAATCAACTGTGCACGCTGTTCCAGTGAATGGTTTGTGAGTAGGCCAGGCCAAGCCAAGCACTCGCTAAATATCGGATATTATTAGGCTTGGTGATTTCTTGGGCAACGGCGGAGTCGTGCTGCGGTGGCAGATGAGCTTATGATTGTTTCGCAATAATTATTGCCATTAGAGCGCCCGGCAGGCAGGTCGGAGAGCATAAGCGAGCACATGTTCTCGATGTGAACTAACTCATTCCCCCGGAGGTGACGGTTCGTAAAGGTGTGTGATCATCAAGAGGCGGAATTAGAGACGTCTAATATATCATTTCAGTGGGCCATCGTGGTTTTCCCACTACTGGAGATTAGTGCTCTTTTTGTCTATGAATGAATAGCTTAACCCTCTCAAGTGTTCCCTATAACTTACACTCGACACTCACTGGCGTAGCATGGTAGTTTTTAGCAATTAGGGCGGAATTAAGAAGTACAATTCTCTGATTCTTCTTCTCTTTTTGATTCTTGTTCTCTGATATTATGCTCAGAGGGTTCAAATGCGTAAAAAGTTCGTTATCATGTTCAAAACATGAACAATTCTGGGGGTGCGACTAGCTCCCATAGCCCTCCTGTTTCTACGCCATTGTCGACTTCGACGAAGAGGATATTGTTCGTGCCGAAGATTCACCTACAATCTGAACAAAAAAGCGTGTGGGAGCCGAATCTGCTGCCCTTCCGTTGGATCGGAATAATTGAAAAGAGATTTGAAAAATGCCGCCAGTAGTGTTCCATATTCGTGAAGAAATTATTAAAACAATATCATCATGCCCGGACGGCATTTCGTGGCCAGTTTACTAGCGAGGCATGCTCGGTTTCCGTCCAACTAGTCGTGTGTTAAGTTCGTCTCAGCCGGACAGCGGAGAAGACCGAACAGGCGGAAAGCCGAAGTGAACCATAATTCACACATTTTGGAAGGTGGTGGTGGAGCTCCTTTTCTAAACTAGCGTGATGCGGTTGATTGTTTTGAGGTGACTCCCGCTCTGTTCCTCAAACCCGCCAAGAGTACAAGATATTGGGCCGGTGAGTTCAGGGAGATGAAATGAAAAATATCGTGATAAACTCGTTCAGTAAATTGGCCATTTGCTCTCACCGTCGCGTCGTCATCGTTGCTGCTGATCCCACCTTTGCCCGATCAAGAAGGCATAACAAATTTAAAACACAGTCATATCAGCTTCTGATACTAGTATCAACATTTGTTTAATTCAGTTATGCTTTTGAAGCTTGTTGTGCATTTTCATCCTATGACATACAGCAACAGTCGATATAAGATGGATTTAACCCGACATTGACTCGACATCGAACCAGAAAATTTCATCACCGAAATGACACTGACCCGATCTTTACTTGATATAAACCTGACATTGGTCCAATCGGGCCTAATTTAACCTGACTCAGACCTGATATTTCGTTGGCATATAAGGTCGGAATCAGCTTATATGTTCCCTTTCTGAACAAATCGGCCCCCCTTCCATCAGCGTTCGATCGTCTAAAAAAGCGATAACCAGAAATACTACGGGAAGGAGATAAATACGTCTACTTCGATTCATAACAGTAGATAGCCTCAATGGTAGAGGCGACGAACAAAGTGTCAGAAAAGTCGAAGACCTCCCGTCGTACATTCACGATATTCTAGACAAATAATGAATTAAACCATAAAAAGCTACCAAAATCATAACATCTTAACTCAAGAGCGGTCACGCATTCAGCCATCTTCAGCACCACTTTGCTCGTGCTGTGTATGAAAAGCGAGCTTTCCCCAGGGTGCGTGTATTCAGTACACGCATGCGACTGAACTTGGGTTAATAGCCTTTTCTATAAAACATTCTGTTACAAAAATCCTTAGAAGTAAATAGTACCAGTTGCTATACTTTAGTCTTATTCTTCTGATCGGGTACCGCGCCTATTTGGTCCGGAGCAAGCGGCTTCTGGTCCCCGAACCGTCGCATCGTGGCGTGAACTGAAATTTTTTGTCATGATTTGGAGTAGCGAAGTCTCGCGCGCCCGCTGCCGTAGCAAAAGTGCTGAAAGGGTAATTGAAAAAAATAGAGTTCCGCTGACTGACCGTTGCTATAATTTTCGACCAATGAAGTTTCCTCCGGTTGCTTTCCAGCCAGCCGGGCTCAGTGTGGGAACCAATTGGCGGCATTGACTGTTGTCACGAAGACTGTTGGACTGGGCGAAAATTATGGAACTATGAGTATTGCTTTGTAGCGGTACAATGTATAGCCAGAGCTCTAGTGTGATCTGATTAATTTGAAAAAAAAAAAATCGTAGATTTCTTTAAAAAAAGGTTGATTTCAATTGCATTCTTTTAATTTCTTCCCTGTATTCCAATTGCCAGCTCATTTTGGTACAGCATAAAACATGGCCAATTTTTGGAACAAAGTTTTCATTTGCTTTCAATAAGTGGATACTGACATTTTAAATATGTGTTGCATTTTGCATGAATGTCATCAATGGGATATATTTTATTAACCCTTTAAAGGCGTTGCGAAGTTGTTGTACTCATTTGCTCATTTGACTCAATTGACCAATTCTCAAAATTTTAACAGTTTTGTGTAGGGGATAAGTTGCACCTCTACATGCATCCACAAAGATTTGGATATCGGTGTCCAATCCGGATACACGACCGGAAATGTAGTGTACCCCTACTTTTCCACCAGTGATTTTTGATAAAATTTAAATATATTTCGAATGTTCATTTATTTAGTTAACATCTACACAAATAACACTGAACCAACAATTTCATGCCACAATACTCGGTTCGTGGCCGCATCTCTCCATCCTCGGTTCTGCCTCACGCTCGCCAAATCGATACGCACTTGATCCGCCCACCTAGCTCGCTGCGCTCCACGCCTTCTTGTACCAACCGGATCCGAAGCGAACACCATCTTTGCAGGGTTGCTGTCCAGCATTCTTGCAACATGCCCTGCCCATCGTATCCTTCCAGCTTTGGCCACCTTCTGGATACTGGGTTCGCCGTAGAGTTGAGCGAGCTCGTGGTTCATCCTTCGCCGCCACACACCGTTCTCCTGCACACCGCCGAAGATCGTCCTAAGCACCCGACGTTCGAAGACTCCAAGTGCTTGCAGGTCCTCCTCGAGCATCGTCCACGTTTCATGCCCGTAGAGGTCTACCGGCCTTATGAGCGTTTTGTACATGGTACATTAGGTGCGGGCGTGAATCTTTTTTAACCGCATCTTCTTCTGGAGGCCATAGTAGGCCCGATTTCCACTGATGATGCACCTCCGTATTTCACGGCTAACGTTATTGTCAGCCGTCAGCAAGGATCCAAGGTAGACGAACTCGTCGACCACCTTGAAAGTATCCCCGTCTATCGTAACACTGCTACCTAGGCGAGCCCTGTCGCGCTCGGCCCCACCAGCTAGCATGTACTTTGTCTTGGCCGCATTTACCAACTTTTGCTGCCTCGCGTTTCAGGCGGGTGTACAGGTCTGCCACCTTTTCAAATGTTCGGAGACGATGTCCATATCATCCGCGAAGCAAACAAATTGACTGGATCTCGTAAAAATCGTACCCCGGCTGTTAAGCCCGGCTCTCCGCATAACACCTTCTAGCGCAATATTGAACAACAGGCACGAAAATCCATCACCTTATCGTAGTCCTCGGTGGGATCCCAACGATCTGGAGTGTTCGCCTGAGAACTTCCACAATTTTGCACACTTTCCATCGTCGCTCTTATCAGTCTCGTGAGTTTCCCGGGAAAACTGATTTTCCATAGCTCTACGCGGTTGATACTGTCGTATGCCGCCTTGAAATCGATGAAAAGAAGATGCATTGGGACCTGGTATTCACGACATTTTTAGAGGATTTGCCGTACAGTAAAGATCTGATCCGTTGTCGATCGACCGTCAACGAAGCCGGCTTGATAACTTCCCACGAACTTGTTTACTACAGGTGACAGACGACGGAAGATGATCTGGGATAATACTTTTAGGCCGCATTTAGAATGGTGATCGCTCGAAAGTTCTCACAATCTAACTTGTCGCTTTTCTTATAGATTGGGCATATTACCCTTTCCTTCCACTCCTCTGGTAGCTGTTCTGTTTCCCAGATTGTGCCTATCAGCCGGTGCAGACAAATGGCCAGCCTCTCCGGTTCCATCTTTATGAGTTCAGCTCCGATACCATCCTTACCAGCAGCTGTATTGTTCTTGAGCTGGTGAATGGCATCCTTAACCTCCCTCAAAGTGGGGGCTGGTTGGTTTCCATCTTCCGCAGTACTGACGAAGGCATTTCCTCCGTTGTCCCGTCTTCGTTGCCTGTGCTCTCAGCGCCATTCAGATGCTCGTCGAAGTGCTGCTTCCACCTTTCGATCACCTCACGCTCGTCCATCAAAATGCTCCCATGCTTATCCCTGCACATCTCGGCTCGCGGCACGAAGCCATTGCGGGATGCGTTGAGCTTCTGATAGAACTTACGCGTTTCTTGAGAACGGCTTAGTTGTTCCATCTCCTCGCGGCGTTTTTTCTCCCGAAAGAGGCGGGTCTGCTGTTGCCGTTTCCGTTTATAGCGTTCCACGTTCTGCCGGGTCCCTTGCTGCAGCATGACCGCCCGCGCTGCATTCTTCTCCTCCAAAACCTCCTGGCACTCCTCGTCGAACCAATCGTTCCGTCGACTCCGTCCCACGTACCCGACGTTGCTCTCAGCTGCATCGTTGATGGTTGCTTTTACTGTTCTCCAGCAGTCCTCAAGAGGGGCTTCGTCCAGCTCACCCTCTTCCGGTAGTGCAGCCCCGAGGTGCTGCGCGTATGCCGCTGCGACATCCGGTTGCTTGAGCCGCTCTAGGTCATACCGGGGTGGCCGTCGGTACCGTACGTTGTTAACTACGGAGAGTTTTGGGCGCAGTTTGACCATCACCAGATAGTGGTCAGAGTCGATGTTAGCGCCACGATAGGTCCTGACGTCGATAATGTCGGAAAAGTGCCGACCATCAATCAGAACGTGGTCGATTTGCGATTCTGTCTGCTGTGGTGATCTCCAGGTGTATCGGTATGGAAGGCTGTGCTGGAAGTAGGTGTTACGAATGGCCATATTTTTGGAGGCGGCAAAATCAATTAGTCGTAGGCCGTTTTCGTTTGTCAGCCGGTGGGCGCTGAACTTTCCAATCGTCGGTCTGAATTCCTCCTCCTGGCCAACCTGAGCGTTTAGATCTCCTATGATGATTTTGACGTCGTGGCTTGGGCAGCTGTCATACTCGCGTTCGAGCTGTGCGTAAAATGCGTCTTTATCATCATCAGTGCTTCCAGAGTGAGGGCTGTACACGTTTATTATGCTGAAGTTGAAGAACCGGCCTTTGATCCTCAACTTGCACATTCTCCCATTGATCGGCCACCACCCGATCACGTGCCTCTACATATCACCCATCACTATAAAAGCTGTTCCCAGCTCATGTGTATTGACGCAGCTCTGGTAGACGGTATGGTTACCTCTAAACGTTCGCACCATTGATCCCTTCCAACACACTTCCTGCAACACTACGATGCCGAATCCGCGGTCCTTCAGCACGTCGGCGAGTATGCGTGTGCTCCCCATAAAGTTGAGAGATTTACAGTTCCACGTACCGAGCTTCCAATCGCTAGTCCCTCTACGTCGCTGTGGTCTTCGCCGATTGTCCTGGTTCGTATTCTCTCGTTGATTATTTCGAATGTATTTATGTGAAAGTATATGAACCATTTATGCGAGCTCATGTGGAACATTTTCGAACCACAATAATCACTTGGCCATTTGACATATTATGATACAAAAGGCTGGAAAATTTAGTAAGTAATCCCGGAGAACCAACGCAAATAAAATGTTGATTCCAATACTGTGTAAAATCATATTTACTCGACAAAGTATGACTATCGCAAGCCTTTCTGGTAATTTTAAATGTTTGTGATTATTTTAAGTCCAGCATCAGAACTTCGTTTTTGGTACCAAAGTCAGATTTTTATCATTAGAAAACACCCATTGTGCGAACATCAAACAATACTTTTTCAGCATATTAAAATTTGTAAAGTTGAAGCGTTCTCAACTTTGTTTAGTAACTTCGTTTTTTAGTTCCGGAATTTCAATTAATACTTTAAAGAAAGAATTTTCTTGTGGCACAAAAATGCGAATTTGAAGCATATTCTCATTGTGGAATAAGGACTGTTCATTTTATAAAGAGGACATCTTTTTATTTAATTTCTGTATATATTTATTGCTTGTGCTATATCTCTTCTATTTATTAATAAAATCATAATCGGTTTTCTGTGCATCGTTCAAGTATTCTACAATATTATGAAAATATAAAAACTTACAAAATGTGTTTTATTGAAGCGCCAAATTGTTTTCCTTTCTTCAAAAACTTCTAAGAAAAACTGCTGGTCAAAATTAAGCATTATTTTTCGCATAACAAAAATCCTCATTTTTATGAACAAATTGTATTTGGTATCCTTTACTATTTTACTAAAGGTAGAGCTTAAGGTAAATTAATCATTATCCCCCATTCTCCGACCCTAGGTCACTCTAGCGCTCTATCCTTTATGGCCAAATTTGCTGATATACCATCCTTTCACTCCCAGCAAAAAAGTAAAGTAAAAAGCGTATTAAAAATTGGTTTAGATTACTAAAGAAACTATATTTGTATGATAGAGAGCTGAATCCTGAGTTCTAATCGCATTCTTAGGTATGAAATTTTACTCTTGATGGTCGTTTTATTTGAAAATCTCATACTTTTAAAATCATTTGCGCATATTTATCGATCTACAGCCAACTGTAAGCGTTTTTCTCCGAATATGTTGACAGATAATCTCAGAATAACAAAACGTCATGTAATCCCCCATACAAAATGACACCTGAGTCTTCTCCCGTTTTCCCGATTATTCCGGAGGCTTTCCCAAACTTTTTTCTTGCACGAACACGTCACATCCCTTGTCGAGTGCAACAGTGAAAAATTTATCTCAATACGTTGATCCGTTTTCAAGTTATTTCGTGACATACAAACACCACTCCATTTTTATTAATATAGATAAATCATCGAAAAACGGTTTTAAATTGTCACTTTTGAGGTTTTATAAAAAAATATCCCTTTTAGGTGAACGAATACTATTTTGAAATCTCATATTCATGTCCATCGTATCAATTGTTATTGCAAAGCGCTAGAAAACTTAAGACAAACACGATTAACTTGACTTGTTCTTATTGCGTATTAATTCTACACGCAACGAACTGGACTATCGAAATTCATACATTTTGCCTTATGAAAGATGGAACGATTATTGCAATATGAACGCTTTATGTATCGTTTTAGCATCACCCCACATCAAGGCGTCGATGGACGAAGGGTGTGCGCACGAGCCTATCGATTGCAAAGTTCTTGATTCGATTCCAGGTTGCCGTGAAAACTATTTTTGTTTTCAAATTTTCGTTTCATAATGTAAATTTATGAAAATCAATCCGATATCTTGTGATAAATTTTCATAAATTGTGAATAATAAATACACCATAATTGAATATGGTTTTCTAGCGACCTGCTCTAGTTACAAAAAGTAGTTGCCGAGGAAAACAAAGTGCAATAGTTTTAATTCGTGATTTGAAGCATACAAAATAAGTGTTTTCGAGTGCTTTATAGACGAATCAAAAGTTTAATAGTGCATAAGTGATTGGAGCGGAGAATTGGACCTTTCAAAATGTGAGTTTTTTTTAAGCTGTTCTTATATTGTTTTTGTTGGAGAGTAGCATACCTCATTATTAACAGATAGGAGAATTATTTTGATCTGCACTGTTCACTTCCTTGAGTGCGAATAATAAGGCTCTCAGATAACTTCGGTTTTATAAGGCACGAATGCTCCCTAGGGTATTTTAAATTGTATTCAGTAGGTCTCGAGCCATCATAAGTGTTGTATCGTGTAATTGCTAGTTGTAATAAATTCCTGTAAATATGTCTGGTTATTAAATATTAGTATACGTTAAATAAAGTGTGTTAATTGTTGACTACTGGACGAAGTATTAAATGTACCATCAATGGAAGGAATTGAACTGGAAGGGCTCGTAGAGCACAAGGAAACTCGATGTTGGGAGAGACCCCCATTACATACAGTCCACTAAACTAGGCTTTGGCCACATCCCAACAGTTTTATTCGGCAGCTCAGAAATGACGACAATTTAATAGAGAAAATAACATTATCGAGAAAGAATCGTTTGAGGGAGTAAACTCTTGTTCCTCTTCATTTATTAACACTCCTTCCTCTTCTTCTTGACATTACGTCTTCACTGGGACAGAGCCTGCTTCTTAGCTTAGTGTTCTTATGAGCACTTCCACAGTTATTAGCTGAGAGTTTTCTTTGCCAAAGGTGCCATTTTCGCATTCGTGTATGGTGTGGCAAGTACGATTTCACTCTATGGCCAGGGAAGTCAAGGAAATTTCCATTACGAAAAGATCCTGGACCGACCAGTTGAATCCAGACACCTTCAGCATGGCTTTGTTTTGTAACCGCGGACTCTAACCACTCGGCTAAGGAAGGCCCCAATTATTAACACTCCTGAGCGTGAAGACATGTATGTAGATGATGATGGGATTAATGTCACTCTACTATCGTCAACTGTTATTATGGAATTGAACAAGGATTTCTTGCAGAATACTGTAGAGTAAAAGCAGTTGGAAGCTTCTATCACTACGTTCAACTCTACTTACAATGGAGATGGAAATGATTGCAATAAGCTACCATCAACAGCTGTAGCCACCAATGATAAAAATCAGGAACATCTTCATGAAGCTGGCAAGAAAAGGTTTAAATACTTCGTAGCTCATGGGCATAATCTAAATGATGCTCGTGTATTAGCGGAAACACCATCTCGGATTGTGCAACCTAATCCATCTAAGCGTCGCAGAAATGCAGACCTAAGTTAATCTAAATCTAGCGATACAAATCCGCCCAAAAAACTTGATCGTCAAGTTGATGGAGGACAGTCTTCTAAAGTGAAGTCCTCAGTTCATTAGAGACTTGAGCAAGCTACAAAGGGCGGCCTCTCGTTAGATCCTAAAAAAACTGATAGAAATAACAGACGTACTAGAATTAACATCCTTCCCGAAAGCTTTCCTAATACAGAATTTACTACCCAACAAATGGCATATGCAAAATATGTAGCTTCCAGTGTTGTACATATAAAGCCTTTGACAACATCCTACGCGTGAATTTTTGCACTAATAAGCATCACATAACTCAGTGACTTCATTTTACATGCATGTGTCCGTACAAGATTCGAAAATGGATAAATTGATTAAAAGTTCAACTGTAAAATCCTATTTTTGTAGCATTGAGAAATAGTTTTTTTTTGTTTAAGATAAGTATCAAAATATTCATCAGCAGAAAGCATTTCTGTACAAACGCACTGGTTTCAATTATTCATATCCCTTTGCGCACCCTTATGGTTTCATCTACTTTACAAAAGTAACTTAATTAACGCTGTATTGTCATCATTGTCCCTCGAAAAAATAAGAACAACAAACCCTCACAATAAAAATAGGTTGCTGCACATGAAGTAACGACTCTAGGAGATCTTGATAAATTAACACCCAAAAACCGAACGGTTCAATTTATAATAAATATTTTGACAGAGGCACCCTCTCGCATGCAGCAATCGATGGGAGCTAGCCTAGACTGAAACATACTTTATGGTGTGTGAACGCTTGTCAACTGCTGCTGGTTACGTCTTGGAAGAAAGAAAAAGTTAATGAAAAAGGTTCACCCAAGTAGCATCGGGCCTATTTTGGAAAGGATATAAATTATAGCAGATGAGAAATGATTCAAACCCTCAAGCAATACCACAATCAGAGCTTGTGTATGGTAGGTCAATCATACATATCTTCCCCGTACTGAATAGAGATCCTGTCCTTGTTATGTGGTTTCTGTTTCAAGTTTGAACTTACGATGAAAATAAGTTTTTCAATGTATATGTCGGTTGAAAAATAGATTATAATGTGATGGAAATAAGAGGTGAATTCCATTATACATCTGGTGAATCATAGTACTTTTATACAATTATATCGAAAATTATGCAGTTTTCAATTATTTCCGAAAATGGTCATAATGCCGATTGTTTTTCTTTAGCACATAAAATATAATCATTTATCTCCTGGTGTATATTCTATAGATTGAGGTTGGTATTACAGTGTCCCAGAAAAAATCAATTTCCGAATGCGCACTCCTATTTTCTCCTTCTTTCTCTTTCTTTCCCCATCGCACAGTGCGTTGAATGTATGGAGATGCGGGACAAAAATCAAAACTGGAAGATCAAGCCATTTGAGCACCTTGGTATGGAAGGGAAAGTTGTTTCTGGTCAAATGACTTACAATTTGCACAAATGGCATAAACTATACACATAATCGCAAAAATGTCCCAAGCGCTAATTTCATTATTTACCATGACCCCACAGTTATGGATCAAATAGTGAGGAGTCCAACCTATAAAATTCAATAAAACGTCATGGAAAACGTAAAATTGTAATTTAAAAGTACGAATTGAATCATTTCAAATTGGAACTTCGGTTAGTTAACTGTTTTAAGTGTAATATTTACATAGGATTGCATAAAAATTAAAAATTGTATCGGTTTCTGAAAACCATATTATGGATCAATTTTCATATTATGGATCAAATTGTGACATATTACGGATCAGTGCGCAAAATCAAGAGATTTTCAACTCAATGCATGATGTATTGCATGATATGGGAAAAGTTAACAATGTGTCACATATTACTGCAAAAAATAGCAGTGTTAGAGCTGGAAACAAGGGTAAAATGCCCTTATTTTTGTGATACTGCATTGTAGTAACTGAGATATGAACTGTTTTCGCTCCACACCAAGTTTTCCACCCATTTTTGCCTGCTAAAAATTTAAATTTTCAAACCTTGATGTTTTATTAGTTTTATCCATAGTGCTTATTATCTGAAAATGTCGAATCCAATACTTAAAATGGCAGAACTCTACAATCTTCGGAATTGATCCATAACCGTGGTAAACAATAATTTCGTGGTCCATATTATGGATCACTAGTTAGAAGTGCTAATATTCGGTATTTAGAATCAACAATCAAGAAAAATGTTTTCGAAAGATGAATTCATACTAAATCGAAGCAAACGGGCATGTTTTATGTTATCAAACTTGAATTTTACCACCTGTGGGAGCTTATGAATGCTGACGGCACTTCTTACAGAAAAGGACCATATAATGATAGCTGTATGGTACCAACTAAACATTTGTCAAAAACACCGTTATTTAGCGGTTGAATGTTGTGCTTAACATTACAAATGGTAGAAGACAAATAGTATAACATGGGAAAAATATTTTTTACGTCAACGTTAATGTTTTGAGTGAGTTATCCGATGTTGAACGCCAAAGTGATCCGTCACTGTGGGTGATCCGTAACTGTGTGGGCATGGTACCAGGAAAAACTTTGCAATTTGTACTTTTATTGCTCATAATGATGTAAGAAGTTATTTGCAAATATGTCTCTTCTCACTAGTAGCTGAAAAAGTGACGTATATGCCTTCAAGCAAAAAAATCGCATTTTTTTAAATTTCCGGTTTTCAATCTAAAAATTGAATGAAATCTTGGGAATTTCACTTGAATTAAATTATTTTAAGCATAAACTTACTTTGATGTAATGTCTGGTTGGACCGAGATCACATAGCGTTACAAGATTTTCGGATTTTTATCATAAACCACTCTTAGAGGCTTTCCTTAGCCGAGTGGTAAGAGTCCGCGGTTACAAAGCAAAGCCATGCTGAAGGTGTCTGGGTTCGATTCCCGGTCGGTCCAGGATCTTTTCGTAATAGAAATTTCTTTGACTTCCCTGGGCATATAGTATCATCGTACCTGCCACACGATATACCAATGCGAAAATGGCAACTTTGGCAAAGAAAGCTCACAGTTGAAAAACTGTGGAAGTGTTCATAAGAACGCTATGCTGAGAAGCCAGGCTCTGTCCCAGTGAGGACGTCATGTCAAGAAGAAGATCATAAACCACTCATTTTCATACTTGTACTATTTAAGGAGTATACCTTAAAATAGTCAAAAATCTCGAAGAGTTGCAGGGAGTTGCAGCTGTATTTTCAGACCTCTCAGAGGACACTCTAAGTAAGAAACATGTCTTTGCGTGATTTAGGGTGGAACTCGGTGGAACTTGTTTTGAATCGATAATCAAAGTTACATGTTAGTTTTTTACAAGTTTGATTTCATAGCCATCTCAACGTACCGATTCCTCATATTAAAAGTTAAAATTGATAGTCTTTCTACATCAACTATACTTTACGAACCTTTAACGATGTTCTTTTTTAGATTTTGATTGAACAGGTGGGTTTTAACACTTTCCTTACTAGTTGTAATGGATGCTAGAAACATTCGACAAAATTTAGTTTTTCTGCTACTCCGACAACTGTCACTTTCGATGCTTGTTGTAGTTTATGTAATGCTTTGTATAACTTAGAAATGCTTTTTTCAATAGTAGATGGTGTTTATGAACACTTGTGGATACTTATTATGGCCGGATAAAATAACTTGAAACTTGATTTTTGTCTATGGAGCAACGCACTGTGCATCGGGTAGATGATGAAAATGGCTCAAATATGGCTATGGCACAAATATCCCAATTATCGGGAAACGTTCCTCTGGAGCCGGCCTTGTGATATCTGATCTGACCAAATGTGCCTGGCATGCGATCTGCTTAGTCATCACTCCGAACGAATCTATATATTTTCCTAATCCGATGAACTAGCCTCTTTAGAGATCTGAATGTCCTCAGAAATGGTATGATATTCCGGTATAATCTCTAATATCGAATCATGCTGATTCGCTTGAAAGGTCTGCACTAACACTAACATTGCGTCGGCTGTATGGCCGTAGCCAGTCAATCATGTTGAACAGTTTAGTACTGCGGTTAATTTTCAATCAACATCGACCATGGACGGTCTTAAACTATCCAAATGATGAACCGTCATCAACGTCGAAAAAGGATCTGATTGATTTCTGACCATTTTTTCCCCACCTATAAAACCCCATTTCACGGTCTAGTTCAGGCCCCAACACGATGTGCCCGAGCGAACTAGTTGACGAGCAGTGATAAATCTTCTCCGATTGTTACAATATTTGGTGAACAAACTCGCGCGTGAATAATTGGCACCCCGCCGACTAAAACACTTATCACCTCTTTTTTACGCGAATGTCAATTCGTTGGCGTTGGCGCAGTGAATATACAAAGAAGCTCATGTTTTTTCCGTGGTGTTGGGGGTCTACGCAGACCACAACTTTTTTTTTGGCTTATGGATGATTTCGATCGCAGTTAATCATTGTCAGGCTTACCCTTTGCCGAGGGTTGTTGAGGAGCATCGTTTGAATCAAATTTCAATCGCCCGCTCACTTGGTACTTTATCTGCGCCTTGTTGACTGCGGTATGGCAGACCATGGGCGTGTAGGGTAAGGGGAAGGTCGTCACGATTCCTTCCTTTTCTCGAAAAAATAAAAATAAATGGTTTGTAACATAAGTAATTTGTACATTTTTTTTTGAAAATTGCCAACATGCATAATTATATAAAACAATAACGTCACGATAGATGTATTGAAGAACTTATAGGGTCAAAAACCTTACCAGAGAGGCTTGTTTGTTTGTTGGACGTAAACCACGATTCATAATTAAAAACAAGTATTTATCGAGCAACCGACTCATGTTTCGTAACCGGTCGTTTGAGAACGCCGTGACCCATTTTTTTATCCATTGGAAGCCCACACAATAGAAACCTCAGCTAGCGCAGTTCCTGGCTAGTGTAGTGTGCTATTCCTATACCTAAAAAACAATGCGCTCTCGGACTAGGCATTGGATATATATAGAAAGCGTTGTGTTTGGATGGGCATCTAATTCTTCCGAAAGAGGTGCACTTTGCGAAAAAGGACCACGTGATTATTGAGCTGAAATCGAATTCAGGTTAACTTCTGCGTTCATGAGTCCTCTCATGGCGTAGGGGTAACGCGCCCTAATTAGAGATCAGGGAGCCGTGAGTTCGATTCTTACTGAGAAGACGTGTAACCAAGGATGGAAATCTAGTGATCATGACAAAATACATGATGCTTCACGGTTTTCTTTATCCTGCGATCAAAGCAACAACGATTAATCTTTTGTCGTCAAGCCATCACAACAAACTACGCTCCCCGAAAAACGAATCGTGTTGCGTGTGGGCTAGCGATTAATTGTTCGCGAATTAAAGTTCTATTGTTTTGAAGATTTTTCTACTTTTACTTATTGATTTATGTCCGGACATGCTGTTTGTAATTCCGAAATCGTTCGAAAATTGTTTGAGTGAAAATTCATAGCGCGATTGCGGCATGATCAAAGTTGATCGCGACTTAGAACAACATCCGATAAACTCTTTGTCCCACGACAAACAGTGCATCGGATGCTTCATATATCTGTTCTACGTGCGCGTAGTGAGCTGTTCAAATCGTACTGCTGTAAGAACGACGGCCCTCTTAGACCATTCAAATACTTTGTTTTTTGTCACTAGAGACGATTTTTTTCCATCCTTGCGTGTAACTTTATCGGAAATCTTCACATCAATTTGTCCATCTAATCCAATTGCAAATTATTTGTAATGTTTAGCTTTTCGGTAGGAATATCATGTTTTGAAATGAAGTTTTGACGTTAACAGTTCCTCGATCCATAGACAACTAGATTATAAATATCTCATTTGACATTCCACCGAACCAAATAAGGAATATTTCATTTGAAATTTTTCATTGCTTACGCAGAATTGGACTTTACGCGACTTTAAGTGAATACCCCTATTGTTTTTTCTGCAAAAAACATTTCTGATTTCACTTTTATCACTTATACAAACCTTTTTCTTATGTTTTCTTGTGGTATAGATTCTAATCTGTTAAACATAAAGTAATATCGTAATGTCCGGATTTTAAATCACTTGCACATAATCCCGGACAGTCATACCGTTTAAACAGTTTTCTCACAATGATTCGCGACCGTGGTATCACAGACTCAACAACCCATAGTTCTTTGAACATATCTACTGAAAACACTTCTTGAAAAATACAATTTAATTAAACACACCATTGCCAATCAAAAGCTGTTTTTTTTTCTCTCCGTTCGGATGCACCACTGCGACCAGTATTTGGATCTATTGTGGCATTACCCGTATTCTTAGTGTATAGTGCATGTCGCATTACTCCATTTCCATTGAGAGGTAATGAAGCATCGATTTTTGTACAGTTCTTGTTTTGATTCCTCAGATATTGATACAAATCGACTATGATGAAAAGGTCCCGCTATTTACACCCTTCATAGAAGCTTACATCTCAGCGAAGGCACGCCCCTTAGCAAACATAATCGATTTAATTTCTGAGAAACCAAATCGGTACTACTGATATTTGACCATGCAACGGAACTCTAATCCCATCCTTGTTTCGCTTTTAGTTTAGTCCCAGAAAAATACTAGAAAAAAGGGGCTTTGTGCTAGCAGCAAAACCATATCAAGCTAGAAAATTTGTTTAGTAATCAGCATTCACGTGAGTCCTTGAATTACCAGTACTTAACAGTCCTTGTAGAGGTAATACTCATGATTGTTATCCTGGTTTCAAGTGTAGTCTCGGGACTAACCAACTCTGAGGCTTTAACCATCTGCTAGGTAAAATAGATTAAATTAAAGAAACTGTTGCCAGTAACAAGGACTTTGTACCGCGAATCCTTGAATTATCAGAACATATTACCACATATTACCCTAGCCCGACAAACAAGATGAGACTAGGATTCAAATTGGTAGATCTTACCCCGTAACGCACCACGAAAAGGTGATCTACCCGCGTTACGGGTAATCAATAGCTGTTAGTATATTGTAGATTATTTCACCAAAACATCTTGTATTGGCAACTTGAAGACAGTCAACTGGAGCGTCTATTTTTGTGTTTATTTTTATTGTTTTATTGACGATGGTTACTAGATTGCAAATGATTTTAAAGTGATCAGCGATGTTGGAAGTAAAAATTAAAAACACATTTGAACAGTCATTGTAAATTGATTTTTATTAACATTTGTTAGAGTGACCGGATATTGGTACCATCCGGGTTTTGATTCGCCAAGGTACTCCCCACATCTCCCCAAACCTTACTGCGCCCATTTGACAGAGCCTAATTCCACAACGGGAAGCAACAGAGGAGCAGCAGTTCGAATGAACGATATGGATTTCGTGGTTTGTTGTATTTTGTTTTTGGAAGTCAACCTCCGATCGTTCCGGAGCGATACGACGATTGCAGGCGCTTGTCGTTGTCCTGGGGGTTGGCAAATGGATCGACCGTGCATGAGAATGAGTGTATACTGTAACTACATGGGAGCGAACAGCGTGGTCTCACACCTCATTTTCAATTTAGAAACACACGAGCTCACCACAGGACATCGTCTGAAATGGTGAACGGTGGGTGAGAAGGTCCAATTCAGCGCTGCTGTAAAGGAACCAGGTGTAAAATGCGTCGTTGGGGCTAAAATGTGCCATTACAGTATCTCAAAAATAAGAGATATTTTATCCAAATTCGTTCATTCTATACGATATCTTTCTTAATTTTGATGCCTCTCACGGAAAACCATTTTATGATTTCCGAATAAAAAAATATATGAAATTCAAAAACGATTTTACCATCTGGGAAAAAAGCAGCATGAGATAAAATGCGTCATAATTCGTTTATGAGGGGTGTTGAGATTATATTTTTTTTAGATTTGTCGTTAAAAAATACTTCAAATTCTAATTTTTGGTAATTCAAAATGATTATTTAAGAAAAAATTTAATCTTGACAGACAAACTAGTATTCATCCTCGCACTTTGGCATCATTTGAAATTTGTGTGCAAATTGTGATAATACAAAACTACCTAAAGTTATGGTATGAAGAAAGCAACCATTGATGAAATTTAAATTATACCGCAATCAAAACTTCTGGTGCATGAATTTGAAAAATAGTTGGATTTTGCAGCACACAATGTGTTTGAAATTGAGTAATGCATTTTACACCGTTGTTTTGAAAATGTTTGGCGTTTGTTTCATATATTTTAAATATATTTTTTTATATGATTGTCCTAATACTATGACTGTTCTTAAAAAGCTTATTAGTCAAATTTTCCTGCAAAGCCAATAGGAAACAAGTTTTCAACGAAATTCAAAGTCCAATTTTGGTTTTTCATAAGAGGGAGCATATTACCCCGTCTCACCTTATAGGTTTTTATTTTCGCCCAGTTTCGACCTAGTGTGCACAATATCCAAATTGCCTCATGGGGATCAAACTCGAGGGAGAGCTCGCTAAACGATGCGGGGAACCCATTGTAGCATATTTGTATCTCTTATTTATTCCGCTGGCAGTGCTCTGGATTGGATCACGAAAGTATTTTCCCATACCATTTAGGATGTCTTGGCAATTGTTCGCATTGTCAGGTGTGTCGACATTGCTCCGGAATACCGCAGAGATGATGGTCCCGTGGAATTTGAGCATTTCAAACAACCTTTCGTGATTCGGTCTTCCTTGCTGTGGTTGTGTTCCACTAAAATTCGCTCGTGGTCGTCATGTACTGTATCGGAATAGATTTCTTTATTACCAATTGTACCGAATGCCCACGGGAAAGGGGGTGATGCTTCAACCAAGGGGCATTAGATTGGATGCAGGCGTTCCGCCGGAGCGATAAAATCGGCATTGTTGCTCCATTTGGGTTCCAATCAAAATATAACAAATTCTTTCCGACCAGCAATGGTCAAACAATTGTAGCGTGCGAGAGCATAATTGGAGGTTTCCAGGGTTCGACAGTGGTGGATTACTGACTAACCGTGAGTAAAGCATGGCACATTAGTAAGAATTGTCCGTTAATATGCTTTTGTACACATTTTAGTTGAGTTTTGGATTTTAATTTGACTGAAAGGATTAAAATTATTTTTCAAATTAAATTTGACGAGTCAAATCTCGATTACTTTTTCAAATCGACGTAAGTAACTTCCATACGGTTTTGAGAAAATCAATTCAGAAGAATCACAATCTGTCTTCTAAATCTGTTTTAAAATGAATCACCTTCTTAACATTTTTTCGCCGTGTACATTGCTTAAATTTTGCATACAATAAGCTCGCGTTCAAAAACTAGGGAGTTCCTTTTATTTCCCACAAAATTTTTATTACAAAATGATAAGCTGATTATTTCAATTACTTTCGACGTTTTTCTACCAGTGTAAAATCGACTCAAGTAGTGTTTTGTTTTGATTCGTGGTTAAGTCACTTTGTCTCTCCATACAGCGGAGCGGCGAAAGTAGTGGTTAAGTTGCGAAAGTTGAAAATCTTACTTTCGTCGTTTAGTAAATCCGGAAATCAAACGTTCTAAAAGTGAAAAATCGAATTGGTTCAGAGCGAAATGTGTAGAATTTTGTCTGCGAAACACGTATAATCGATAATGTAAGTTTGTATACTTTTTTTGACTTGAGTCTGTTTGAATAAGTTTTCGAGAAATAGCAAGTGCTAAGGGTTTATGGACAAAAGGTCGAAAGACAAAACGTCGAAAGGACAAAAATTCGAAAGACAAAATGTTGAAAGGACAAAAAGTCGTAAATGATTTGCTTGGTGTGAAATATTTTTTTCTTTGAAAAAATAAATCGACCTTTTGTCCCTTTTATTTATGTTCTTCGACCTTTTGTCCTTTCGACCTTTTGTCTCTCGATCTTTTGTAATAGATTATTTTCGAAGATGTTCTTTAAGGTATTGAAAGCTTTATTTAGAAGTTTGACTAATTTCTGATCCAGGGGTTTACAAACTTTCGCATGATTTAAATTAGCGAAAACTGAGGGTGGCGCGTTATAAATCCGTCCATATCCCATTGAAATCATATTTGCAAACATCAGGTGTTCCGTGCACGATTATTTGTAAACTCCATGATCTAGATGCAGCGCAGTGCTCTCAGCACTTATCCAGAGACAAAACGCTGATTATCACGCGAATTTCAAATTCTTTAATGGTCACTTGCGCAAAAAAGTATTATGGGAAAACAAACAAGAGATTGCTTGCATCAGAGATTACCTGTTTTCAACTTCATTCAAGTGAATCCGAATACTTATGAACTCTCAGATGGAAAAAGGGAATGTAACTAACCAATGCCCGATCGGATTCAGCTCCCCAAGTACCATCAATATCCCACTCCAAACAATGGTTCAACACCAGGTGAGTGGGCCATAAATTTCGCACGCAACACCACCCCCTGCGAATCGATAGCCCGAACCTTTCACTTTTCCAGTCCAGAAAATAAAGAAGAACAATGATTTATCTGCGTTATCAATTACCGATTTCTTCCTTCCGCATCGCCTCGGTTCGCTTCGGGTAGAACCACCGATCCACTTGCCCGAGGAAAACAATAAAACTTCGAAATAATAACAGCACCGTCAGCAACAATTTGAGCCACACATCACTTGAGGTCCGAACCGAACCCTGAACGCATGGCGCACACTTTTCGATGGTTTCAAATTGATAATGAACGATGTTTCGGGATGTGGTGGCCCCATTCCCTTCGAAATTTTTGATGACCATAAGGACTGTTCATTTTATAAAGTTGATACTTTTTTTAATTCCTTTATTAGTATCATTCGCAACTTTACATTTATTTCTTATACACAGGTGTTCTGTATTAGGCAACACTGTCATATGATTTTGGTAAAATTTAATTGAGCTTTGATTAACATCTTGCTGAGAACATTTCATTTGCCGTAGCTGTTCAGAATTTTTACAGGTAACCTAAATATGCAACGCCTGAATCGTGGTAATAGAAGATTGTAACGATGTTTGTCTAAAATCATTATTAATATTGTTCGACATTTTTTCTAAAGTTTCAACATTTAATATTCTATGTATCTCATAAGCATTGTACCAAGGAGGGAGCTTCAGAATTATTTTCAAAATTTTATTTTGAATCCTCTGCAGAGCTTTCTTCCTAGTTAGTCCATATTGACACACCATACAACATGGCTGACTTGAAAATTTGTCTGGAGATCAAAAGCTTGTCCCTAAGAAAAAGTTTTGATTTTCTGATGATAAAAAGAAACTTTATAAATTTGTTACATTAGGCTTGAATGGCCGCAGTGTGATTTTTGACAGTTTAATTTGTATCTAGCATGTGTCTTAGGTACTTAACTTCATCCGACCAACATATCGAAACACAGCTTGGCTGGTGGAAGGTTTCAAATAAAGAGCTTTTGGTTTATGTGGGAATATTATAACTATAAGTTGATATTTGGAAGCATAAGGATCTTTCATTTTTGCAAGTATGAAGATTAAATATCCCAACAGCATTCTTCGTCCTTCAGCGGAGAGGCCTGTGTCATTCGCAAACAATGATTTTTGACATCCCTGAGGTAACTCAAGTAAGTCAGATGTGAAAATATTGTATAATATTGGTCCCAAAATGCTGCCTTGAGGAGCACTAGCTTTTTTCAGACTTGGAGATCTGAGAATTGACCTGAAGTGTACGATTTGACAGATAACATTTGATTATTCTAACAATGTATGTAGGAAAATTATAGTTTTTATTTTCTTTTAGAATCAAGCCTTAACGACAAACACTGTCGAATGATTTTTCTATGTCTAGAAGAGCAAAACCAGTAGAATAGCCTTCAGATTTGTTGGAACGAATCAAATTTGTTACACGTAAAAGCTGATGAGTGGTCGAATGTCCATGGCGGAATCCGAACTGCTCATTGGGAAAAATTTAATTTTCATTGATGTGGACCATCATTCTGTTCAAAATAACAATTCAAAAAGTTTATTGATAGAGGAAAGCAAACTTATTGAACCATAGCTAGAAGCTTTTGCAGAATTTTTGTCTGGTTTTGAAATTGGTACAACTTTAGTATTTTTCCATTTGTCATGAAAATACGCCAAATGAAAACATTTGTCTAATATGTCAACTATGAATGATAAGGTACTTTCTGGAAGTTTCTTGAAGAAGATTTAAAATTTCCATCATCGCCAGGGGAATTCATATTCTTGATTTTTTTTTTTTCAATTATAGTTCATTTCTTCCAAATCAGGAATTTTCGAAAACGTTCTCTTGATTGAGTGGAGCTGATAGGATTGAGAATCGCTTAAAAGGACATTTGAAATGTATCAGGGACATGATCAGAATCAAAATAAGCGTGAGTAACCATTTGGCTGCAAAGGTGAGTAGAGTTGGTTAAGACCAAATCAATCGTAGACACCAATGTTTCAACATTGGATATTAATTGTAATTCATTGGTACTATACCAGGAAGGAAGCTTCAGAATTATTTGAATTTATTTTGAATCCTCGGGTACACCAAATAACATAGCTGGCATGATTTTTTTTGAATATCAAAACTTGTTCTTAAGACAAAGTTTTGATTTTTTGTTAATAAATGGATACAGATATTATATACATATTTGTGTAACATTTGGCTTGAATGCCCTTGAAAGTTTATTTTTTATCTAGTATGAGCCCTAGATACATAACTTCATCTGACCAATTCATTGGAACCCCTCTCATCATGACAACATGTCTTCTCGAAGGTTTCAAATACAGAGCTTTTGGTTTATGTGGGAATATTATAAGTTGAGTTTTGGAAGCATTAGGAGAAATCTTCCATTTTTGCAAGTATGAAGAAAATATATCCAAACTTTTTTGCAATCTACTAAAGATGACACGCAGGCTTCGTCCTTTGGCGGAGAGGCCTTTGTCGTCCGCAAAAAAGATTTTTTATATCCCTGAGGTAACTCAGGTAAACCAGAAGTGAAAATATTGTATAAAACTGGCCCCAAAATGCTGCCTTAAGGGGAAGTTTCATCACCGGGCCGAAAAAACGGGAAAAACCCCGACTTTGGCGCACGTTTTGATTTTTAAATTTAACGTATAAAGATATAAAAAAAAAACAAAACAAAACTAGATATTGCTTAGATCTTAGGGAATGTTTTCGTAAAATATATTTGATTTTACTCAAAATTTGAAGGAGCTGGACTCTCCGGAACACCAGCCCTTACAGGAAGTCTTGGAGTTCTGATAATTCACCTGAAGTGTACGGTTTGACTGATAACTTTGGATTATTCTTGCAATGTATGTTGGGAAATTATAGTTTTTAATTTTACAATCAAGCCTTCATGCTAAACTTTGTGGAATGCTTTTTCTATATCTTTAATAGCAAGACCAGTAGAATCAAGCCTAATTTGTTGCTTTAGAAGCTCTAATTTATATTTTAATAATTAGTACTCAAATATTAGAATTTAGATTAAAAATGACATAGTTATTTAAACCTCGCTGAAGTTCATATTTTAAGTAGAAAATTAACCATCACGTCGCTTGTGCCACCTCTAAGCCTTAATATTTTGTACTCAAACTCCTCAAACTACAATCACTTATTATGTGATTTTAAACCGGAAGAGAACAATTTTTGCTTATGGAAACATTCGAAAAGTAAATCGCACCCTAAAGTCCATTTTTAAAAATGAACAGTCCTTAGCCGTCGCCTGCTCTGACGAGGCGATCGATCTACCACCAGCGAGACCCCAACAGGCGAGATGATTACATATTTGTTGTGTACTTAAAAAACAATAAATTCTGCTTTAATACTATCGATGTCCCATCGCAGTTTTTCGTTCTTCGTCGTCAGTCGATGTACGGTAACCACAGAAAATTGGGATGCACTCATAGCAAGACTGGACTCAAAATGGGTGCAAGTTGCGACAGCAGTAGTTTCATTGAAATTACGAATTTCGGCATATGTAATCAGCGTAATGATGGGTATCTTCAACGCCCGATGTGCGATGGGCAAGATAATGAAATCCATATCAGAGCATATCAACGTCTACTTACGCGTTTCGTCTTCGGCAGTAGATGCTATCGGTCGTGTCTCGATCAAAAATCAATTTCACCATTCGGCGTCCAAATTATAGGCCGTTAAGAGCTATCACGTATGTGCGAACGTGAATGTTAAAAAAACTAGCTGCGGTATCGTGCCTCCGAGTAATGGGCCCAAATTGGGCCCAAATTGTAATGATCCTGGACCAGTATGTTGAACTGGTTGCAGACTGTAGAGCCAGAGTCGCGGAATTAACGTTTTGTCCTACTTTTGAAGTTTTCAGTTGTTGTGAAAAAGTAACTGTTCCGCTCTTCTTCAATACAGTTTTGTCTCAATTTATTCCTCAGGTGTAAGGCAACATTATCATTCAAATTTCGTAATACTAAATAAGGCTGTTAATGATATTTTGTTGACAAAACTAACTTAATTTTTAGGCATTAACTGAAAACTTTTATCATACAACTTAAATGATGTATTCCTCTTCATCATGATTAACCATTTTGAACCGATTCTAGTTACAAACTGGCTCACAACTATGTAATTATGTCGTTAGCTACTACGGAACCCTCCTGAAACAGAACCCATTCCGTAACACAATTGAAAACAACGGAGCTCAACGAGCTGCGATCTAATTCGCGATAATGATGATTAAGTTGTATTGCTGTCCACCTGAAGGCACCATCACGGTGAAGTTGTAGGAAGCTTGTTTCTTCTGTCTGCCAAATTATTTCAAAAACCCAAAACCCCACCTGTTTTATCTTGCGATCGTCATCATAGCTCGAACAGTTGCGTGGGAAATCACGACCGAAAATCATTTCCATTCGAAGACTGATTGCTACTGATGAGATTAAAATCATAGCTTTTTCGCGACTCGATGCGTACGACCGGATTTTGCAGATTGACTGGTTGACGGAATAATTGATGCTTTTCGGGTGGTAAGGCGGAGGCTGAGAGAAGATTTTTATTTTGCGGGAAGGGTGGTCTGAGACAATAGATTTAAGTGATGGATTGGTCAGTATGAGAAGTTGGCCTGAATTACTATCGATTACGCCGTTGCAAATATTTTTCAATTTTTGGATGGTAAATGTCGCATTACAGGCGACCCTCCGATATAGGTATAATGCTGCATTATGCCCCCTCAAATTTTCAAAATTTGTTTGCAACAGGGGCGAGTTTATCTCTGTTTCGCGACAAGCATTGCTCTGTTAAGCCGTGTCATTTTTTTATTTCCGAAATCGTGAATGTACATAGTAACAAATGGGTCCAAGCAAAACCTTGCAAAATTTAAAAATTCTAAAGACTCGTTCAGCCACTTGTTAAGCGACTAGAAATAATATGAACTGTTTGGTGAAGGGGAAAGGAAACCCTTTCAAAATTGAATACAAAAAATACTTTAGGAGCGTACTAAAATTTACTTTCTTGTTGATTTTTTAGGGAAGCATTGCACCAGATTTAACCTTCGTTTGTGGACATTTCGTGACTCTAACACGTAGTGGTTTTGAAGGATTCCAACCGAGCTAGACTTCCTGAAGATGGTGGCTCATATGTCTTTGAGGTTCATTTAAAAGTGGATGGATAGCTTTTTCAAGGTTCCAAATATATCTTTAAAAAAATCGATAACTTTATCCCGTTAAACAAATATTTGCCGTTCACAAGCATACACTAAACATGGGTTTATTTTACACTTCGTACAACTGACTTCAAAGCACGATCAAAGCAAGCGACGAAAAATATCGCAGCTGTATCGGTCCATGACAAATAAAAGCGACGAATAAGAGCTCCAAAGAGAGAGCGATGATAAAACCCATTTTCCTCGCCGAATAATAATAGATGTTTTATTTTACTGGTATAATCAACAATCGCCGAACATCTGATAGCAATTGTGTCCCCCAGGTTTGAACATGCACTGTTATCCCCCGATATAATCAGAGCTGTAGCTATATACGATAAACAAAGTCTCATGATGTGTTGTGGATCATGATTGCTGCAGAGAGAGATGCTTTCAATTTTCTCATAATTCAAACTCAGAACTCCTGTGTACAATACAAAAGAAATCTAATTTTAAAAAAATAGTTTCTTGAAAACTTCTGAGCATGAATTTCATACATGCGTAATGTTGTGGCATATATAAAGCAAAGATAGATTAAGGTGAAGATACATCAAAGTCAAACATCGAATATTAAAGGGCATAAATCTAGAGAACCTGACAACCGTTCGCCTTGAAAATTTGATCGATTGGTGGCAACCAGCGAGTTTGAATTTTCAGCACAATCTGTTGTCTGGCTCTCTAGATTTGTGCTCTATAAAATTCGAGGCCCGGCTACGATGCATCTTCACCTTAATTACTTATAATACTTCACCTTAATTGCTTATACATTTGAATACCTCAATTTCACATCAAATTTAAGGGCAACTTGTGTAGGATGCTCATAAAAAGTAAGGGCACGACTTTAACATACTGTCATTTTAAGACTAGTTTTTTTTCTGTTCGGGACATAAACCACTGCGACCAATATTTGATCTATTGTAGTATATCCCGTGTCCAAGTGCATGTCGTGTTACCTTATCACTATTGAGAAGTGATAGAGTATTCGGTTTTCTTACAGTTGTAATTCCTAACTTGATCTCAGGAAAGCATTCTAATTGTTAAAGGTTAAAGGTTGAAATTAAGTTTTTTTTATATTCATTAAAACATGTAAAAATGTTGCCTATCCAAAAGTACAAATATTATACATACATAAATATGATATAATTTCTTGTATATTTATTGAAAATACCTGAAAAGCAATGATTTCGTGAACTTATCTTATGTGGAGAGAAAAAAAATGTGATTTTTTTTAGAATTTGACCATTCTGTCAAATGTTTTCTAGTAAAGCCAATTCAAATTTGGAACAAAAATTTTTGTGGAACGTCTCAGGTCTGTTTTTATTGTGTGGTAAGTACGAGGATAGTCTATTTATATCACACTAAGGGCCGATTTCTTCACCTTCGCTTAAGCCGTAAACCACGTTTACCCATACGATTAAACCAGGTTTAAGGCCTAAGAAGAAACCGCTTATAAGCCATACTTAGAAGTTTCATGAGTATAAATTTGGAGAACAATACTATGGCGTTGAAAATTCAATCGATAAGTTACTAGCTGGTTGCGACGAATTGATCGATCTTTTAACTAACTAAAAAAGTGGTCGTTTTGCTCTCTAGATGTGTGCACTTGAAAGTTTAGAGGTGGATTTAATTCATCTTATCCTTAACATATTTTCGAAGTTATGGTGGATGAAAAAAACACAGTTTTGATTAGGTTTATACAAGCGGTGTCCAAAATCTCGAACATAATTGAAATTTCATGTAGAGAGCCGAATCCTTTTCTTGGCACTTTTAATAAACTTCGGCAGAGTTTTTTTTTTCATAGGCACAGAATTCATATTTGGCCTTGATATGCGTCGTATTGAAGTGCTCTTTATTGCATGGTATACGGGCGCAAATAATCCCTCAAAGTGAATCAAGCAAGTGTCTGATTAGTTCTCTACCCAATCTTGAATCGTATGTTCGGTCGGCGAAAATTTTCCCATACATTTTGTATGAGGCAGTTTCAGCTGCAAAATAGGGTCTTTCAGGATTTGAAACTTTCAGAGGGTGAAAGTTTAGTCGAGATACTTATTCTCATAAAAATATCTGAGTTACATGAAAATTCGATAATAATCACAATTTTGAAATAATGTTCGAGTCGAGTCGGTAAAGACTTTAACTACAGAAACTCGATAGTTGTTCGTACTAAAAGCAAGCGTTGGAAAGTTTTTGCCGTTTTTATGCCGAGAGTTTTGAAATATATGACAAAAAACGAAAATCGCTCGTTTTAGATCCTCAATTGCCACTGTTTAAGCATAAAATAAAAAAAAACTCAATCAAATTAAACAAATTTCTTCAATTTATTCTAGAATTAAAAGTTCAAATGAGCATTGTTGCGAGATTTGATTAAATTGGAGCTTGGGATATAGGGGCCCAAATAGCCGTAGCGGTAAACGCCGAGCTATTTCAGCATGACCAAGCTGAGGTCGTGGGTTCGAATCCCACCGGTCGAGATCTTTTCGGGTTTGGAAAGTTTTCTCGACCTTCCCAGGGCATAGAGTATCTTTCGTACCTGCCCACACGATATACGCATGCAAAAAAAATGGTCATGGCCATAGTTAGCCTCTTCAGTTAATATCTGTGGAAGTGCTCATAAGAACACTTAAGCTGAGAAAGCTGGCTCTGTGCCCAGTGGGACGTAACGCCAGAAAGAAGAAAAGAGAAGCTTGGGATAAGCTTTACCACTCTCAATGGGTTGTAGGACAAAAGGTTCGAAGGACAAAAGGTCGAATGGACAAAAGGTCGAATGCGAAAAGGTCGAAGGGACAAAAGGTCGAATGGACAAAAGGGTCGATGGAAAAACGTCGAATTGGAAAAAAAACGTCGAATGGACAAAAGGTCGAATGACAAAAGGTGCGATGGACAAAAGGTCGACTGGACAAAAGGCGAATGGACGAAAGGTTCCAAATTGTTCCGTTGAAAGATTCCTTTCAACGGTACAATTTGATTGTACCCCGTTTGGCATAAAGTCGTTTGGCATAAGGTCGTTTGGCATAAAGCCGTTTGGCATAAAGTCGTTTGGCATAATGGGCGTTTGGCATAATGGTCGTTTGGCATAATGGTCATTTGGCATAATGGCCGTTTGGCATAATGATTGACTCAAAATAAATATCGGCATTTTTTAAACTTTTATCGAGATCAACACCACCGAGCTCATAGCAAAAAAAATTGGTAGATTCTAAACAAGCGTGGTGTTCGTTCAGAGATTTTCCTAGCTAAGAATTTCAAAAAATGTTGTGACATTAGAGAGCATCACTAAACAAAACTCATGACGGGTCTCTGCATCTCAGAACATAGAGTATCTTTGAGCTTGTTGCGATATACATATTTGAAAACAGTAAATTGGCAAATAAAGTTCGCAGTTATTCATCAAGGGAACGCTCATAGAATATTTCGCTGCAGATCAAGTTTTGTCTCAGTTTGGACGTAACACTGGGCTACTGGGTGTTTCGTGTTGTCCGTTGCCTAATGTTAGTGATCGTTCAGTCTGCGCAGCCTATGTGCTGAAGACAGTGTAAATTGTCTTTTTTTGAAAAAAAAAACACATCTGGCAAGAATTGATAAAACAGCAAAATATAAAAATTGTTAACATTTATCTATACTAAATAATAAAATTTAAAACAGTATAAATATAAAGAACCGCCTATTTTCAAAAGAAGGCAAAATTTATAATTAAACCAATAGAAGAATGGACGCCAAAAAGTTTTGCGGCATAATAAAACGAGAAGACGTAAGAAAGTGCGTTCAGAATCATCGAAGTGATTGTGCTACTTTTTCCCGAATGCCATTTCCCCTGGTTTCCCCTAATAGTGGTAACGAGAAAGAACGATAAACATTCAAAAGAAGGAAGTATTCTGTCATTCTCGGCTATATACATGTTGGCAAAAATGCTGAGGACGGTAAAACTCGAAAGAACCGCCAATTAAATGAAGAAGGGTGCATATTAGATGGTTAGTTCGTTCATCATCATAAAATGTATGAAGTTACGACAATTATGAGTGCTAAAAACTTTTCGGGGAAACGAGATATTTGGGGAACTGGCATTTGCAGAAACGAAATTTGGGGAAAAGAAGCACAACACATCGAAGTAACTGCAGTATTCGATTTCTCATTTCGCTGATAATTTGAGCAGATCAGTGTTATCGATTGTCAGTTGGAAACAAAAAATACTTAAAAAATATAGCTCCAAAGAACAGCCTATACATTATAAAAGGAGAAATTTATTGAAATTTAAAATCAAAAGTTTTCCTACCTATAGTTATGATTACATCATATTTAGAAAAAAAAAGAAGGGTAAATGTGTGCTAAATATATAAAAATCTTCAGTGCAAAAAATTGTTTCAATAGCGAAACTCAAAAGAAGAATTAATATTTGAAAGAAGGGTAATTTCTGGATGAATAATAAAATACTATTGGCAATAACTTTCCTAATATGCTTAAATTTATTTAAGAGCGAATGTTTGTTGAATAAAGTGTCATTTTTTATCAATTGACTCCAAAACAAGCCTGATGTCATCAGAAAGATTGAATAGAAACATAAAAACGAAAATTGAGAAATTCTTAGTTTCAGACTCATTATGCCAAACGACTATTATGCCAAACGACCATTATGCCAAACGACCATTATGCCACACGACTTTATGCCAAATGACCATTATGCCAAACGACTTTATGCCAAACGGCTTTATGCCAAACGACTTTATGTCAAATGACCTACCACCGTACAATTTGGACACTCAGTTGCTAACATTTTAATCACAAATTCATCCCTTCTCATCTGAAGTTTTTCCTTCTTTTAAATGAGAGCTGTTCTTCAGAACTTTCGTTTGAAACAATAATTTGTATTAATGCTATTATTTCCAAACAAAAGATTCATTTTCTGAATGTCGGTTGTTATTATTTTGATACTCCAAAGCATAAAGTAATTATTATTAGCTTTTTATTTGATGCATTTTCAATAGAGATTTGTCCTTCTTTGAAACATTGGCTGTTCTTTTGGAGTTATACATTATAGTGGTTTTTTACTGTTGTAGACACTTGTATCGACAATTATTCCTTCTTTTATACATCGACTGTTCTTCATAGATTTCTCTTTTACATCTTGCCTGTTTTTTTTTCAAATGAAATGTTGCCTTCTTCTAAATATCGGCTGTTCTCCATGCTTTACAGTGTTTATGAGCATTTCAATTGCATTGCCAACAAAGAATTTTCCTTCTTTTGAAGTTTTACTATTTTAGGGCTATGCATAAGAGTTTTATTTGACTGTTGGTGTCGACTGATTTAAATTAGCATCAGGGAAAAATAATCATCTTTTTTCTGGAATCAGGTCCCAACTAGGGTAGAGTTTGCTTATCAGATACACTAGCATTTACTGAGAGCTTTTCTGATAATTTGATCATTTTTGTATTTGTGCATCATGGTTTTTATTAGAAGATGATCTGCAACCCGAACCGTTAGAAGATAATTCAAGGAATGCAGGTGTGATGTCGCACCACCGACGATCTGAAATCTACCCATACTCTGAATGGAGGTTTACATAAACACACACATTACTCCTGGACTCTATTTCAGAGGGCACTTTAACATATGCAGCAGAAAAAGCCTAGGCAAACTGCTTCTCCTAGCCGCCTTGAACAATGTTACAGGGAACCAGCCTCCGCAGAGCGAACCCTCTGCTCTGCAGTCAACTCATGGCGGCACGCCATAGATGCTATAATTCCAGTATAATCTCGGCATCCCAACACATAGCACATAGAGTGGCATGCCCCTCGATGCACTTAGAGTTACATAATTACCAGGAGAACATAAATGAACTAACGAGTCCAAACCGCTTTTCAACGCATCAGAATCGTAGTGTGCTGCGCTAGGTTCACAAAAATTCTGGAAGCGCGCGCTAGGAGAGATTCAACGCATGCGCTGCTCGGTGCTACGCTCGCCATCGGTATCCAAGTTGTAAAACAACTGCACGGTAACGAATAATCTCTACAGCTATTTTTATCTTATTATGCAGGTGTCTAGATGGTCTACATGATACGGTCGAAGACGCGCAATCCGGAAGCTCCAATTTCGATTCTCGTTTCAAAATTTTGTCTTCACATCTATTATTGTACTGTTTTTGAACAACGCGAGTGACGATGCGCATGAGACGCATTGAGAAATTACCCTAAAAAAGCGAGGAACACCAACATAGGTCTCAAAATGTACAGTGCACGGGTGAGCTTGAAAGGAATGTGGCTCTTGCACATAAGGCTACAGCACGTACACAGTAACTCTGGATGGAAAATATGCGCGTTTTCTTCGCGTCTATTTTAGCTGTAGCGCTTGTGATAACTTGCTTTTTTATCTAAAGAGTATAGCTTTGGGTTCTTCCTAAATTGTTGTCCATTCGACCTTTTGTCCATTCGACCTTTTGTCCATTCGACCTTTTGTCCATTCGACCTTTTTTGTCATTCGACCTTTTGTCCATTCGACCTTTTGTCCATTCGACCTTTTGTCCATTCGACCTTTTGTCCATTCGACTTTTTGACCATTCGACCTTTTGTCCATTCGACCTTTTGTCCCTTCGACCTTTTGTCCATTCGACCTTCTGTCATTCGACCTTTTGTCATTCGACCTTTTGTCCTTCGACCTTTTGTCATAGATTCCTCTCAATGTGCACCACGGTGCTTCAATTGCCGTTATTATCATCCAAACAGCAGTCGACAGTTGATTCCTGATATTGTTCTGCACCTCTGGGCCAACTTTGAAAAAAAAATCCTAAGTTAGAATTTTGAGTTACGCCCTTTTATATATATTTTATATGGTAGAAATCACATGATGAAACAAACAGATTATAATAAAAGTTTGTAGTTTTATTTTTTATCTGGATTTACATATTGAAAAATACTTTTTCTACCATTTTTCAAGACCGACATTTGAAAAGGGCCAATGCTATGTTTAGCTATTACTAATCAGCCAATACACGAAAAATGATATCTACTTATCTAACGCCTGATAGTGATTTTAGGAAATTGTATAAAGCATTCAAACTTGTATGAACAATTCTTGGGCTGGATGTTTAGATACGCCCTTTTGTAGTGTATGGAAAGAATATTGCATGGTGAGTTCCATTCCATCTATAATCAACTAACAATTTTAGCGCTATAAGCCAAGATTATTTACTTGCTGCTGTGTTACAGTTGGAAGCAGCGAACGCAGCAAACAAAAATGAAAGCTGACAAAAATATAAAGATTAGCATTAATACAGCTGTATCGCAAACGTTTTGCAGCTACAAATATTAGCTGAATAAATTTCGTCAGTTATCGCTTTTGCTGCTTTCACTAGGCTGTAACTCAACACCGTAAAAAGTAGCAATCTAATGATGTGGAATAAAAGTCCCCATCATTAAATCGGCCGCTTCTGTACAATAAGATTTGTTATGTTGCACAACATATAGTTAAAAGCGCTTTATCGTTTTTCTTTTTTTTTCTATCTTTATTAACGAGATTTTTAGCCCTGGGCTAGTTCATCTCGGGACCAACGGCTTTACTTTCCTTCCGAAGGAAATTGTCACTGAAATTTTTAGTGACTATGTCGGGGATGGGATTCGATCCCAGGTCCTCGGCGTGAGAAGCGAGTGTTCTAACCACTACACCAGGTCCGTCCCCAGCGCTTTATCGTTAGTTATACAGCAAACATACAGCTGTAAGATGTAAAACATCAACTTGTGGCGCATCTACATAGCCTGTTGAATGTAAACATTGCGTTTGACGTTTCGCACCCTTCCACACCCTGATGAAGTAGTATAAGCGTGGCTATAACATCTTTTACCATCATTATAGAAAATTATATGAACCGTTTTCGATGTAGAACAAAACAGTGTGTTTTCTTTGTCTTTTATATATACTGAGGTGGCAACAAGGACAGCGTCGATACTTGTGGGTGCAGCGATCGTGAGTTCGATCCCAAATGGTGGCAGGTACTTGAATTGTGTAACGTTGGGAACTTTAAATTCAGATACCTATTATATGAAATCTAGAAGCTGTGAAACAGCTTGGAAAAAATATTGAAGTCGGTAATACAAGGGAATTTGTATAAACATTATTCAACAGTTGTGAAATGGCTGAGAATGTGCCTTCCGAAGATGTTACACAATAGACTGACCCTTGAACAAAAAAGTTGTAAAACTCAACGGGGCACCACCTAAAATATGTGCCTTAGGGTAAGAAAAAAGCTTTCTCAAAATTTCAACTCATTTAATTGCTCCCCCAGCTGGCGGATTCACCTCGAAGTCTCTATGGAATATTCGTTTCAAATATATTGAAAATTACTCATAAACTAGTGTAAACGTTCCGTAAACTAGTTTATCGCATTTAATTGAGCCCAGAATGACAAATTCACTAGTTGATACCCTAATGAACATAGTTGCAGAAGATTGTATCTGGATTTGAGCTCGCTTTCATTTACCTTTATTGTTGAAAGTCAGACTTACATCAGCATTCCCGTACAATCATATCACCTCGCGTCAAAGGTGGCTATGATACGCTTGGTGGCTATCACCCAGCTAAGTTGAAGATGTACTAAGCAATATTGCAAATCTACTTCAGATAATTAAAACACCTGCTTTCTCAACTTTCATCATCATACAACCTTCTACAATATTGTTCGCGTTTTTGACATTTTGGGTTCAATTGAACGCGTTCAACAATTCTCCTAACCGAAACAGGAGATGATGTGCTGTTTCCCACATGTTTGAGCTTGAAATCCCATATTAACTTCAATTCAACTGCGCCAGCTCATGAAACGACCAAATGAGCTGAAAATTTGAGGAAGTCTTCCTCTAACCGTATGCAAAAATCCTGTAGGGTGCCTCGCGGAATTATACAACTTTATTTTTCTCCCATACTGAGCTGGGCCAGTCTATTACACAGCTATTTGTCGTATAGTTGTCGAGATAGAGCAATGGTGGGTATGAATAAGAGCTTAAAAATAGCTGAGTAGATTCGCCAGATTTGTTGTTAAAAGGATCGCATAAAGGCTTTCATTCGTATGAACATCGCCTTTACTCAGCATAAAGCCGTATGAAGAAAGCTTAGAGAATGTTTACATTTGCACTATATGTTAGTTGGGTACATAATCATTACACCTTAGCGGTTGTTCTTATTGTATTCAATTGAGTAAGCTGCATAAAATTTACACGTACATATATTATCTAGACTGACATTAGAAAAGGGTCAAAGTATAATTGGAATATAATTACACAAATCAATATAGCTGGACAATGACATACACTTAAAAAGAGCGTATCTAAATTCTGTCAAAGAATTATTTATACACGTTTGAATGCTTTGGACAATTACCTAAAATCCTTTTCAGGCGCTAGTTTGTTAGATATAATTTCTCGCGTATTGGCTGATTAGTAATAACTAAACATAGCATTGGACCTTTTCAAATGTTGATCTAGATAAATTAAAAAAAAATATTTTTCAATATGTTAAACAGAGCCAAAAAAAAAATTACAAAATTCCATTACAATCTGTTGTTTTGAACAAGTTAAAGTGACATACATCATTTGATTTCTACCATATACAGTAAACTCTCCCTTACTCGATATTGAAGGGACCATCGAGTTAGGGAGGTATTGAGATACAGAACACATATTTTTCAAATATTGAACATTTAATTATTTTGACAAAACACATTCAAAATAGTAATTTAAATGTGAAATATAATACAATTTTACCACATTTACCTATGTGAAACTTTTTTACCGGTCGGCAAAAAATGAAAATTTTATCACCCAGGACTACGCAGTAAACCTCAATTTTACTATCAATTTAGTCATAATATTCAAATTCTTGATTTTTTTAACATTTGGAGGACATTTGGAAATTTTCATGAAAATATCGAGATAGAGAGGTAAATTCACTTGAGAAACTGGAACAGATAGCATCGAGTTAGGGAACATCGAGTTAGAGAGGTATCGACTTACAAAGGTATCAAAGCATGCTAAATTGAAGGGACCGCGCATTCCATCGAGTTAGGGGAAATATCGAGATACAGAATATCGAGTAAGGGAGAGATGGCTTCAACATCAAAAGGGCGTAACTCAAAATTCTGACTAAGGATTTTTTTTTCAAATTCGACCAAAAGGTGCAGAACAACGTCGAGAATCAACTGTGGACTGTCGTTTGGATGGTATATTTTATTTAATAATAAGGGTATGTTACGGGAAAAGATTGCTAAATTACGACGAAATAGACCGCTCTCTGGCATACGACACTTTGGGATCTTTAGAATTCGATTTATCGACAAGGTTGGTTCGATTGCGAAACTAGCACCTTTGGACCATGAAATTGCGAGAGAGTGGGTAGCGCGCACTGCACGATGGCTTTTATTGGACTGATCTTAGGGAACAATGTCTATGGGTTTTATTGTACCGTTAACAAATATATGTATTTAAAAGTGTAATTACAATGCGGATCAAGGTAAGTATATAGTTGAGGTAAGTATGTTGTACAACTAAGTGGGTGTTTAGTTTCATTTAAATAATTCCCTTAGTTTTGTTTTCTGGTATATGCAGATGCTGCTCTCAACAGGGTAATTGGAGCACCGTGGTGCACAAATCGAGAACTCAAATTTTTAAAGTCAATAACGGCACCAGCCACGCCCAATGCGGTCATCGGGGGAGAAAAGAATGTTTGTTAGACAACCATTGTTATAAAAGACCGAATATAACTCTGCATCTCCACAGTTGTCATGGAAAAGATATTGGGTTTGTGGGATAAGGTGGAATCTATAATGAAATCACGCCTATCCAGATTCACGAAATTGGAATGCCAAACGAGTTAGCTCCCGGTCCAATCGCTCTCTCCCGCAGAACCCGACTGATCCTAAACTCTTTTCGCATCACTTTCCCCCTCAAGGACAAGTGACACAATTGATTGATCAAAACTACTTTTTTCAGATTAGAACTAAAATTTAAAATAAAATAAAAATCAGGTGAAGATGAAACGAAGCCCAACCTTGAATTTGCAAGAGCACAAATCTGGAGTACCGAACAACCTGAGCTGAAAACTTAATCGACCACCAACTAGTGACTAACTAATCAAATTTTCAGCTTGAATGCATGTTTTATACTCCAGATTTGTGTTGAGGCTTGACTTCGATTAATCTTCAACATAAATCCTATTTCACGATTTTGGTTGGAATAGAATCAAATTAGGTGTGTAAAGACCACATTTCAAACGGAGTGATGATGAAAAATGTTTTCTCCGCGCAACAATTTTATTTCAAAAAGTGCTCCGCAAGTCAAAAAGGCTGGAAACCCTTTTCCGTGAGAAATCAAGAAAATCTTGCGAAACTTTTCAAAGCGATCTAAATAGCAATGGGAGATTCTCTTCTCTCTCGCTCTCTTTCGATTATAACTTCCCAAAAGCTTTGGGGAAGTTTTTCACTGCAGATCGATGTCCTTGGCTAGCTGTACATACGAAAAACGCAACGAGAAAAGGTTCATATGATTCAGTTATTGATTTGAGAGAAAGTAAACAAAGAGAGCCTCTCAATGTTAAATAGGTAATTTTGTAAAGTTACGCGAAATATTTTCAACCCGAAAATATTCTCGACCCAGGACCCTCAGCTTAGTGTTACTGAATAGCTGTGCGTTTACTGCTATGGCTATCTAAGCCTTAAGTCCTGAGTAATACAAGAAAATAAAACCTTGGAATATCGGACGGGTTGTATTTCTTTGGTTTCGCATCCCTACCTGAAATAACAGGTCATCACCACCACCTATCGGACACCATATCGTAACGGTGTCGTAGTCATTCGATTAATGAGTGAACAAGCGTATAACTGATGGAGGTGATCAATATTCCACGTGTGTGGTCATCTACCGCAACCAAACCGAACAGCTCAAGTGGGCTCCATTTCTGATTGCCGGAGATCGTTTGCCCTGAACGACGTCGTCTTAGTGGAGGAAAATTCACCCGATTAATTTTCGTCGAGCGCCTGAAAATTCGAACAATGCTGCTCGAGTGGTTAGTTGTCTCCAAGCGAATAAATATCGTAAATACGGCGTGTTATGATTATGATGGCCATAAAGCGAATCATTCCACTCACGAAAGAAGTAAGACTCGCTCCTTTCTCCGCTTTAACCAACAGTCACCCGGTGGTGTCCCTTACCAGATTCTTCCAACCGAAGCGAGGCTGGCAGAGAAGGTTGTCACCCGAATTGTTTGGTTTTGTTTCTCCGCTCGTAAGTTTTTATTGAAATTGATTTTAATATGTTGTTTATGAGTTTTATGGGCGTCATTTTTCACGATGTCAAAAATTTGTAGTCTCGACAGGTCCAACGCTGGAAAGTGTCAAGACAAATGCAGACGGGTTTCTCGTTTCCTTTACTTTTTGGTTTTATTCTGCTAGGATAGCTGTCGTCGTTCGCGTCAAAACCTCGCTGCGCTGGAAGAGAGGGTGTGTTATCAAAAGTGGAGACATCTCATTATCGACGTGGTAAGTTTTCTTCTTCGTTTCAGTCAGTTGATACCGCATCGTGAGCTCTACTCCAGAGTATCCATCCCGAATAGGCTCCTGCCGCCTATCTGCCGAGAAATATATGATGGACAATAAAAATAAACATTTAAAACCATTTCCTTAATTTCTTGATTACAAACATTTATCACCTGAGCCGGACAACGGAATTCAATCCATTTTTATAATTTGATAAATTTCGCCTCATTTGGACCCATTAGGCGTTTTCGTGGCCAAGATCGGCGATAGAACTTTTACGGTGGTGTCGTATTTGGACGTTCGAGATGTTGGTGGTTTATGGTTTCATCCGAGGCTATTAGTCATGTCGATCGATCAAAATGGTATCGTTGGCGTGGAGTTTGTTCAAACTGCAGAGGACCTCACGCACGGAACAGGATGTTAGTTTTTGAGAGGTTCAATCAATATGACACCCCAGAGCTGTAAACATTTATGGCCGGCCAGTTTCAGGATTATTGTTTAATTTTAGGAGTTGAGCTTTAGGTGTGTAGAGTGCTCTGGAATGGCGTCATTTTGGTATTTTAAATATTGTTTCGATTCTTAGAGCCTTCGTAAGAATCACAACAAGATTTGGAAGGACTAGAAAGCTTATGATTGATGAAAATCATGTTGAACTACAGAATATGAACAACGTATCTACCTTACCAGTTAGGATGAAGCCTGGGCGGCCTCTGCTGCACGTAGGAGATGTCTCCATTCGACTCGGTCCATGATGATGACAAGGACGCATTTTACGCACAGGACGAACGCGAGTACGACCGATGCCCAAGCCACGACGTCAAGGTCATCATAGGAGATTTGAACGCTGAGGTTGGCCAGGAGGAGGAGCTTAGACTGACGATTGGAAAGTTCAGCTCCCACCGGCTGACGAACAAGAACGGCCTACGACTGATTGATTTTGCCGCCTCCAAGAACATGGCCATTCGCACCACTTACTTCCAGCACAGCCTCCCGTATCGATACACCTGGAGATCACCACAGGAATCACAAATCGACCACGTTTTGATCGATGGACGGCACTTCGCCGATATAGCCGACGTCAGAACCTATCGTAGCGCTAACATTGACTCTGATCACTATCTAGTGATGGTGAAACTGCGCCCAAAACTATCCGTCATCAACAATGTACGGTATCGACGCCTGCCTCGGTATATATTAGCGCGACTGACCCAACCCAACCGGTACGTGGAAAGGAGGACATGTAACGATTGGTTCGACGAAGAATGCAGGCAGGTTTTGGAGGAGAAGGTTTTTAATTCAAATATCTTATCAAAGTAGTTTATGGCACACTTTTAAAGCATTAAAAATGCGTAATTTGGTGAGTGAAGAAACTCGCTATCTCCTTTCGTTGAGGAGTGATTGTTGTTGTAACACATCTGTATTTTTTGACATAATATACAATTTTGTTTTGTCGTTTCTTATGTTTACTCCAATCAGAGAAATTCACAATCAAAGTAGGCATGCTTTTGTGAGAAAAACAACAATAATTTCCAAACGGAAGGAGATAGCTAGTTGCTTCACTTATTAAATTACGCATTTTTAATGCCCTTAAAGTGTTCCATAGACTACTTTGATGAGATATTTGAATTGAAAACGCTAGAGCCAGAAAACCAGTTTTATTCGGACCACCCTGTGTCACCGTATTGAAAAAAGCTCTAAATCGGTCAATTCAAGAGATACAAAAAAATTTTTTTAGCAAAGTTGCTTGAAGTTGGATGGTCTACAACTTTGCTGAAGCATGTATGATATAATTTCTACAAATAAGAAGGTTACACCATTTATATGAAAATGTGGACCACTCTAATTTTCAATAACACCAAACAAAGGATCTAACTAATACAAACAACAGAAAAGGGGTTTTGATTTTTCGAGATGATTAACAAAAACCCGAAACGTGGAGACTTTTATAATTGATAATCGCGTTTCCCAGTGAACACAAACGATAACGCATAAGAGTACGAAAATGGAGGCGATATATGTACGTGCACCATGAGGATGCAAGCAAGATGTATGTATTTCACCTCCACGTTTGTACTCTTGTACATCATCATACTGGGGTGGCATATTGGACTTCATTTGATAACTCAATTTATTTTGTTCAATTAAGAAAATGAAATCATGGTTGAATATATGTACCATGTTTGATTCTCCAAATCAAGGAATTTCAATTAAAATCATTAACATTCAAATCTTTTTATTCAGATTATAGAAAATGTTGACATTCTTTGGTATCAAATATGTCTCAACATAATCTATTCTACCATTTACAATCTTCTTTTTCTTGGCATTAACGTCCTCACTGGGACAGAGCCGGCTTCTCAGCGTGGTGTTCTAAGAGCACTTCCACAGTTATTAACTGAGAGCTATTCTTGACAAAGTTGCTATTTTCGCATTCGTACATCGTGTTCCAGGTACGATTATACTCTATGCCCAGGGAAGTCAAGGAAATTTCCATAACGAAAAGATCTTGGACCGACAGGGAATCGAACCCAGAGACCTTCAGCATGATTTTGCTTTGTAGCCGCGGCCGCTAACCACTCGGCTAAGAAAGGCCCCACCTATCATTTATATCTGTTATGATTTTCTAGAGATATTAGAAGCTGAAATCGGCCTTAAATTCCTTACCCTAAAGCATTTTTATGATGTTGAGTTTATTTTGCTTCTGCACTCAAATAGTTTCATATATCGGTTGAATACTTAGAAGTATAAATCCACAGTTTATGCATATCTTATGATTGTGCTACAAACTAAACCAAATGATCTGTTTTCGATCATAGTTTGACCCAGTTTCTGATCGGATAACAATTGGTGCATAATCATTTAATAATAAATTTCAAATTGTTTGTTTTTGTTTTACTTATTTACAGATCATTTCAAACGATAACGATTTATAAAATGATTAATGTAATTGCCACAACACCTTTCATTCAAAGTTTTTTTTATGACATTTAAGCATTTTTCGTTTCAAAAGCCGGAGATTTGCCTTTTTCAAGTTTTTTTTGACCGAATTCCTTTGTTTTCGTCTAGGATCCATTATGGTGACGTCCAATACCTTCTGCATGCAAAAAAAATGGCGAAATAATATTTTTAGGTAAATAAGGGCTAGTGTCCGGGATTTGAAGCGTCCGTGCAATTCAAATCAACACGATGCAATGTTTGCCGGGACAACTAGTTACATATATATATATATATATATTTCCAAATTGTAAAAGATAATGGCTGCTATTATTCAGTGATGGTCATCAAAAAGACAGCTCAATTCTCTACTAACGAAGAGTCGAATCTTCATCGGCTATTAATTAGACAGCGTAACAAATATAACATCCATGCATGTCTCATGTACCACACGGATAAAAATCTGATCCCCACACCATGATTTACAAATCATGAAATTCATAAATTGGTTAGGATTGGATTCATAATCATGATTCCTCATAAGCGTAACATCCAGTGTGAAACCACTAAGCGGCGCACTTTGCTTCATCTCATTCTTATCGATCACTCTAAATTCTAGATGACGAAGCGGTTGAGTGGTAGAGTAGGGCAAAATGGTCCAAAATGCCACTTTTAGGATTTGTGTCGTTTTCTTGTAATAAGATCCACATTTGAAGGCCATTCGAAGTCTTAACAGTAACTTTACAATATTTGCTAGCTACCACAATGAAAACATTTCCCAAATGTGAGTATTTTTACGGTTTTAAATCGTGTCGAAAAGTTGATTAAAAAATGGGGGTGGTTCAGAATGACCAAATGGGTGGGGTAAAATGCCATTTAGTATGGAGTTCGAAGAGTTAGCAACCATGCTTCCCCATGAGTTTGCTCTGTGGCATGGAAACGCTTATTGGTTAATAAAATCAACGGAAAACCTTAATATTTGGGCAAAAAAGTGAAAAGTGCTGAATATCACTGGGAAATTAAGTAAAAATCTATGAGTTTATGTCCATGGATTGTAGCAGCACTTCTTGGGTAAACGTATTTGAACGCCGTTTGGCATATTATACAGATTGAAACGTTCTAGGAATGATTCAATGAGTCGGGCCATTTTACCCCATCTGTGCGTATTGGGCCATCTTCCCCTACGTGGCTCACAATCGAAAGATTCTTGGCTCGAATCTTAATGTATGCTATTTTTCACTTTTTTTATTTTGTCGATCATAAACGGATGCGCGACTCAGCATTTTTGGCATTTGAATCATGATTCCGAGCAATCAGCTACAAAAACCTAACGCGTGTGTTGCGTTACGGCAATCGGACTCATGATATCATGAGTCCAAATCATGGTGTATTTTCATAAGACGAAAGCACGCTGGAATCATGATATCATGAGTCATAATCTTGTTTTTGGATTCTGATTTCTACCCGTGGAGATAAGCTGTCTATGGTAAATTTTAGGATGCTGAATCTGATCTGATCTGATGGTCATCAAAAAGACAGCTCAATTCTCTACTAACAAAGAGCCGAAACTTCATCATCTATAAATTAGACAGCGTAACGAATATAACCTCCATGCATGTCTCATGCATCAGATAAGCTGTCTATGGTAAATTTGGGGATGCTGAATCTGAGGTGGTTATCAGAAATATTCTAGCATGTCACAGTTTTGAGATAAAGATTGCCGAAGTTGCATAAAACACTGGTTTAATTGTTCTTTACATGAACTTTAAAGCATGGTTTATTGAACTTTTGAGTGATCTAACCAACCAAGCATACAAAATTGGACTTCAACTTTTATTTAGGATACATTTCGGATTGAATTGCAGGATTAAATTTTAAATAATCGACTTTTTTCACATATCCATATAAAAATTCTTTATTTCTCTTATATCTTTCTTATCGTAAGTTCAAATAGGTCATAAATTGATTCACTCGCAAATTGATGCCAAGGCAAAATATCTTCGATTATGGAACAAAAAAACAACTATTTTAAACAATCTTCAGAAAGAAATTTTGTAATTCATCTGATCGCACAAAGATCCCGTATCCGTAAAGATCTGACCTGACTTATCCAGCTGCCATGTCATTGATTGCGATGTCATTGATTGGTATTAGCAGAATGGTATCGATTTTAGAGAAAAAGACATCTATCAATGTAATTGTCCATATATCTGACCCATTGAAAAATGTTCAGCCATTTCAAGCGTAAATCTTAGAAATGGTTCAAATAATTTGTAGCAAAGTCTGTTCTATAGTAGTTTTGGAAGAAGATGACAGAAAAGGTATACAATGGTATTGTGTGAGATATTAAAGACAAAAATCAGCAAACAAGTTATGAAAAATAAACCGAAGATCTGAAAACCATTTTTCTATGTTTGCAAGTTTAATAGAAAAGCAACATAATGATGCATTTAATTTTTTTGTTAACCTTAGTAAGGACCTTGGGTCTTTTTCGACCCATTTCAAAACTCAAATCAATGTAGCTTTTGATTGGAATAACCTAGCAATTTGAAACTTTCTGACAATTATTTTTTTGTGGGAAATTTTGTTTCTGCGGAAACAAAAGTTTTTAATGGCCCCTAGGGGAGCATCCATAAAAGAAGTTACAAATTGTGACTTAGGGTCGTTTTCGACGCGAAAATTCAAACAGCTCGCAAAAATCAGTGTGTTGACCGAATTTAGTTCTGTTGGGCTTAAATGAAGGGCACACATGTCTAGTTTCAGAAACCCTCCCGGAGATCCGGATTTGGTCACTGTGGCCACCGGGAACCTGCTACATATGAAAAAAGTCCCTTTAGAGACCCTTACTTTGACGACCTGTAGTTTCGTAACTAAACAAGTAATCTGAACCGTCCTCATATTGTTGAACAGGTATTCACGTGGACTGTGAATAGAGATTCTCAAATCACCTAGTTTTTCATACCCGGTTCCGGAAACCCGGAACATCCGAAAAGTTAATTGCCATCGCAGTTCTGTATATGTAATTCACATCGGCACTATTCGGATGGATGGTTATTCTGGTCCTTTTGGAGCACCAGAATGGCCACCGGGAAACCCGTAAATGGGACCACAAAATTTTAGCACCAAAAGTAGGCATGCGACGGCTCAATCTTCATGATTTTGCTTCCCTGTGACTCTGCTAGTTCAATTATTGATGAATGACCACTTTGGTTCTTCTGGCCCACTAAAATAACCCAGGAATGGCCACCGGAAATACCCGTATTGTGAGACATTTCAGTTTTTGTACCAAAACTAGGCATGCGAAGGCACATTCTTCATGATTATGGGTACCTGTGACTCTGCTAGTACGATTATTGATGAATGACCACTTTGGTTCTTCTGGCCCACGGAAATAACCCAGGAATGGCCACCGGAGATACCCATATTGTGGGACATTTCAGTTTTTGTACCAAAACTAGGCATGCGACGGCTCAATCTTCATGATTTTGAAGACCTGTGACTTTGCTAGTTCAATTATTGACGAATGCCCACTCTGGCTCATTGTTACCACGAAATAACCCTGGAATGACCACCGAGATATCCGTATTGTGGGACATTTTAGTTTTTGTATCAAAATTAGGCATGCGACGGCTCAATTTTCATGATTTTGAATTCCTGTGACTTTGCTAGCTCAATTATTGAAAGATGACCACTTTGGTTCTTCTTGCCCACCGAAATAACCCAGGAATGGCCACCGGAGATACCCGTATTGTGGGACATTTCAGTTTTTGTACCAAAACTAGGCATGTGACGGCTCATTCTTCATGATTCTGGATACCTGTGACTCTTCTAGTTCTAGTTTAGATGAATGACCACTCTTGCTCATTGTTAGGTCATTGGCACAGTAAGCTCTCAGTTTATAACTGTGGAAGTGCTCATACACTGATGCGATGGTCTGGGGGTGTTTTCATGGAGTGGAGTAGGACGCCTCGTGAAAATCGACGGAATAATGACGGCAGATTCCTACATCAACATCTTGCGGGAAAATCTGGAGTTTTCGCTGATCTAGACGGACCTTGAAGAGAAATTCATATTTCTCTAGAACAACGACCCGAAGCGTACTGCCAAGAAGACCAAGTCTTTCTTCCGGTCTTGTCTGATTAAACCGCTGGAATGGCCTCCACAAAGCCCAGACCTCTACCCCATTGAGAATTTGTTCGCGATTCTCGATGCCAGGGTTGACAAAACTGGTGTTACCAACAAAAATAATTATGTTGAAGCCTTGGAGCGCGGCTGGGAAGAACTAGACCCACAACATCTACAAAACCTGGTGAAAAGCATGCCGAAGCGCCTCCAGCAAGTCCTTAAGGCCATAGGAGGACACATTAACTATTAAATTGCCTTTTATTTTTCTTAAATCATCTTTTCTGGGGCCAAGAAGTAAGTGGGCACTTTATTTTGTCACTATTTTTATTTCAATACAAATTGATTTTCTTTTTCTTTGAGTAAAATTCTTTTTTTTTATCAAAATTTCGTAAGTGCAACTTTAAAACAATATCAAAAAAAAGATTTAAGTGTGTTAACTTTAATTTGAACCATATCAATGAGAAAAATTCGAAAACTGGTAAGGTGGGCACTTTATTTTGCCTCAGTGTAAAAACACTTTGCTGAGAAGAAGAATGCCAGAAAGAAGAAGAAGAAGAAGTCCACCGGAGATACCCAAATAGTGGGACATTTCAGTTTTTGTACCAAAACTAGGCATGCGACGGCTCAATCTTTATGGTTTTGAATACCTGTGACTTTTCTAGTTCAATTATAGACGTATGATCATTCTGGCTAATTGCGACCGAAAATAAAACCTGAAGTACGCAGACACAAAAGTCAATCTGGAAATATTGAGATGTAAAATTTGTGAAAAATAATGAAATTGTTCTGGTGAGCTTCGATCCCACGACCCCCAATACGCTAGACTGGGCGCGTTAATCAACTACGCCACAGAACGGATAACGATTCTACAGCGTAGTCGCCCAATCTGAAACCTGAGGACCTGAGTTGACTTTTATTTATTATTGTGTGAAAAAAGTCACATGCCCAAAAAACCAGGAAGATTGAGCCGTCGCATGCCTAGCTTTGGTACAAAATCTAATGTACCTCACGATACGGTTTTTTTCGGTGGACATTCCTGGGTTATTCAAGTAATAGCAAATGACCAGACTGGCCATCCATTCATTATTGTGTGAGATGGATCACGTGCTCAGAAAATTAGGAAAATTGAGCCGTCACATGTCTAGGTTAAGAACTAAATCTGGAATGTCCCACAATAGAGATAACACCGATGGTCATTCCTGGGGTGTTCGGTGGTAACAATTATCCAGAGTGGTCATTCACTTATAATTGAACTAGAAGAGTTACAAGTATTATAGTGCCGTGAATCGCAAGTCAGTCCCATCTGTAAAAAGTAGGCATTGAGAAAATGAGCTGTGAGGTTATCAAACTCGTTTTTCATACGAATATTCAAAAGAATTCAGAGGATCAGAACATATTCCAATCTTAATGAAACTTTCACAACTTGCTTTTCACAACGAAATCTTTCCGAGAAAAATATAGAGATGATCAAACCAAGTTATATATTCATGTTCCACGGTGCGAAAGTCTGTAGTGAGAATGATATGCGATTACTTTTCATTATGGGACAATTTGACTTGCTGTTTTTTCCTAACTTTTCCGAACAAGTCAAATTGTTTCATTAGTGCTACTGGAAGAGCATTGGAAGAGATGTTGAAAACTGAACTCAACTCAATTTTTACAAAAATGCAGATGGGACTGACTTGCAATTCACGGCAGTATAAATCATGAAGAATGAACCATTGCATGCCTAGTTTCGGTACAATAACTTAAATATCGCACAGTACGGGTATCTAAGGTGTAATTCTTGGGTTATTTTGGTAGTAAAGAAGAACTAAAGCGGTGATTTATCTGTAATTGAACAAGAATTGAGATTTGAGAAGGAATCCTCGTGGTTTTTGGCGCTTCGTCAACTCCAAACGAAAAAGTTCTGCAATTCCAACGAACGTCTTTTTGAACGAGCAATGTGCTAGGACTGCCGTAGAATCAAGCCAATTATTCGCCAGGCACTTTGAAGCTATATTTGCTGCAAACACCGCATCAATACAGGAAGTAGCTGACGCAACTCGAGATGTCCCTGCAGATGTTGTTGATCTTAGTGCATTTACCATAAATCCCGATATGATCTTATTGGCCGCGAAAAAGCTAAAACGGTCGTATGTTCCTGGTCCTGATGGATTACCGGCAATTATTATTTGTCGTTGTATTTCTGCATTGGTACAACCATTGTGCGATATTTTCAATCAGTCACTCCAGCAAGCAAAATTTCCACGCATCTGGAAACAATCGTTCATGACACCCGTTTTCAAACGCGGTGATCGCCATGATGTTACAAACTATCGGGGTATTACAAGCCTGTCAGCTGTTTCGAAACTGTTCGAAATAATAATGTGTGGAATTATCTTCGAAACAACAAAATGCTACATCTCCGTTGAGCAACACGGATTCATGCCTAGCCGATCGGTTACTACAAACTTGTTGACTTTTACGTCAAAATGCATGAAGAGCATGGAAGAAAAGGCACAAGTTGACGTAATTTATACCGACTTAAAAGCTGCGTTCGACAAGATTGACCATCGAATACTTTTGCACAAACTGTCCCGCCTCGGAGTATCAACGCATTTGGTTTCTTGGATGGAGTCGTACCTTACGGGACGAGAGCTGCGAGTAAAAATCGATGGATGTGTATCATTACCCTTCTCGAACAAGTCTGGTGTCCCACAAGGAAGCAACCTTGGACCGTTGCTATTTATTATTTTCTTTAACGATGCTGGCTTGGTTCTCGGTGAAGGATTTAAGCTGATTTATGCCGATGATCTCAAACTGTACATTGTAGTACGGACTGAAAATGATTGTATGCGTCTTCAGAACTCGTTAACACTGTTTGCCGATTGGTGAAGCAGAAACAAGCTAATTATTAGCGTAGAGAAATGTCAGGTGATCACTTTTCACCGCAAGATGCATCCAATTGTTTTTCACTACGAAATTGATGGGATCATTCTCAACAGAGTTGATCATGTGACTGACTTAGGGGTTCAGCTTGATGAGAAAATGTCGTTTGAGCTGCATCGTTCTGCAATCATCTCAAAAGCAACGCGTCAGCTAGGCTTTATTTCCAAGGTTGCCAAGGATTTTTCAGACCCGCACTGCTGGAAATCATTGTATTGTTCCCTGGTACGCCCTATCTTGGAAAATGCATCCGTCGTTTGGCATCCGCACCAACTCACGTGGAGTCTAAGAATTGAACGGATTCAAAAGAGGTTCATTCGTTTGGCACTAAGAAACTTGCCATGAAGGGACCCCGATAACCTGCCACCGTATCCGGATAGATGCCGACTCCTGGGACTAGAAACATTGGATCGACGAAGAAAGGTACAGCAATCGTTGCTTATAGCAAAGTTGCTAAATGGCGAAGTCGATGCTCCAGAACTGCTTAGTTTGCTAGAATTTCGTGTTCCTAACCGAGTTCTCCGGAGTACAACACTGCTCCAATCAAGTTTCCATCGCACCGTATTTGGATACAACGAACCCATCTCAGCGTGCATCCGAGCATTCTCAGCTGTCGAAGAGTTTTTCGAGTTCGATGAACCGACGAGGCATTTTGCTAATAGAATACGATCTGTAGTTCAGTAATCTGTGTTAAGTGTATGTCATGTTCAAGTTTTATTCATTAAGACTAATTTGTCAGATGGATTATTTTAAATACAAATACAAAAAAAAAAAAAAATCACAGGTATTCAAAATCATGAAACTTGATCTGTCGTATACCTAGTTTTGGTAAAAAACTGAAATGTCCCACAATGCGGGTATCTCCATTGGCCATTCCTGAATTATTTCGGTGGTCGCGAAGAGCCAGTTTTTGGCACAAAAAATTACATATCCCACAAATTACAATATCTCCAGTGGTCATTCCTGGGTTATTTTGGTGGTCGAGAAGAACCAAAGTGGTCATTTATCAATGATTGAACAACCAAAGTCACAGGTATTCAAAATCATGAAGATTGGGCCGTCGCCTGCCTATTTTTGGTACAAAAACTGAAATGTCCCACAATACGGGTATCTCCGGTGGTCATTCCTGGGTTATTTCGGTGGGTCAGAAGAACCAAAGTGGTCATTCATCTAAAATTGAACTAGAAGTGTCACAGGTATTCAAAATCATGAAGATTGAGTCGTTGCATGCCTAGTTTTGGCACAAAAACTGAAATGTCCCACAATACGGGTATTTCCGGTGGCCATTCCTGGGTTATTTGGTGGGCCAGAAGAACCAAAGTGGTCATTCATCTAAAATTGAACTAGCAAAGTCACAGAGAAGCAAAATCATGAAGATTGAGCCGTCGCATGCCTACTTTTGGTGCTTAAATTTTGTGGTCCCATATTACGGGTTTTCCGGTGGCCATTCCGGTGCTCCAAAAGGACCAGAATAACCATCCGCTCATTATTTTGGCAAAATACATCCAAATATATAAAATCATAAAGAATTGGACCCAATTTATTTGGTTTGGGGTTCAAATCTGAGTAATTTCATCGAATTGTTCAGATTGGCCACCTCCCGGGACTCCAGGAACCGGTTCCGCAGGGACCATACTGGACCGAATTTTTCAGGGAATGTGCGCTGGTTATTGGTACCTTATTACAGAAAAAAATATGCCAAAATATCCATCAACCGAATAGTTCCGATGTGAATTACATATACAGAACTGCGATGGAAACTTACTTTTCGGATGTTCCGGGTTTCCGGAACCGGGTATGAATAACTAAGTGATATGAGAATCTCTATTCACAGTCCACGTGAATACCTGTTCAACAATATGAGGACGGTTCAGATTACTTGTTTAGTTACGAAACTACAGGTCGTCAAAGTAAGGGTCTCAAAAGGGACTTTTTTCATATGTAGCAGGTTCCCGGTGGCTACAGTGACCAAATCCGGATCTCCGGGAGGGTTTCTGAAACTAGACATGTGTGCCCTTCATTTAAGCCCAACAGAACTAAATTCGGTCAACTCACTGATTTTTTGCGAGCTGTTTGAATTTTCGGGTCGAAAACGACCCTAAGTCACAATTTGTAACTTTTTGTTAGGGACTAAGGAAGGTTAGACATTGAGGACAAATTTTAAATGAAACAAAATCTTATATTTGTGGTAAGAAAGCAAATGTGAAGCAGATGTTCTCATTGTACACATCACCAAAGATAGAAACAAAAAATAAACAAAAATCTCTAATATTAACCCCAAAAATGCATTCTCCCCCGTATCAGCATTTCTCGGCCAATTTAAATTATGGTTACGATTATGGTTATGGTTATTGTCACCGATCTAGGTTCAAAAGCGTGCGCTCGACTGAAGTTCAGGATCGCAAGCACAGAATCACATAAATTTACCACGCACGGAAAGGCGTGTGTTGAGCGCACGACGACGTGTTCGCGCTCTGATTTAACCCCAATTCACGTATTCCCAATAAGCGATTAACAGTAAACAACACTCCCTTCCAAGGTAGCATATCTTGGAGTAGGGGGTATTAATATTCAAATTTTATTGCTGGGATGCTTTTGAACTTGGAACAATTTAGATTGCTTTGGCGACACAGTAGATCTGCGACACATAATGATCCAGACTCAAAAATCAAAATTACGCAGTTGTAGTAACGTCGTTTAAACGTGTAGGTAGAGGAATATACAGGGGATATGCAAAATGATTGAGATAGGCAACATTTTTCCTCAATTGATATTGCTCCCGGGAGCATTACATTCGAAACTCTTGCAGTTTGTTGCCCATATTGATATGTTCCTTATAGGCCACTTTTCCCAGGGCAATTGGAACCTACTATATAGTGATCAGTGCATCTAATAACTCTGAATATCCTGCTGGAGACATCATTTTGAAGATTGATGCCACTTGGATATAGTTCCGAGTAATATTTACATGATTGGTAATACAAACATGACTGACCCTATTTTCCGGAACCAGTTTTACGGAAATGGCCATATTTCTGAAGATTTTCAACGAATCCTAAGCGTCCGCTGGCATTAAACTTCCTTCCAATTCCTTCCAACTTCACACCGCACAAAAATACAAGCGACAGAAAAAATGCCATTTTTACATTACCTCGGCAAATCTGGAATATCTCCGGTGTTCGAAGACCAATATGCATGGCCAAAGTTCCTGAAACAAGACCAAATTTTGCGTCGACTGCTTCCCGATGCATCCGATTTCGTCCATTTTAAATATAGTTATAAGCATTTAAATTAACACAAAATTTGGCCTATCTCAATCATTTTGCCTTATTCTGGGTTGTAGTCCATGTTGGACTAAGTTACCTTTCTTCTGTTTTCATACATTTTGTCTTTCAACTTAAAAAAAAAAATGTTTTGGCAAACTTAGACAACTGGAATCTTTGCATCTAATTTTTCCATTGTGACAATTAATTTTCCTTACACTATATAACTGTAAACTATTGAACGTAGTGCACCACGGCAGTGACAAATTCATATCATTCAAAGAGCACATCAATTTGCCACTTCATACAGTTAACAAATTGCACCGCAGACATAAAATGGCAATAAAGTTCAAGTGCAAAGCTACGAACAGAACCGACGCGCGGCAAGAGAAGGAAAGAGTTCACCTTCCAGCATATCTATCGCGTAAAGATATGTTATATATTCATGTGATCGCAAGGGGGCGGGAAACAATAGAGCAATATCATTAGTATTACCATAGAGCCCTGTCCCGACACTATTTATCGTTTGCAAACATACTTACACTCGCTAAACTCTGGTGGCACCATTATTATTGCCAGGTTGGAACCGATTGCATAACACGGCACCTTATGGTCCGTCAACGTTTCGCTGTTAGCTTAACAGACAGTAGCTAGGTCGGAGTAATAATAGAGTCAGTGGCAAAGATTTCCCGCAACCGCGACCTTGCCTTAGTGATCTTGTTATGCTGCTTGATTGTTGCATTTTTTTTTTTTGCTATTGAAAGCGACTTGCTGGTTCAAATATCTTATCGTTTCGTTTCATGTGTGTTTTCTTTTCTCACTCGCTAGCGATTGTAGTCGTTTGTGTATGTTCTCTTGTTCATTGTACTTCGTGGATTGATTGTATCTGATGAGAGAAATATAGTGCGATATAAACTTGTTTGTTTACTCCGTAGCAGCTATTATGTTGCATTTCCTGACCTTAACTTTTTATTGTTATTATTATTTTGCTGCATGGAAAGTGTTGGATATTTTATGTTATTATTAGTAAAATACGACAATTGAGAGAGCTTTATAAGCAAATTCAAAATTTAATTTACTGATAGTACAACAGCTAGCCCATATTGGTACAGCATACAACATGGTAGTCCTAAAAATTTGTCAAAAACTTATTCTTAAAACAAAGTTTAGAATTTCTGTTACAAAAAATAAACTGACATTTTATATATTAACACATACTTGACACGCAAGCCCACAATGTGATTTTTGAAAATTGAATTGTTATCTCGCATGAGTCCTAGATATTTAACTATATTGAAGCCCCTTTTATCGATCTACTTAAAGGTTTCAAACAAAGAGCTTTTGGTTTATGTGAAAATATGATGGAATGTAATAATACAATGCTAACTGATTTTTTTTAATTTTTTTTAATCCTTATCAGTATCATTCAAAACATGTCATTTATTTCTCACATCTAGGTGTTATTATTTATTTTATTTATTTATTTAGTTGGTGTTACATCAATTAATTTGTTAAAACCTCGTTAACGATGTTACGCCAATTTACTCGGTCTGATGATGCGTCTCCATATTTCACGACTAACGTTGTTAACAACAAGGATCCGTCAATAACCTCAAAAGTATCCCCGTCAATCGTAACACTGCTTCCTAAGCGGGCTCTGTTGCGCTCGGATCCGCCTATCAGCATGTACTTTGTTTTTGACGGATTCACCACCAGGCCGACTTTTGTCGCTTCAAGTTTCAGGCGGGTGTACAGGTCTGCCACCGTTCCAAATTTTCTGCCGACAATATCCATATCATCCGCAAAGCAAACAAATTGACTGGATCTTGTGAAAATCGTACCTCGGTTGACATCTTCTAGCGCGATGTTGAACAGCAGGCACGAAAGTCCTTCACCCTATCGAGGTCCCCGGCGAAATTCGAACGAACTGGAATGTTCGCCCGAAATCTTTACGCTATTCTGCACACCGTCCATTGTTGCTCTGATTAGTCTTGTGAGCTCTCCGGGAAAGCTGTACTCGTCCATAATTTTCCATAACTCTTCGCGGTCGATGCTATCATAAGCCATTTTAAAATCGATGAACAGGTGATACGTTGGGACCTGGTATTCACGGCATTTCTGGAGGATTTGACATACAGTGAAGATTTGGTCCGTCATCGAGCGGCCGTTGATGAAACCAGCTAGATAACTTCGCACAAATTCATTTGCTATTGGTGATAGACGACGGAAGATGATCTGGGATAGCACTTTGTAGGCGGCATTCAGGATAGTTATCGTACGATAGTTTTCACATTCCAGTTTGTCGCCCTTTTTGTAGATGGGCTTGACCCCTAGCTTCCACTCCTCCAGCAGCTGTTTCGTTTCCCAGATTCTGATAATCAGCCGGTGCAGACAGGTGGCCAACCTCTCCGGGCCCATTTTGATGAGTTCAGCTTCAATACCATCCTTACCAGCTGCCTTGTTGTTCTTGAGCTGTTGAATGGCATCCTTAACTTCCCACAATGTGGGGGCAGGTTGGTTTCCTTCATCCGCCGTGCTGACGTAGTCACTTCCTTCACTGCCGTGATTCTCTGCGCCTGTAGTCCCCGTGCCATTCAGGTGTTCATCGTAGTGCTGCTTTCACCTTTCAATCACCTCACGTCCGTCCGTCAAGATGCTTCCGTCCTTATCCCTACACATTTCGGCTAGCGGCACAAAGCCTTTTCGGGATGCGTTTAGCTTATCGTAGAACTTTCGCATTTCTTGTGAACGATGCAGCTGCTCGATTTCTTCATATTCCGCTTCTTCCAGGCGGCGCTTTTTGTCCCGGAATAGGCGGGTTTACTGCTTCCGTTTCCTTCTATATCGCTCCATGTTTTGTCGCGTTTTTTGCTGCAGCCCGCGCTGCACTATTCTCCTACAATTCTTCGTCGAACCAATCGTTACATGTCCTCCTTTCCACGTACCAGACGATGCTCTCAGCTGCGTTGTTGATGGCTGCTTTTATGTTGCTCCAGCAGTTCGCCAAGCTCAGCCTCTTCCGGCAACGCTACCTCGAGATGCTGCGCTTATGCGGCGGCGACGTTCGGTTGGGTCAGTCGCGCTAGGATATAGCGAGGCAGGCGTCGATACCGTACATTATTGATGACGAATAGTTTTGGGCGCACTTTCACCATCACTATATAGTGATCAGAGTCAATGTTAGTGCCACGATAGGTTCTGACGTCGGTTATATCGGCGAAGTGCTGTCCATCGATCAAAACGTGGTCGATTTGTGATTCCGTCTGTTGTGGTGATCTCTAGGTGTATCGATACGGGAGGCTGTGCTGGAAGTAGGTGGTGCAAATGGCCATGTTCTTGGAGGCGGCAAAATCAATCAGTCGTAGGCCGTTCTCGTTCGTCAGTCGGTGGGAGCTGAACTTTCCAATCGTCGGTCTGAGCTCCTCTTCCTGGCCAACCTGAGCGTTCAAATCTCCTATGATGACCTTGACGTCGTGGCTTGGGCAGCGGTCGTACTCGCGTTCGAGCTGCGCGTAAAATGCGTCCTTGTCATCATCAGTGCTTCCGGAGTGAGGGCTATGCACGTTTATGATGCTGAAGTTGAAGAACCGGCCTTTGAGCCTCAACTTGCGCATTCTTTCGTTGATTGGCCACTACCCGTTCGCCTTTGCATATCACTATAAAAGCTGTTTCCAGCTCACGTGTGTTGCCGCAGTTCTGGTAGATTTTATGATTTCCACTAAACGTTTGCATCATTGAACCTGTCCAGCACACCTCCTGCAGCGCTACGATGTTGAATCCGCGGATCTTCAGTACATCGGAGAGTATGCGTGTGCTTCCGATGAAGTTGAGAGATTTGCAGTTCCATGTACCGTAATCCGGGGTAACATTGATCATTTTTTTGAATATTTCTCAAATATTTCGTTTGAAAATGCAAATGTAGCAAATTTTATATTTTTAAAACAAGTACTGCCACCCATAGCTTGTGACTTTATACTGCATTTTATTTTTTGAAAGATTTAAGCATGTTTAAAAAAATATTTTAGGCGATTTCTTGATTTATCTGATATGGGGTAACATTGATCACCTATGTAAACAATGTTCGATAATATTGAAAATGTCGTTACTTACTTAAATCATGGCCCCCGAAGCCGAAAATGAAGGCCAAACGCTCACAAGTCATTTAATTTTTAAGTTATTTCAAAATTAAAAACACCTCGAACCACGGAATACGCCTAAAGTTAGGCAATTTCCTATATTCTTAACAGTAATTCGTTAATGTTGCCTAATTGAGCATACTCATGATAGTTTTGACAACGGAATCGTTTTCGGCGATGCAATTTTAGTAAGAACCGCATTCTTCTTGCTCATATCGTTTGCAGAACTTATGTGAGACATGAATGTTAAATAGTGTCATCCTTACCCATTGAAATAATTGTTTCGAAAAGTTAATAAATTTACGCATAAGGTAAACGCAATTTACGCAAAAATCTTCACTTTCATTAGCTTATGAATATAAGAAAGAGAAGAACCATTCATGATTTGAAAAGGTTCCAACAATAAATGGCGACACGAAATTTTTACGAGATGGGTCATTCCGATCAATGTTACCCCGCTGATCAATGATACCCCGGATTACGGTACCGAGTTTCCAATTGCTAGTCCATTTCCGTCGCTGTGGTTTTTGCCGATTGTTCTTGTCCGTATTCTCTCGTTGTCGTTCCTGTGCTGCAGTATTTTACGGTTGGCCTGACACCAACCCCCTAGATTTCCGGTGGACCATTCCCCCTAAATGTTCGGAGGGCCATAATGCACAGTTCAGCTTAGAGTCCTTCTATGGCACCCGGACGATGATCAGCCGCCCCTGACATGGGGAAGAGACACTATTGTGAGCCGCTCCTAACATGGAGTACAGACGCTCCAGGTTTGCAGAAGCAAAGCCCCCTTCTCTGTCAGCATACGACCAGAGTTCCCACCGGAGTTGGCTACCCGATCTTCCCTAAAGTTACTCGTACCCCGGCCAGTACCACGAGGAGGCAAGGATAGGACTTGCTTGGCAAGAGGCTAAGGACCACACAATGGGGCCTATTTTATTCCTGTAGGTACGCGAGGTACCAATGGTACGCCATGCCTAGCCATTTACTGTGCCCTTACACCTAGTGGCTAAATTTCGAACATCATGGCTTTTATAACGATAGCGCTTGAGGTACTGAACAATTTTACCGAAGACGTCTTAATAGGTTAGGATCCTGAGATAACCGCAAAACAAAAGTATCATGGTCACTAGTCAGGATCCTTAAATAACCAAAACAACAAAATAATTCATGCGCACTAGCGCTGCCTGGTGGCAACATTTCGAATTTCATAGCTCATTCCTTCTTAAAAGTCATAAGACCGTTGCCGTTGTTGCTGATGCTGTTTAGGTGCCGATTGCTGCTGAGAATGCGGGATATGCTAGGGGATGCCGATGGGTGCTTCCGATGATTGACTCTGATCGTGGTTTGTAATTCAACTCTAGTTTTGCATCGTTCATCAATTAACACATAATTATTGATTTTTTCTATTCTATTCTTTTCTATTCTAAGCGCTTGCACAGCCAATATTGAAAAGCATCCTGGAAATGCCGGAAATTATTCCAGTATTTTCTTGTCAATATTAATATTTGCAGTATATCGTCAATATGTTACAAATATTAAAATGGCCAGGCCCACTGTGCAGACTTGGGTTTGAAGATAATAAAAAAAACTACGGCGATCAGATTATTCACGTATGAATAACGTGATAGACGAAAGTTTTTCAATTCCAACCGTTTCATTTAAGGGGAGGTGATGGAAATCGTTGGAAGTGGCTTTGCTAAGAATGTTAGTGCACACTCCTTTTTTGCTTCTTTCCAGGGATGGGACACAGGTATTTCCCCCTCATGTCCTGGCTGAAAAAGCCTTAGCTATAGCGCCATTGCTCGCTCTCTGAAACGAAAATAAATTGATACCGTACCCGTTACACAGCAATTATTTATCCCCTTAAACGCATCAATATGCATCAAGTTTCTACATAGCTAGTTAAATTAAAATATAATCTATCTGTTTCGGAAGGATCTCACCCATTTCATGAATGCTTGCAAATTCCTAATTCCTTTGAGGTTCTTCTGCTCCCGTTGATGGCTGATTATCACACTTTGAAAAATATCCAACACTAGATCCAGCATAACTGGTTTTCTTCTTTTTCGTTTTTTTTTCTATGCACACTTTGCGTTTATATACATAATTATTCAACAGATCCCGTCAATTCTTTCAAATAACATTTATTTTCTTCACATCTCTTCACGAACAAAACGCACAACTGAGTATTCTTTGTTTTGAATACACTCAATTTCGGCACTTAGACTTACAGGAAACATTGCTTTTTTCAGTATCTTCCGGGTGGCATAGCACCACCAGCTGTTTGACGATTTCGCCGGCCGAATAAATCACGCGAATTCGATATAAACGTGACAGCAAACGAGAAAAAGCAGCCATCCGCGCGCATGGCCTGCTGCGATCCCACACATAATTATTGATTTTTTGGATATATATTTTTTAATTTGTGGTCAGCCACTTGTACTCCTTACTAATTTTCTTTTAACTTCTAAGATCAAAATTTATCCCAATGGTCAGTGGATCTGGTAGGGATGCCTCAACGAATTTGTGTTTGCCAGGGACCGTTACGAAAAGTGCACTCGTTAAAAAGAAACTCTCAGCGTGTTGTGTTAACAGCTAGAGTATATGCGCTCGCAAGTTTTGTAAATTAGACGAACTGCGTCAAATAGCTGAAACGAGCTCTGTCGACTAACTAAGACATAGGCCAGGGGAAGTGGTTCACCTAGAGTGAATTTATGTCAGAGAAAAAGTAGATTTTGTGTGAGACTTGACAGAAAAATGAATGACAAGTTCATCCACTTCTCCTGGCCTATGGCTTAATGAGAAGATCGAGAATTCATTGCCGCCAATCGAAGGCTATAAAATTATTAGGCATGACAGAAAAGGAAGATTAGGAAAAGGTATCGCAATTCCCATAAAAGAAGAAATTCACTTTAAAATACTAGAAAAATATCTAGGTAAACCTGAATCATCATATTCTGAATATGTGGTAGTCGATATAGTTACTGGTTCTGAAAAATTACCTCAAAGAACTACACTACCTCTTGAAACAATACGAATTCTCAGATACACATTAATATGATTGATGAAATATCGGCTACGCAGTCTTTTTTGTTAAAAACGAGTTTTATTATTTAACCTGACGTTTCGACGCTGGTATGGCGTCTTCTTCAGGGGAAAAATGATATGTTTGTTTTGTGTCTAGGGTTATGGCTAACTTTAACTGTCAAGTGTAATAATTTTTGGTACATGACTCAATTGAAATGAACTTTAGGATATTTCAAGCTATTTTTCGAAACAATTTGCGCGCTTTATCTGTAGAATTATTAGTTGGATCTTCACTGTTATTTGTTGCAACGGTTTTCTCTTGCATGAAACTCTCAGCAGAAAAAAACAAATTAATATCTTACGATTAGACACCAAAAGGCAAAATCTCGTTTTACGAACTGATTTAATTTAAAAACCAATCCCATTTACGAACCTCCAATCTAGTTCAGGAAGCACTCAATAATCACATTTTCCAGTTTATCGCCAATTCCAGACCTTACGTATAATTTTGTCCCAAAAACATTTCACGATTTTGAATGATTCATAGACTTGTTTTCAAAACCTGCCTTCACCCTATACAGTCCACGTGGTTTAAGAACTGTCCTCCAACTGTGAGATTATTTTTCTCCGTGTAGCTCACAAATGATGAAGATAGTCTGTTCTATCATGACGCGTTTCACCAAATGTTGCTATTTAATGTTCGTGATTTAACATTTGTTTACGTTTTTCTCGCATGGTCGCTTTGTCTTGCAAGTCTTTTTGCACTACGTATCAAAACTGTGTGGTGTGCTACGCGATACGATTATATAGTTTTTCTTGCTGTTTCTCCTTCTGCACAACCCAAATGGTCGTTACTTTACCACGGTGACCTTCATACATGAGGTATTGTTTCGTTACAATTGTTTTGGGTTAATTCGCTAGCTGTTATGCATGCACCGGCTGGCCAAATGACTGACTGGATCGAATGCTGTTGAACGGGTTGAAAGTCACCAGGTGGCACCCAGTGACGACGGATTGCGATGAGGAGATTCGAATGAGACTCTGTTTTATGATTTCCTCTCCAGTATGGAGGCAGCCAACGCAAACTGCCTTAATTCCGTGTGATCACGGTGCACCCCAGACCGTCATTACCAAGGAAAAAATACGTCAGGTATATGTTTGTAAGTCAATCTCTACAGTTAATCGGTTATGTACAAATGGCACAAAAGACACAACTGCCCATGTTTGCAAGGATGACGTAAGCGCCACTGACGTTTTCAGCAATTTTTCTTTTTGAACGACAACCCGTGTTAATATCGGAATTTGTAGAATAATATTATCAAAAAGGCGTAACTTCAAAATAGGTTCTTTGTTTTTTTTTTTTTTTAATTTTGCTTAGACATGCATTTTAGGCATACAAATCGACTATAAATCACAGATTTTATGAAGATTTCTTTTGACAATAGCGTTCTGAGGATCACCTTGCGTCCTTTGTACGTGATAATCATTAATCCTAGCAGTGGGCAGAAGTTCACATCGATCTGGGTGGTTAACGATCAATCAGAAAATGTGCTCCGAATGGGTGCCCGGCGGGAAGTTGCTGGAATTCGTCAATTCGGTCGACCATGATTTACCCGAAATTCCTGAACACAACATGCCCGGGTGCACACGGGGTCTGGAATCAAGAAATTAAATTAAGTCATTACCCTTTAACGACAAGTGTTTTCCTGTCTGATGGAACGTGAGACGTGCTTATTACAGAGTTCGAATGCGTCTGCAGCTCATTGAAAGCATACGGTAGCACACCCAAAGCAGCGGAATAGGAACACATAATCATACCTACATGGGGATTGCTGACCGCTATGACAATGTTCGGAATGACTGGCAGACAATTTCCGTTTCGCGGTTCTTGGGATGCAAGCACAATAAACTTGACTGCATCCGGTCTGATTCCATGTAGAGTAAGCGTTCGTCGAATGTACCACTGTGCCCTCATGTTATTACTTCATATATTAGATTAAAGTGTCACGGCGCTTTTTATTTTGTTTCTCATCAATGTTTTGTTAGACATGAGCATGACAAAATTTCTAAACAAGAAGAGAAAGGCAGGGGACAAGTCTGGTATCGTGATAAGGAAACACGCCGAGGCGTAGGATCGATTTCATCCCAAAGATAATCACTTATGACTTTCACCCGTAGGCCGCCCATCAAAGGGAAAAAGTGCAACTTTCTGTCATTTCGCAAATCTTGACGGATTGGCTTCGTTGTAGTTCGGTTGAAATCGCCTGGATGTCTAGTTTTTCGATCATCATTGGGATTTTTGGAAATTTTCACCTGTTTGGAGTTACCGTAATCCGGGGTAACATTGATCATTTTTTTTAAATATTTCTTAAATATTTCGTTTGAAAATGCAAATAATGCAGATTTTGTATTTTTAAAACAAGTACTGCCACCCATAGCTTGTAATTATATACTGCATTAACTTTTCTGAAAGATTTAAACATGTTTAAAAAATGTTTCAAGCGATTTTTTGATTTAGCTGATATGGGGTAACATTGATCACCTATGTAAACAACGTTCGGTTATATTGAAAATGTCGTTATTTACTTAAACCATGACCCCCGAAGCCGAATATGAAGGCCAAACGCTTACAAGTCATTTACTTTTTGATTTATTTTAAAATTAAAAACACCGTGAACCACGGAATACGCCCAAAGGTAGGCAATTTCCTAAGGGAATTCTATATTCTTTACAGTACCGTAATCCGGGGTAACATTGATCTTTTTTTTAGTTTTTCTTAAATTTTTCATTTCACAATACAAATGTTACAAGTTTCATATTTTTAAAACAAGTACTGGCACCCACCGCTCCTAACTATGTACTTTATTTTGTTTTTCGAAAGATTTAAACATGTTTAAATAAATGTTTTAAGTGATTTTTTGATTCAGCTGATATGGGGTAACATTGATCACCCAAGTAAACAACGTTCGCTAGTATTGGAAATGTCGGTACTTACTAAAATCAGGGCCCCTGAAGCCGAATATGAAGACCAAACTCTTACAAGTCATTTACTTTTTGAGTTATTTCAAAATTAAAAACACCTTGAACCGCGGAATACGCCTAAAAGTAGGCAATTTCCTCATGAAATTCTACATTCGTAATAGTAATTAGTTAATGTTGCCTAATTGAATAAACTTATGAAAGATTTGACAACGGAATCGTATTTGGCGATGCCATTTTTAGTAACACCCGCATTTTCCTTGATCACATCGTCTGCAGAACTCATGTGAGACATGAATTTTCGGTAGTGTCAGTGAAAATGATAGAAATCATTGTTTCAAAAAGTTGACAAATTTGCGCATGAACTAAACGCAATTTTGGCAAAAACCTTAATTATCATTAGCTTATGAATATACGAAAGAGAGGCACCATTCATGGTTCGAAAATGTTTCATCAATAAATCTTTATTTGAACGTTTAACAAGATGAGTCATCCCTATCAATGTTACCCCGCTGATCAATGTTACCCCGGATAACGGTAGTTCGTTAATGTTGCCGAATTGAGCATACTTATGAATGTTTTGATAATGAATGTTTTGATAACGGAATCGGAATCATTTTTAATAAAAATTGCATTTTTCTTGTTCATATCGTTTGCAGAACTTATGTGAGACATGAATCTTCGGTAGTGTCATCCTTACCCATTGAAATCATTGTTTCGAAAAGTTGACAAATTCACGCATAAGATAAACGCAATATTCGCAAAAATCTTCACTTTCATTAGCTCATGAATATAAGAAAGAGAAGCACCATTCATAATTTGGACAAGTCAGGTAAAAATGACCCCAATTTCCTTTTCAATCAAGTTTTATCGAACTCATTAGTATAAATCTATTTCCAGCTCAACTTGTTTCTATAGTTTCGACTAAGGACGTTGTGCGAGAACTAAATTAGAAATTGAGATCAACTTTGGCCTTGTGTATTTTTTTTGGTTGCTCCTATCAAAAATCTTTCTGTGGAATTGGGGTTGCTACCATCAAGAAGCTTTCAGAAATCCTTTAAGAAATTTCCTATAAAATTGCTGGAGAAAAACCCCCCAAGAATCCCTGAAGATATTTCGCTAGAAATTCTTTGAAAAAATCCGGATGAATACCTTGGGTTTGATTCCTTAAGGAATTTTGGGAGTAATCCCTTGATGAATTCTGCGATGAATCCTTTGAAAAATTCCGGAAGGAATCTCTTGAGTATTTCCGGTGAATTAATCCTTCTAATAAATTTCTGGTAAAATCCTTGGAGGAATTCATGATAATCCTCGGGAATCCTAGGAGCTATTCCGGGAGGAATTCCTCAAGAATAAAATCCTTGAGGAATTTCGGGAGGCATCCCTTGTTTATTTCCGGAAGATTTTTTTTTAGGAATTCCGGAGGGAATCCCTTAAGGAATTCCGGGAGGACTTCCTGGAGGAGAGTTCCTGGAGAAATCTCTTGTAGAATCCTCTAGAGAAACTCGTGGAAGACAATTCTGGTAGAATCCTTTGATAAACTCTGGGAGGAATCCCTAATAAATTGCCTGATAGAACCCAGAATAACCCTAGAGAAAATTCTGAAGAAACCTTCAGAAGAATTCCTGATAGAATCCGTGATAGAACTTGTGATGGAATTTCAGAAGTTGGATGGAATCTCAAGTGGATTTTATAAAAAAAAAATCTTAGAAGTGCATCTATTGGAATCCATGGAAGAACGTCTCATGGAACCCCTGCTCTCCCCCCCCCCCCTGCAGAAACTCCCAACCCCCCCAAAAAATCTATTGAAGGACTCCTGATGAAACCCAACAAGAATTCCTGTTCTGGAGTAATTGTCACCTGGAGACTCCACCTGATCTCTGAAGAAACTTCAGATGGAATCTCTAGTGGAACTCCTTATGGAATCCCTATAGGAATTGTTGATGAAATCCCTGGAGGATTTCCTGATAAGATTCCCGATAGCACTTCTGATAGAATCTGTAGAGGAGCTCCTTATGATATCCCAAGAAGAACTTTGATGGAAGCCCTAAAGGTACTCCTGATAAACTCCCTATAGGAACTCCTGATGGAATCCCTGGAGGAATTTCCGTTGAGATTCCAATTGAAATCTCTAGAGGAAACTAGAAAATATCCTGAAAAAATTCATCAGGGAACTCCTGATTTTAATCTCTGGAAGAATTTCAGGTGAAATCTCTGAAGGAACTGTTGATGAAACCCCTGGAGCAACTCCTTGTGAAATCCCCAGAAGAATTCTAATGAAAGCCCTGAATGTACTCCTGATAGAATTCCTATATGAATTTTTGATTTAATCTCTAGAGGAACTCCTGATAGAATTCTTGATGGAATATCTAGAGGAAATTCCGATGGAATCCCTAAAGGGACTAATAAGGGAAATTCCGAAGAAGCTCTTGATGGAATTCATGAATGTATCATTAGAAGTACTCTTGTTAAATTCCGTACAATAACTCCTGAACCCTAGAGAAACTACTGACGGAATCCCTGTAGGAACTGCTGATGGAATCTTTTGAGGAAATTTTGATGGAGTTGCTGGTGGAATCTCTGAAGGAATTCCTGGTGGAATGCTTACAGAAACTTCTGATGGAAACTTTTGAAGTTGTCCTGATGGATTCTCTGGAATAAGTTTTTAAGGATTCTCTAGAAGAACTCCTGATAGAATTTCCTGAGGAATCGTATGAGGAATTCCAGGTGAACTTTCGGTAGGAATTTCTAAAGGAATTCTTATAGCAATTCCTTGTTAAATCATTGGACAAAATCTTCATTACATTTCTGGATGAACACCTGGTGGAATAATTAAGGAATTACCGATGAAATCCATGAAGGAATTTTGATAGAATTCCTAAAAAAATCCTGCAGCTCTACCAGGAGAAATTCCTGACAGATTTCTTTTGAGAATTCCTTATACAATCCCTTGAGGAATTCCCTATGTTGCTTTTTAATGAATCACAGGTAAAACTGCTGATGGATATTAAGCAAATCCAATTAAATCGCTCGTGCAATGCTTATAAGGAAGCTCAAGAGCGCACATTTGCTAGACAACCATGGCGAATACGCTGCGTACCGTTTTGACCGTACCGTACCGTTTCCGTACACTTAAGGTCAACAATGATTTCAAATGCATCTGATAAGCATAAATTAGAAAAAAAAAAATTGTGAATGTTTCCATTTTTTTGCACAACCTAACTGTTAACTATTGGATGTACGGATGAAAATGTTGATATAAATATTTTTAGTTTTGTTTTTACGAAAAGTGTGTACTGGTAACAACATTTTGATTGAAATGCCGAACACTATGTTCATTCTGTTTCATATTCCGAACAGCTTGATTCAAATTCCGAACAGCACGAATAAATCTTGTTCAAATAAATAATTTCTGGGCGTGTTTTACTGACCCCGAACTAGAGAATCATTACAACTCCAAGTATAAAATAGATTGAAATAATTTCAAACTGAATTCAAAATGACTACAATTTCCTTGCAATTTGATGACATATTTCAGCGTACATAATACAAACGCCATACGAAAACTGAGTCTTTGAAATATGAGTCTATTCGGAATTTGAGACAAAACGGTAAATTCATACATTTTGACTTGCCACCCATCTGCATCGACAGTTCATGGGACGTCGAAGCTTCAATTAGACATGCTGACATCGATGTTCGTGCAACACCCCTACAGACAGTACGATCAGTTTGTCAAACAATTCTGGAATTTCTAGAAGAACTCCTGAAGGAGTATTTTTGAATACTCGAGCATCGAACACGTTTCATGCCCGTAGAAGACTACCGGCCTCATGAGCGTTTTGTACATGATACATTTGGTGCGGGTGTGAATCTCTTTTGACCGCAGCCATTGGACCGACCTCTTCTGTTGATGCGCCTCAGTATTTCACGGCTAACGTTATTGTCAGACGTCAGCAAGAATCCAAGGTAGACGAACTCGTCGACCACCTCAAACGTATCCCCGTCTATCGTAACACTGCTACCTAGTCGAGCCCTGTCGCGCTCGGCCCCACCAGCTGGCATGTACTTTGTCTTGGTCGCATTCACCACCAGCCCAACCTTTGCTGCCTCGCGTTTCAGGCGGGTGTACAGGTCTGCCACCTTTTCAAATGTTCGGCCGACAATGTCCATATCATCCGCAGAGCAAACAAATTGACTGGATCTCGTAAAAATCGTACTTCGGCTGTTGAGCCCGGCTCTCCGCATAACATCTTCTAGCGTAATATTGAAAAACAGGCACGACAGTGCATCACCTTGACGTAGTCCCCGGCGGAATCCAAACGAACTGGAATGTTCGTCTGAAACCTTCACACAATTTTGCACTTTTTCCATCGTTGCTATTATCAGTCTCGTGAGCTTCTCGGGAAAGCTGTTCTCGTCCATGATTTTCCATAGCTGTACGCGGTCGATACTATCGTATGCCGCCTTGAAATCGATGGAAAGGTGATGCGTTGGGACCTGGTATTCACGATATTTGTGGAGGATTTGCCGAACAGTAAAGATCTGGTCCGTTGTCGATCGACCGTCAACGAAGCCGGCTTGATAACTTCCCACGAACTTGCTTACTATAGGTGACAGGCGACGAAAGATGATCTGGTATAATACTTTGTAGGCCGCATTTAGAATGGTGATCTAGAAAGTTTTCACAACCTGAGCTGTAGCCTTTCTTGTAGATGGGGCATATTACCCCTTCCTTCCACTCCTCCGATAGCTGTTCTGTTTCCTAGATTCTGCCTATCAGACAGTGCAAACAAACGGCCAGCCTCTCTGGGCCCATCTTTATGAGTTCAGCTCCGATACCATCCTTACCAGCAGCTTTATTGTTCTTGAGCTGGTGAATGTCATCCTTAACCTCCCTCAAAATGGGGGCTGTGGTTTTCATCCTCCGAAAGCATTTCCTCCGTTGTCCCGACCTCCATTGCCTGTGCTCTCAGCACCATTCAGATGTTCGTCGAAGTGCTGCTTCCACCTTTCGATCACCTCACGCTCGTCCGTTAAAATGCTCCCATCCTTATCCCTGCACATCTCGGTTCGCGATACGAAGCCGTTGCGGGACTTGTTGAGCTTCTGATAGAGCTTGCGTGTTTATTGAGACCGGCACAGCTGTTCCATCTCCTCACACTCCGTATCCTCCAAGCGGCGATAGTTGTCTGGAGAAATATTTAGATAGATGGATATCTTTATTTAAGAGATTTGCAGCCCGAGGCTGGCTCATCTCTTTAGATAACATAGAAATATTTAGAGTAATTCATGTGGCGATTTTGCTGGTCTTTGGAAAAAAATCGGCATGTATTCGGCAAAGTTGTTCAGTTGCTCAAGGACTAGTTGATTCAAAATTTCACCACCAGGCAGCGCTAGTGAGCATAAAAATTGTCTCTTGCAGATGCCTCAGGAGCCTGGCCACTTAGAAAGATGGCATTTTCCAGCAAAGTTGTTTAGTAGCTCAAGGGCTATTTTGAGCCAAAAATCAAATTATTGCTACCAGGCGAGGCTAGTGAGTATTAAACTTTTGTTTCAATGATATTTCAGGTTCCTGACTATTTGAAAATATGGAATCTGCGACATTCTCGAATTCATGTCAGCCCTTGATCTTCCTAACAAATTTACCGAATATGGTTTGTCTGGATTCAATTTATAATTTGAGCCATTTCAAGTTAAACATGAAAAACCAAAAGTATTGTACATCCGCGCGACAAAAAAAAATGTCGCGTGACAACCTAAAGGTTAAAAATTATGAAAATGGGAGAAAAAAAAACTAAAAAGCTGAAATAACGCCAGAAACGAGAAGAAGACTTCTATATTTGATATTTGGCAGTGTGTCCATTTAGATCTGTATGAAAAAATTCTGGCATCACTGCTATCTGCATGTTTGCAATTAATTCGGTCGTGCTTTTATATTGATTTTCTTTGTGAAATTCTGAATTTTAAATCATCGTTTTTTTGCCGTTTTGCATCTACCTTATGTGAAGTGAATTCGTGGTTCCTCATTGTGATCGTGTGAAACTTTAGCATATTCGCGATAGTTTGTTTTTGTTTGATCTGCTAAACCCCTAGAGCCTACTTCCATCCACGCCGATTTTTTCCAACTGGAGCGACATCTGCTGGACAATAACAAAAGCTTCAATCAAGCAGATGAGAAATCACCCCTTACTTTGCTTGTTTCTGCCATCACTGAACTGAGTATTGAAATAAAGCAGCTTAATGTGAAGCCCACAGCTCATGCATCACCAGCAGCTAATAAACGTTGGCCTGCTATTGATCAGCGTAGAGGTACAAAGCGTCCTCGTGTGCATTAAACTAGTGCGCCTCAATCGGATGCTTGTCGCGTATGCAGCAAAAAAACGCAAGATAATGCAAGATAATGTCGTTCCAATTAGCAAGGTCTATGTGGAACCAAGATTCTGGTTTTATCTCTCCAAGATTTGCCCAGATGTCACCGTGGAAGCTGTTCGTGCAATGACGAAAGCCAACCTGAATATCGATAATGATCTAATCGTGGTGAAACTTGTTCCAAAAGGTAAAGCTATCGAATCACTTTCCTTTGTATCGTTCAAAATTGGACTAGACCCTTCGCTCAAGAATAAAGTGCTTGATTCAGAAACATGGCCTGAGGGCCTACTGTTCTATGGAGCCCCAAAATTTCGCGTTCCTCTGAGGATCAACGTGCAATCAACACCGCTAGGAACACATTTATCTTCAATCACTCCCGTCATGGCTTTGAGCTGAGTATAACCCAGGACGCAACAATCTAAGTATTTTGGAAGCCCTGTATCCCCCCATAACAGTCCCGTTTTTCCCGCCAGCGTTGGTCAGTCGTCCTGGTCCTGTGTTTGGGTGTGGAAAAGGGTCTTCCAAACCGAATGTCAAGGCGAGTATCATCAAATTCAATCAAATGCCATATCAGTTACTTCAAACGCTTTTAGTTCGACTGTTCCAACCCACACTTCAACTAATGCTACGTCAACACCGGAATGCACGCCTGCACGCCTGCACGCCTTATGGAAGCCCCTGATCTTTTTGTCACAGTCGAGCCACTCCTGCCAGCGTTCAGCAGTCATCCCGGCCCTGTGTATGAGTTAGGTGACGGGGTCTTCCGAACCGTATTTGCAGGCAAGTATGCATGTAATTCGAACAATTCTCTTCCGGTAATGTCTACCGTTTCCAGCAACGCAACTGATTCGTTAGCGTGCTCTGTTCATCATTCTACGGTGTCGTCGGCAAAGCCCTGTATGTTCCATTGCCGAAGCTAGTGCAACTGAAAATCGTGCAACATCGAGGTCCATACATCGTTCTATCTCGGTGTACTATTAAAACGTCAGAGGATTGCGCACCAAACTTGTCCAGCTGCGACTGCTGCTAATCAGCTATGACTACGACGTGCTTGTTTTTACCGAGACGTGGTTGCGTGATGATATTGAAAATGCTGAAATCTCATCTGACTATACGCTTTTTCACAGCGACCGTAGTCCATCAACTAGTCAATATTTGCGCGGTGGTGGCGTACTAATTGCTGTAAAAATCTCCTTTACTGTGAGGCGATTTCATTGTCCAACTGTGAAGAATTGTAACAGATAGCAGTCTGTGTGAAATCGCAATTTTGTTCGCTCTACATAGTTGCTGTTTATCTTCATCCAAACACAAATGCCGATCTGTATTCTGCTCATGGAAATTCAGTGCAATCAATCGTGAATCGCACATCGGGCATAGACATCATTTTGTTCTTAGGTGACTTTAACCTGCTTAATTTGCAATGGGTTTTGGACGACGACGTAAATGATTATATCCCAACGAACAATTCTTCCGAACAAGAACAATGTCACATTGAATCCTTGTTCTCATCTGGTTTACGACAAGTCAACAATGTAATGAATACGCGCGGTAGACTTCTTGATCTTGTGTTCGTAAGTCTACCAGAATTTTTGGATTTGACAGAACGTCCCTTACAAATTTTACCTATTGACACTCATTACATGCCGCTTGTTTTACTATTTGACGTGAGCGACGAGAATTCGATCGAGTTTGATAGCCGTGACGACGATCTCAGATACGATTTTACTGTGACTTCAACCAACTAAAAGAAGCATTTTCAGATACCGATTGGAACTCGTAACTGCAAGGCTCCATTGAAGATGAATCGGTTTCGTTATTTTACGATAAGATTTCCACAGTATGCAGTTCTTCTGTTCCTCTAAAACGAAGGGACGTCAACTCTATGTTCAACAAACCGTGGTGGACCTCGGAACTGCGTCATTTTCAAAACGTGCTTCGAAAGGCTCGTCACCGTTTTTTTCTCACCAAATCTGAAAACGACAGAATCAATCTACGTGAAGTGGAAATATCCTACAAAACATTACTGCTATCGACTTATGGAGCTTTCTAAACCAAGGTTCAGAACAATGTTAAGCAAAGTCTATCTCGTTTCTGGGATTTCGTCAAAAAGCAAAAATCATCTGCTCGCGTTCCTAACAACGTAAAAAACTACGATCTTCATGCAAGCTCAAACGTGGAAGCCGCCAATCTTTTCGCCTCGTTTTTCAAAAGTGTGTTCAGTAAGGTCTCTCCCGTATGGCGTCGTGACAGCTTTGCTCATATTCCGTCGTATAACATCCGCCTTCCCATGATCCAGTTCTCTCCTGAAGAAGTATTGAAAGCCATCGATGATCTTGCTTGAGCTTGAGCTTGAGCTTGAGCTTGATTAGCCGCCCGTGGATGCACTCCAGTATCGCCAGATCAGCTGCACTTACACAAGGAACCAACCGAATGACTGCTTGGGACTAACAGGCATCCTCAGTGTATAAGTGCTAGTAATCTTCTATTTTTAGGCAACAATGGCACCTGCCACGTCAGAATGCAGACCAATGAGGGGAAGGGGGAGGAATTGATGATGCATTGAACTGGCTCCCACGTAGACCGTATATTCCACTGCATCCACGCCAGATCATGCGGGAATGTATGGATTGGGGGAAGGCATGGCAGAGAGGTTTGCTTTTGTGGTTAGCAGACTGCCTATGTATCAGGCGTAAGAAAGGCGTGCGCGTGGAAGTAGGAAGCGTTAGGGAAACGGTTTCTTGTCCGTCTCTGGTTCTAGCGTTTGCTATGAACGAATAGTTTGAGAGTGATATATTTAAAATGGAAGATAGAAGCAAGTGAGAGATATACAACTACAAAGTACGAGGAAAGGGACGGGCCTGGGATTGAACCCATGACCTTCTGCATATGAAGCAGAAGCGGTAGCCATCAGACCACCAACCCCGTCCTATTGAAAGCCATCGATGATCTTGATATAAAAAAGGGCTGGGGACAGACGGTATTCCACCTGTGCTCTTGAAAAAAATCTTTGTGGAACTATCGATTTCTTCTGTTCAATCGATCGCTCAGTGAAAGAACGTTTCCAATGTTTTGGAAAACAGCATCTGTTGTGCCCATCCATAAATCTGGCAACATGAGTCGCGTTGAAAATTATTGTGGCGTCTCTATTTTGTGCTGTTTAAGCAATGTTCTTAAAAAGCTAATGCATGATATAATGTATACCATCGCCTCACCTATAATCTGCGACAGTCAACATGGCTTCATGAAGCATCGATCGACAACATTCAATCTAATGTATTATGTTACCAACTTATCACGTGAAATTGAAGGGAGGAGGCAAGTCGACGCGGTGTACATAGATTTTACCAAAGCTTTCAATACGTTCAAGGAACATGTGAAGACAACGAGTGCCAAAACATTCTCAGTGCTAGGATTTATACACCGACATGCTGCGGAATTTACCGATGTATACGCATTGAAAGTACTATATTGTGCGTTAGTACGTAGCATCTTAGAGTACGCCTCCCCGTTATGGTCCCCATATCATGTTACGGATGTGCTCAATCGAATGTGTCCAAAAGAAATTCGTACGTTTTGCATTGCGACTGCTTCCTTGGAATGATCCGAAAATCTTCCTCCATATGCTGAACGCTGTCAACTGATAGGATTAGAGCCATTATCTTGCAGACGTGAGAGAAGTCAACGGTTGTTAGTTTTCGATATCATCACAAATGCGATTGATTGTCCCGTGTTTCTTGAGCAACCACCGCTCTACATCCCTCCTCGTAGTTTCCGAAACTCTCCATTGCTTGCTGTTCCATATCACCGGACAAATTACGGCTACAACAACCCACTTGACTCTTGCATTAGATCTTTCAATGGAATTTGTGACGAATTCGATTTTGATATATCCAAACACGTGTTCAAAAACCGTATAAGTAGGCCATAGGAAATTTAGATATAGTTAATTCAGTCTGTACGACTTTCAGTCGAAGACGGTGAAATCTGTATAAATAAAAATGGAATGATGTTTGTATGTCACGAAATGGCTTGAGAACGGGAGTTTGGACTTACATGATTCTTTCACTGATGAATTCGTCCAGAACTCCGACGTGTTTGTACGAAGAAAAAATTTAAGAAAATCTTCGGAATTGTGGGCAAAACGGGAGAAAACTAATCTGACATTTTGTACACGGGACTTGCATAGCGTTTTTCAACAGCCTACTTGATGACAAGACGAAGTTTGCCGGGACCACTAGTAAATACATAAATAAATAAATAAAAATCATGATTTTTAAGTTGTCGTATGATAAAACTATATGTTGGTCTAAAAATGTCCACATTACACCCTATCGGAACAGGTTCCGCAACATTACGACCAAATTTAGTCCAATCTAATTGTAATAATAAACCATGAAACTTGAACCGTTGTACAATATATGCGTAACTTCTAAATATGGTATGTAGAATGATCAGAATCCTCTTTGTTGCAACGAGAGAAACCTTCGCCATTACCACCCGCCGATTGTTTGATAATTAAAGCACAGACTCCTTCTCAGTGCTGCTGCGTCTGCTTCCGTGGATGTTTCTCATCGTATGGCCTCAGAATGTCACTTTCTTCTCATTCGGATCGTAAATTCAACAAATTTAACCATGTTTCATTTGCCTCTTGCTGAAATCGCGTCCTTCACCCGTTTTATCCACAATCAGGGCGAATCCAGGGATCTACCCTAATCTGTCTGCGGCGATCGGGATACGGTTCCAAATGAAGAGGCTCTGCTGGTTTGCTGCCACAAAACCAAGGATTGGTCTCATTAGCACCATGAGTCGCATATGTGTAGATTTCAATTTAGATTAGGAAGCATCCCTCCAGCTGTGCGCACATCGAAAACTGCTCACCTAAATTATAACAAACTACTCGGAGTGAGTCTGAGGCATCGAGTTTCATTCTCCAAGCAGCAAACAGTGAGTCGGTTAATCATATTTGTACGAGCCATGAAATGGATATGACCGCAAGGTGCCCGACGAGATGTCATTGGCTTGTTCTGAACGGATTTTCGGAAGCAGGTGAACTGTTACGATCCAAATTAGTCCAGCACAATAATTGGGATGCGTGATCTAACTAGGGAGAATGAATGATAATGATCGTTTGTTTGATTTGATCTTGGGACTTCTCAGAAACGATCATTGCACCATGCTACCTAATTGGTTGAACCAATAAGTGTGACTTGCTAAACGCAAACGCTCTGATTTGCAACAGGTCTTGGAATTACCGAGCAACGACTCCCCGCTGTAGAACTGTCCGGTATCAAAGAGCTGAGATCGCGTTGGTGCGATATAGTCTGCAGGAGCACAAATAGATGGAAAGCCATCTTACTCGGCAGGGGAGGTAGATGGGTAGACGTTGGCGATTGAGGAATCGGATGCAGTTCATTCCACCGTCATCTCACTGGTCAGACTTGTGCAGTTTTCTGTGAATTCCACTGTCATTGCTTGAAACTGTGTAGTTGATTCAGATCATCTACTGAAATAAATAAACGGCCATTATGAGCTTGTGATATCAATTATGGAATGTGTTTTATGATTCGTTTCTAGATTGCGGTCATAAATTATAGTACATATCGTTTGAGAAATGTGCGCAAGAAATCACCAAGGACATGAAACATGTTTGCAACTTGCATTTTGTGTTCTTCTTCTGTTTTACATTACACCCCCACTGAAACCAGGCCTGCTCGTCAGCTAAGTGTTCGTAAGGCATTTCAATTTGAACTTAGATACGTTGGACACTGATTGCATTGCATTGGAATGATTCCAGATAAAGTTTACCTCTGAGCTTTGAAGCACCAAAAATATTTTGTTTACCCGCCTTTAGGATAACCACTTGGCTTAGACCTAGGAAGAAGGCACATATAATAGACACGAAATATTTTCTCATAAATAGAATATAAACTAGAAGGTAACTCCAGCTCCAGCCAACGACAATTAAGGCAGGCTTGGTGAAAATTGCTAGTTTTCTTTGGCTGTGTAGCTTATATCTTTCCGGACAAACATTGGAAAAGGGCTACAGTTTTCTTTGCGTTTAACTGTCATTTTTATTGAAAACACTTCAAATATGCGTATTTCAATACTTTATATTCAATCGGAATAAAAGGTTCATTTGATTTGTGTTACCTTTGATAAAACACAAAAATATACTTTGATAAATTACGCGTCTTTATCATGTTTGTTCATTGATTAAGATCCCGGCTCACAGTGACAGTTGATGACAGACACTTGTACAAAGTAAATCTAATCAATCCGTAGCAGCTTTCAAATCAACATTTCTCGAAAATTCATTCATATAGACTCAAGTCAAAAAAGTATACAAACTTACTTTATCGATCCTACGTGTTTCGCAGACGAAATTCTACACGTTTCGCTCTAAACCAACTCGATTTTTCACTTTTAGAACGTTTAATTTTTCTATTTACAAAACGACAAAAGCAAGATTTTCAACTTTCGCAACCAAACCACTACTTTCGCCGCCTCGCTGTATGGAGAGACAAAGTGAGTTAACCACGAATCAAAACAAAACACTTCTTGAGTCAATTTTTCACTGGTAGAAAAACGTCGCAAGTTACTGAATAAAACGGCTTATCATTTTGTCATAAAATTCCTGGGTGAAATAATAGGAACTCCATAGTTTTTGAACGTGTGCTCATTGCATGCAAAATTTAGCAATGTACACATCGAAAAAATGTTAAAAAGTTGATTCATTTTAAAACAGTTTTAGAAGACAGGTTGTGATTCTTTTGAATTAATTTTCTCAAAACCGTATGGAAGTTACTTTCGTCGATTTGAAAAAGTAATCGAAATTTGTTATCATAAGTTAAGTCTCATAAGATCACAGGTTAGTTCGGTAGAAAATGTATACACTCGCATTGCATGCTAATAATCATCACATAATATATACACGTATATCGCCTCCACTACGTAGAAAGCCTTTTTGTGACATCTTATAATTGTCTGGGTATTACACAGTAAAGGAAATTTAGACACTTTGCCGCGTATACCACACATATATGGTCGGCGTTAAGTCAGAGTGGACCAAGTGACATTTTTCATATTTTGAGAAAAATGGGTTTAAAGTCTAACGCACTGTAATTATTGAACTCGTTTAAATTTTGCTTCAATATTTCTACACCTCTTTGTACTACTTTTAAACAATATAATGTGAAGTGATAATCATGAAAAATCAAAATCCAAACCTCTGATAGAAAGATTTTCTGATGTACTTTTATTTTCATAAAAAAACTTTGTTTTTACGATGCTTCGTTCTTGAGTTATGATTTTTCAGAGTAAGTAGTGTCAGTTCCCAAATGGGATGAATAACTATGAAAGATATAGCTGTTAAAATAAAACGGTTTGCGTTGTCAGGAGTTCCAAGTTCAAAAATATTCATGTAAAAATCTAATTAAGGTTGGACATTACCTATGAAACTGAATGAAAACATCGAAGTTATTGACCAAAAAGGATATGTTTTGTTGTTGGCAAAATATGGTTTTATTTACGAACCACAAATTCCTTTACATCCCATTTCGCAAAAAATCACAGATTCTCATGATTATCTCAGAAATTTGTCATATGATTCTCATAATTGTATTTGGCTGTTGATATACACGACGAAAGAATGGTAGGGCTGTTATTTGTTCAATTATTGACATACTAGATGTTGCTTGAAATTCGAGTTGAATTTTTATTGCATACCTTTACACCCCATTTTACGGTATGTTGAAAATATGCTGTCAAGATGTATTATAAACGTTATTATTAATTGAAAAAACTACACTATAAATTTCTAACCGCATATGAAACTTCCCTACTATCCCTGAATATAATCCGTTTTCATAATTTTTCATCTTATATCCTGGGCTTCGTGGCCATGCGGTTAGCGACGTCAGTCGTTTAGACGTATGGTGCCACGGGGTGTGGGTTCGATTCCCACTCCAGTCGGTGGAAACTTTTCGTCAAACGAAAAATTTATCACTGGGCTACTGGGTGTTTCGTGTGTTGTCCGTTGCCTAATGTTAGTGATCGTTCAGTCTGTGCAGCCTTGGACTGAAGACGATGTAAATCAGTGCTTCCCAAACTTTTTCAACTTTCGCCCCTTGAGGCCAATATTTAATCGGAATCGCCTCCCTGATATGTGATTCAAATATTTTATTTACACGCCAAAAATATATTCGACTGGTATATCCATAGAATCATAATACAATAATAAATAAAATAAAAATACATAAATTATTTTTAGAAATTGTGAATAATAACTGCTTGATGTTTCTGGGTAAGCTTTTGCTATGCAATCCAAAAACCCTGCCACAATATATGAAAATCCAGTATGTTTTCAACTCATTTTTCTATGCAATATATAAAAAGAGCATTTTATCGAACACCAAGAAAAACTCAGATTTTTCCAGATGTTCCGAAGGTTCAAATTCGAAGACTTCTGATATTTCTTGAAATCTGTTTTTAAATAGTGTTTTTCGTCTGCGGTTTTATCTAAAATCCGCTAAATTTTTCATAATATGATTTGTACCGTAAGAAATGATAAGAATGGGAGCAACCAAAACTTCAAAATAGGTACTGTAGTTTTTTATAAGCTGGATGCCAATTAAAGAAACATTAGTTAATCTTATCAAAGCTCCCAAACAAAATGTACAGTTCCTTTTATAAAATTTTGGGCATTTGCAAAAATTTCTTTAAAAAAATTGCTCCAAAATATGTTGTGTATTTTAATTGTTATCTGTGATTACTCATTTCGACCTAATGAAAATCTCAAATACCGACAATTCTCAAAACTCACATGATATTAAAAAACCTGCATAAAAAAGTGCATAAAACTAACATTTTGTGTCTGACAATAACTTTAAAACTACCATATATAGAGATATAACGATTAAGGTAAAATAGTCTTGTAATTAGATGAGTTTGGAATTGATTAACTTTCAGAAGTGTGTCCTCGAAAGGTTGTTAGTAATTATTTTCAAATGCTCCCGTGTTATCCTTTTCGCCCCCTTTCTGGATTTTTCGCCCCCCAAATTCTGTTTTACAATTTTTCGCCCCCTTGAGCCTGAAAATCGCCCTTGAGCCTGAAAATGATTGAAGCTCGACATGCATCTGATTAATTTGTAGCAATCAGGTTTTTTATATCGCTTGCAGATAGCTTTATTACAACCAAAACATTGGCTTGTATTATTATACTTGTTTTTAATTATGAATCGTGGTTTACGGCTAACCAGCCGAGTGGAAGCTTAACAACTACCGAAAAGCTAAATATTACATATTCTTTGCAATTGGATTAAATGGACAAATTGATGTGAAGTTTTGCGAAAAAGTTACACGTCTTCTCAGTGAGAATCGAACTCACGACTCCCTGATCTCTAGTTTGGGCGCGTTACCCCTACGCCATGAGAGGACTCATGAACGCAGAAGTTAACCTGAATTCGATTTCAGCTCAATAATCACGTGGTCCTTTTCGCAAAGTGCACCTCTTTTGTAAGAATTATATGCCCATTCAAACACAACGCTTTCTATTTATATCCAATGCCTAGCGATTATGACAGAATTACAACAGAAAAATACAACAAATGAACAAAACATAGAATAATAACTTCTATATGACTAGCTGTGTTACCTGGGGATTTCTGGAGGGTAAAGCAAGGAAGTTGGAAGTTGAAGCGTAAAAAGAAGGAGCGTAAGCTGTAATCTCGAGCATAAATAGAGGGGGTGTGTTGCGAGAACATAGAACCGAACGCTATATAGCAGATATCAAACTCCAGTCTTGGCTGAAAATCAGCTTCGATTTGAAACTTATTTTACATAAATTTCGTGCTCGTCGGTCATGTTCCATCTAACAACCTGTGGTATTAATCTAAAGTTAGTCTAAGTTACTCAATGTTTACTGAAACTTACTGTTTAGGAATAGTTGCATATTTAGATTTAACCTTAGATGTAAGTTCGAATGCAGTAACTTTTACAATAATGCATGTTGTTTCTCATTATTGCTATTACACTCCAGCGTGTCGAATCGGCACTCTAACAACAATGACTCTATTTTTCTTTTTTCTCATTGGATATCTATCTGTCATGTATTCTATACTTTATTTCAGGTGTAAAAGAAGGAAGCGTAAAAAAGTGAGCGCAAAAGTACACCTGTACAAAATCTAAACTGCTACGGCAAATGGAATGTAATATGTTGTTTACAGAATATCAATAAAATCTTTAATTTGTTTTACCAAATTAGGATGATAGTGTTGTCTAATAACACAGAACACCTAGATATAAGAAATTAATGTAATGTTTAAAATAATACTAATAAAAATTAAAAAAAAAAATAGTGAGCGCGGAAAGAGGCTGTATTTTTATGCAGCGTTTTTAATATCTTCTATTATCGTTAGTTTTTTTTTACTTATAAACTTTACGAAAACATCCGCAAAAAACGATAAAATATGACGATTTTTTCAATTATTACTTACCAATTTCCATAAACAGATTTGAAAGAACATCTAACCAATTTTTAAAACTATCCTATAGATTGCTTTAGATAAGTATAGCTTTAATTATGGTTTTTAATACATGATTTTTAAAACGTTTATTTTGTTAGTACCCCTAGTGCATTTCAAAAATTTAGTTGTGTGGAAACAATTATGTACATATATACTATTTTGAGATTTCGTAATTTTGCTATAATCCAAATCCAACTTGTCATATTATTTTTACAAAACTGGCAGAGAAAAAAAAACAACTTTAGACCCACAAGTTTATTGAAAATTCTGAAATATAAATCATCTCATGCTCAAACCCAAATGCAAATTTGTTGTTCGGTCGGCTCCAGTAATACACAAATCCAGTATATGAGGCCTGAATCACAATTAAGGACACGTCCGTTCGGTTTCGCTCGAACGTTCTCCCGGGCTTTACTTTGCGATGGCAAGTGTTCGATTCGCTTTCATCCTTGTACCATACGGCCAATAGACCTCTGAGCCATCAGGACTTTTTGTTTATCGGGTCGAAGCACATTATTTATATTCCGAGTAGTTGTGATTTAAAATGTGAGAATTGGTATTTTCACAATGAGAACATGCATTACTGGCTAGAAAGTTAATTATACTGTGAAGAAATGTGAGAGGTGTTATTGAAAAATCGTTAGAGAAAGTTGAATGTTTGGAATATGAGTCATGTTAAAAATTTGAGACGAAACGGTATGTAGCCGATAGCCTATAGTGATGCCAGTACAGTTGAATAGCAATTTTTACAATTTATTTTAAAAATATTCTTGCAGTTTTATACGATTTTTGTACGTAACAAAACAAATAAATGCATTTTTAGACTTTTTCCATTTTTTGTATGAAAAGGAATCACTGTGCGACCTAGCGGTGCCTTAATCTTTCTTGGAACAATATCGTTCAATGGAAAAACAAACATTCATGACTATAAATCGCTACCTGCATGTCGTGCCGTACGGGTGTGTAGCCCTAAATGCGAGAACACAGAAGCACTGATGATTTCGGGATATGTATTCCTCGGATAACCGATTTGGTCGGACGGAAAGTGCAGACCCGAGCGATAGTGTTGCGCATTAATATTCCGTGTCTGGAGTGCTCTGTCGTCGTTGTAGGTGATGGAGGTCTTCCTGGACGGTACGGAATTCCAAGAACTTGAACTACGCGTGGACATGAACACGAGCAGCCGACTTTCCGAGTATTATTCTAGTCAGTCTGAGCAAATTTGTCGTGAGTTTTGTCAGCGGAGCTCGGTTGCATATTTATGAGAGGAAGTGTTTTTTGCATACTCGATCAGCGAATCATTACTCAATTTTACCGTCAATGAATGGACGATAATTAAAATATCAAAAGTTTAAAAGCGGCAATATCTCGTTTGTCTTCAGCAGGTTCGACAGATCTGCCTATCGAAAGAAAAATTCATAAAGAGAAAAAGAAGGCCGAACCAGTCAATCGAGCCGGTCTTTGTTAGATAATTAGAAGACTGCTACACTTCATGTAATCCCATCATGCCGAAAACTGTCTCGTCCTGCCCACTTTTCACGAACTTCATCGCGTGGTATGCCCGGCTCATCAAAGACTTCCAAAAAGCGCCCAAGTCAAGTTGAGAGCCCGCACTCATCTCCACTTTGCAGGTCATAGGAGACGAGCATTGTTCACAAGCACCTTGTTTCTTCCCTTTGCCGCCTAGCCAGGCCGAACTCAGACAGACCCTTAACGCCATCAATTGGCGCTCGATGTCTTCCCTACTTGAGGTGGGGAGCTCCGAAAAAGAGTTGTCTTAATCTTGTTGTCGATTGATGGTGATTTTGCGCCGGTCATGGCTCCTCAATGTGCGGCTGCTCTTGTCTATATCTAAATACCAATCGCATTGTTTTAAAACACCACTCAACCCATCGTTGCTCTGCGGCGATTTTCCAACATCTCTATCGTCTAACCATTGGCAGACAGGCGATAGACAGCATAGCATCATCGTCATAATCGCCATCAACATGCGATTTTGGGAATGATGCTTCAAACATGAAAAACATGATCCCCAACATGCCGAAGTGGAGTAGAGCATGACTTCGAGGTTTTGGCAGGCGCTGAGACTGAGTGAAGGTGAAACATTTCACTTGTTTCGTCAATCGAGGAGGGTTGGTGATTTGCAACAAGCGGAGCTTGGGAATAAATAGTGCATATTCTGTAAAATGCTGTAAATTTGAACACTTACAGGGAAATTAACGTATTATCTGGTGTCTAAGCCGATGCCACGCTTCTTTTGTAATATTCTCGGACATTAGCAGACAAACTACGTGTTTGTCTGTCTACATTTCTGCACTGCTCAATCTTCTGTCGATTCGCACCGACACACTTGATAAAAGATTTTTTAAAGGTTTCTACAACGTTTTTCACATCTCATGTCACTGTGGAACTTTTGTCGGTAGACTCGTTTTCTTCGATAGCGTTCCCATAAGAAACTGCAGGCATAGGAGTTCCTGGGATAATATGCACTGTCGGGGCAAAACGCACCTTGCCTATTACTCTGGACGCCCTGGAAATATTATACAGTTTGAATAACTTAATAGGAAGATAGAATAATAATTCCGAAGGGCATGGTTCTGATGTAATTTTCCCGATCATCTCTCTTGCTATTTTGAAAGTGATAAATTAAAATCTTTTGCAACCTTCAACCATTGAACAGATGGTAAGAAACTGGATCAGTTGATGATGCGATGATTTGGCGTTTTTCAACAATAAAGGATGGAAAAAAGTCTTCAAATAGATTTCTCATATTCCAATAAAGTATCTTCACTCTGATTGACTAGATTGTACTTGTTTTGGAACTATTTTTCATCATTGTATGATTAACACATTTTAAGGCTATTTCTTAATATTCCGATATTCCATGTTATCAACATGTGATTTGGCTTCCGCAAGCTATACAGCACTTGAGCCCAGCTAGTGAATGGTTTGAAAATGTAATCCTTCAGTATCGTTAAACTAGTATCTCATACAATGATTTTTAACAAATATGCCTTTGCTTAACACTCAAATAGAAGTATTCATTACACTCATTAATGTATTACCAAACTCAGAATTGTCACATTCAATGCGATTAGTCGAACGACAAAAAAAACCTATGTTGCACAAGTTTGCGCACGATAAGTCTATGGTTTACCGAAACTTGATTTAATTATCTTCAATTTAAGACTAGTGCCATATGTGCGCGAGTGTGTGCTCACATTTCAAACTAAATTGAATTTCATTCGGTTTTCTCCATATATATTACAAGGAAGCAAAAAAAAACACAATTGTGTCGGTCATGTTCTTCCAAATGCTCTCAAGACTTCAGTTTTTACTCAATCTTTATAAAACCTTACAAAAAGACTAATTAATGGTCGATTAAAATACAAAAATATTTTGGGAATTAATAGTGCAAGTTAGTTTTTCGACTATTTTCCGCCCTCGCATCACTGTGCGGCGTCAGTCTCGAAGGCTCCCAAACATTGTTCACATCATTTGAGCAATTCTCGCTGAAACCAGGCCGCCATCGGCACCCATCGTTATAATTCCAATTTTATGTCACTGATAGCTAGTTTTCGATAAAACTTAAGGGTGGTCCTTTCTGTTTTCTCAAATTGGTGGACCACTCGTACGCCAGCTAGCTGAACAGTTTGCGAAAAAGCCCATTTTTTGATAAATCTTGGGTATTTCTTCACGGGATATGTCTCATATTTCGCTTGGAACACATAGCAAACTTAATGGCGTCTTATAGAGAAAGGATATAGCTCTTATTTAAACTTGAAAAAGTTTTGGCGGCCATTTTGAATTTTTTTAGAAAAATCGATTTTTCACCATTAGCGCACCGCTAGTTTTGAATTCTGAGACCACCATCAGAAAGCTGAGAAAAAATTGCGTAAGATAGGCTACAAAAACTAGGTGAGCAATGGTATTTACCCTATGATATTAACGATTTTCTAAATCATGTTCTACTATTTTGACGTATATGGCGAGTGCAAATATCATGCAAATATTTATTGTACAACAAAGAAACAAGTTTTCAATCGTTGGTGTATTATTTGAGACAGATGAAGAATAGGAGTATTAATTTGAGTGAAAAAATCTGGCGGCCATCTTGGATTTTGACGCCATCTTGGTTTTAAGTAGTAGAATGAGTTTTCACCTTGTTAGCACTCAACATGTTGAATTTCAATGCTACCGTTACACTTATTCTTCTTATTGTTCTTCTTTTTCCTCATGTTACGTCCCTACTGGAACAGAGCCAGCCCTTCAGCTTAACTAGTTTTAAAAACAAATCATCAAATAGGATTTTTTAACGCTTATTTGCTACGTGAATGATTCTTCTGCATATCTTCGAGTTGTAAAATAGCATTATTTCTTTCATTTATTTGGTCTAAAACCATTGATACAAATGAACAATCAGTTGAACAGCTGACGTAAGATAAGAAAGATAGAATCTGATTGTTTTTTTTTAACGGAGGCCTTATAATTCAACATGATGAGCACTGAGATGGTAAAAAATCATGCAACTGCTAAAAACCAAGATAGCGTCGAAAGCCAAGATGGCCGCTAGTTTTTCTAACCTAGAAATTATACACCTGCCTTTCGGCATTACGTCCACGTTAGAACAAAACCTGGTTCTCATCATTCAATTTCGCTATTTTTCACATGCATGTTGGGTTGTACTAAAAACGATACTTTATGACTTAGAAAATCAAGGATGTTTTTTTGCTTCAAAATTTAAGACAGTCATTATAAATTAATGTTTTTTTGTCAATGTTTTACGTTAGAACTACAGATATTACCACAAGGCTTACTCATGTCCCGACACGCAATCTATAAACTTCATACAATGAACAACAATGCATAGGGTAAAAAAATGTTTGTTTAATACAATCAATGGTTTTTGACGGTTTTCATTTATTGAATTTATTTTTTCATTATTACTGAATTCAAAGATATGTCGAAAAATTATTCTGTTGTCAGAAATCGCATTTAAAAAGAAAATTCCTGTTTAATAACCTGGATTTATAACTTATAAAGCTGAGTATCAGACTCGGTTCCAGTAGGGACATAACGTCAGTAAAATGAAGAATAATAATAAGAAGAGTATACGTAACCTTTTTTATTGGTAGCCTCTAAATTCGACATGCTGAGTGCTAGCAAGATGAAAAATTAATTCTACTACTTAAAATCAAAATGGCGTCAAAATCCAAGATGGCCGCCAGATTTTTTCACTAAAAAAATATTCTTATACTTTACTCGACTCGAATAAAACACCAAAGGTTGAAAACTTGTTTCTTTGTTGTACAATAAATGATGTTTGTATTGATTGCACTCGCCATATACGTCAAAATCGTATAACATGATTTAGAAAATCGTTCATTTGATAGGGTAAATACCATTGCTCACCTAGTTTCTGTAGCCTATCTTACGCAATTTTTCCTCAGCTTTCTGATGGTGATCTCAGAATTCAAAACTAGCTGTGCGCTAATGGTGAAAAATCGATTTTTATAACAAAATTCAAGATGGCGGCCAAAAACTTTTTCAAGTTTAAATAAGTGCTATATCCTTTCTCTATAAGATGCCATTAAGTTTGCTATGTGTTCCAAGCGAAATATGAGACATATCCCGTGAAGAAATACCCAAGATTTATCAAAAAATGGGCTTTTTCGCAAACTGTTCAGCTAGCTGGCGTACGAGGGGTCCACCAATTTGAGAAAACAGAAAGGACCACCCTTAAGTTTTATCGAAAACTAGCGATCAGTGACATAAAATTGGAATTCTAACGATGGGTGCCGATGGCGGCCTGGTTTCAGCGAGAATTGCTCATTTGTAATAGTTGCTTTCATTATCTGATACTTTTAGAGATTGAAATGATAGAAAATTCTAATATTTCAAAATTCCAGATTTTGGCAACATCCCCATTTTGGTAACATAAAAACCACGCCTTGTTGTCAAAATCGATAAGGCACTGTACCGTTTTGACTCATAATCCGAACACTTAAGGCCAACAGGGACTTCAAATGCATCTGGTTGGCATAAATTAGCTGATATTTGTGTTAATTTTAATTTCTTCGCAAAGTCTAACGGTTAGCTATTGGGTGTACCAATAATAATGTTGATTTTCTTTGTTTTAATATTGTTTTCACATAAAAGTATGGAACAACATTTTGATGCCGAACACTGTTTTCATTCTGTCTCATATTCCGAACACCTTGATTAAAATTCCAAACAGCACGAACAAATCGTATTCAAATGAATAATTTGGCAAATAAATTAATATGAGCTTGTTCTACTGGTCTCAAACTAGAGAATCATCACTACTCCCGCGGTATAAATTATATTGGAGACGTTGAAATTGAATTGCAATTGACTGCCATTTTCTTGTTATTTGGTGACATATTTCAGCGAAACATGTCAACCAAATCGCCATACAAAAACCAAATGTTCGGAATATGAGTCTGTTCGGAATTTGAGACAAAGCGGTTTACCGTTTTACGACACAAATAGGCAAACATAGTTTAGTGTTCGTCAAATCGCTTCAAGATGAACCATTTTAGAAACCTCAAAATTTGCTCAGAAAATAACAGAAAAAATAATTTTCCTTCAAATTTTTGCTCGCTTGCACCTTATTTCGCCATGGTGTTCCTGATTCGCCACCCTCTATAAGAAATCAATTTGGTATGTAGTACATGTGTACTACATATGGTACACTATTCGCCACACCCATTTTCAAAAAAAACAAAGTTTCTGACTAGTTTTTAAATATTTCTTGCTAAACATGGATTGAAAGCTTCCGTTTAACGTATTGACGGTTATCAAATGTATTGTGTTTTATTAAAAAAAATATGTTTCCTTAGGTTTACGATACTGGTACCGTTTTGACTCATATTCCGAACACGTAAGGCCAACAGTAACTTCAAATACATCTGATAAACATAAATTGGTTGATATTTATGAAAATATCAATTTTTTTGCAAAGCCTAACTGTTAGCTGTTGGGTGTGCCGATAAAATTGTCAATTCAAGCTTGGTAAGTATTTTTTCTACATAAAAGTATAGAACAAAATTTTGATTCAATGTCGAACCATGTGTTCATTCTGTCTCATACTCTGAACACCTTGATTCAAATTCAAATTATTAATATGAATAATTTCGCAAAAAAATAATCTAAGCTAGTTTTACTGATCTCAAACTATAGAATCACTACTACTCCAGAGGTATAAAATAGATTAGAATAAGTCAAAATAGAATTGCAACTGACTGCCATTTCCTTGTAATTAGTTGACATCCTTTAGCGAAACATTTCTACCAAATCGCCATACAAAGACCGAGTGTTCGGAATATAAGTCTGTTCTTCCCTATACTGAAAAGTTCTACAAATATCTACAAATCATCTAACTTTTGTGGTGATAGATCGATATGCTGTATTCATAAAAAAGCACAATCACTTACTAAAAAACCGTGAGCAAAATCTATCGGATGACGCAAAACCGAACTGTCCTGCTTGGGCCTCACGAAGCTTTACCCAGCAAGACGCTCCAAAACAGGGGAAAAACAAAAAATTCTCCGGCGACGAAAACGCGAAATCGTGAGCAAAATCTATCGGACGACGCAAAACCAAACTGTCCTGCTTGGGCTTCACGAAGCACTCTAAAAAGCTTTCTAAAAGACATTAAGAGCGCTAAAATGACTAAACCTCCCACTGCGTAGTTTAGTAGTAGTTTAAGATTTTCGATCTCAATTTCAAAGTTTCAATACAGAATTATTAACACACATGGTTCGTTAGTAAAAAAAATCCTAATTTCCAAACTTATCTGTTCAGCACAGATTTCATACAAAGAACACAATACAAAGTGACCACGGAAGTGAACAGCGCTGAAGTGCCGCCTCGAACAGTCCAACGAAAGACTGCCAAGCGACGAACCCCAGTTTTCGCGCCGATAAGCATCGTTTCGCATCCGTGCTAGTCGTCGTCGGCCTATTCGATGGAACCGGAGAGCATCTTCCCTTATGCCTCTTCCAGAGCGAGATGCATGTCTTTTTCTCAACGATTCGAAGATCCGGCACAAAAAAATTCCATCACATGCTAAATATTAGATTCGTGAGCATGTTTTATTTATGTAATAGTCAAGCACTGGTCGATGCCTCTCGTTGTCGGGTAAAAGAACGGGAAGGTGTGCAATGCTCGAAGGTGCAAATATGTAAACCAGAAGAATTTGTAATGCAAACATGGAACCCATATGGGGACAGTTGCCAGCTTGTTTTGTCTGGTGAGTTCCAGTGCACCGGGAATGCAGATGCTGATGCTGCGAAGTCCCAGCAGCCTAGCACTACTAGTGCGATACTTATCTGCTACAGAATTTACACGTCCACAGGCGCCAATCGATTGATTCTCCAAATTTATGGAATCGTTTTTATGCCCCAGCTCGCAGTCAACCGTGGCACAGAAGGGACTAGATGCGAGCATTCTTGCTATGAACCGGTACTGTACACTTTCCAGTAAATGGCACTCTGTGTTCCCCGATGGTTTGGAATTTTCGCGTTAGAAGCCTTTGAATAAGTTGTTAAAGTTGGCTTCACCCGTAATTATCGGTATTTAGGACTGTTTGAATATCGCAACGATAAGTAAAAAAATTCGAACCAGCCCCTGCTGCCTGTCGCCAGCATTGGTCGTGAAAAACCGTGTACTTAAACGTAATCAATTGCAGATTAAGAGATAATTCTGCGCAAAACAACCGCAACGTTCCATTCCGGGCTGAGAAAATGAGACAAAAACTATTTCAAACGGCGCGCTTAGCAGAGCTAATCAACACTAAAGGATCGATGCGAATGCTGAACAAAATTTTCCTGCGGTCGTCGTCTTCGTCTTTGTCGAGAGAATGAAGAAATTAACTCTCCCACAAAGGCACATGGTGGTGGCAAATACTTGAACTTAATTTAAGAAACATCGTAAATTCATTTACAACGCCGACTTCAGCAAAGGACCGTGCCGTGATGAAGCAAAAATATTTGCCAATATACCAAACAGGCCGCCATCTCGATTCGTCGTCGGTCGGTTTTTAAGGTTAACCAGCTTCATAAGGATTTGGTGTGAAAATGAGGGAATCATTTAAAAAGTCTCTTTTTATGCCCGGCAAAAGCAGATTAGTATCGGACGGGGAAACGAGGAAGGCTTTGTGATATTTAGCCGTTCTTATGTGGCAGCACACATAGACCGATCAGAAAAGATCATCGAACAGTGTCGGTGCTCTCGTTGAAGATAAATCTAGATAAGTGCAAAGGTGGCTTCCAACCGCAATGGGACCGAACGTGTGCTAAGCAGAGCAGATGAAGCTGTTGGGGGAGAGATTTGTGGCATCTGAGTTTCAAACGAGAGGTGGCATATTGAGAATGGATTTTAATACAGCCAAAAAAAATCCAAAGTACCGTAAAACGGGGTAACTTTGATATTTTTTTCGAAGAAAACTTGAATATTTATGCATGCTGTTTCAATGATTTACAATTTATATTTTTAAAACAAGAACTGGCATCCTAGCTATCGATTACAGTCGATAGATTGGCAAAAGATTTATTATGACTGGATATATAATTTTCCTTATAATCGAAAATTGGTTTTCTGTTTTGGGGTAACTTTGTTAAGGAGTATGATTCGAACAAAATTGAATGAATAACGAACATTTGTAGGGCATTGCATAGCTCTAGGCGTTTAACGTTATATGGAAATTTATGACTTAGATTACAAAAATGGTCCCAGTTTGTGAAAATGCTTTTCGCTAAGAGATTTGAGACCGATTTCAAGTTCTATGATAACTAGGCTGAGAAAGATAAGTGGCCAACTATTGAAAACTACATCGAATAGTGATCGTAGAACAGATTGTTTGTAAGCGTTTCGAAAATGCTAAAATTGTGTAAATTTTTTAAATTCGTATAAAAAGCCTTAAATGTTTTAAGATTAAATGAAAACCGCTCTTACATGAAGTGCCATACTAATATTCTTTAGTTTTGCATTCGTTTTGCTTAACTGATTAACAGAAAATATGATATTCTGTTTAGTATGTGGTGGGTTACGCACTATCAAAGTTACCCTGTTTTACGGTATATGAAATCTGCATACCTACTTATATTTGCTGCTTTAAATTGCGGGACGCATCGAATTTAGTCAGTGGCGTTTTTCACGGTGTTTTCGGACTAAATTCCTTTTTTTTTCTTTGTTTGTACTTTGGGACCTTCCTTAGCCGAGTGGTTAGAGTCCGTGGCTGCAAAGCAAAGCCATGCTGAAGGTGTCTGGGTTCGATTCCTGGTCGGTCCAGGATCTTTTCGTAATGGAAATTTTCTTGATTTCCCTGGGCACAGATTATCATCGTACAAATCGATATACGAATGCAAAAATAGCAACTTTGGCAAAGAAAACTGAGAAGCAGGCTCTGTCCCACTGAGGACGTTAATGCCAAGTAGAAGAAGAATTTGTTGGTGGTCTTATAACAATTCGTCAAATGATATTTGTTTGTTCCAATAATGACGAATAATTCCATGAAATTGGCGTTGCAACAACTCTGTTGATAATAATCTTATGGTGAAGATTTTATTTATTGTGGTCGGTAACGACTTCTGATTCAATCGTTCAATCCGATTCAAATGTATATGAGCACATCGTTTGCTGTTTGACCACACAACGCAATCAACGCACAAATGTTGAAATCGTTTATTTCTTTCAATTGTTAAATAAAAAGCCCATACTCGAGAACGGCAACTTTTGATCTGATTTTGTCGCTTCAAAATATCATTACTCGTTTGTGACCCTCATTCCAAACCGATTCGTTCCATATGCCTTTCGCGGCGAATACCGTTATCGTACGTTCTGGGAGAGCGGTTACTGAAACGACACGATAATTGAAACTAATTTAGGTGTTTTCGGTCTTCCTAAAGGTTAGTCGAAAAACCACTCGAGAAATCTTCTATTTGACTCAATATTGCTGGGTGTCATTTCCATAAACAAAATTAGTGTCGCGTTGCCGACAAGAGTGCAGTCTTCCCGATGAGATGATGATGGCGATTCAATAATAATACAGTAGTGGTTAGATTTTAGCAACGAGTCTGCTTGTTTCATAAGAAAACAAATCCGAACTTTATCTTATTTTCTTCGTTAGCTCAGTTGATTGTGAGCGACAAGCTAGAAAGTGGGATTATCCACAAGCAGGCCTAAATTGAGCATGTACTGTATTTCTTCTATGTATGTACTTACTTTTCTTCTTCTTGGCATTACGACCTCACTGGAACAGAGCCTGCTTCTCAGCTTTGTGTTCTTATGAGCAGTTTCACAGTTATTAACTAAGAGCTTTATTTTCCATAGTTGCTATTTTCGCATTCATTTATCGTGTGAGAAGTACGATGATACGCTATGCCCAGGGAAGTCAAGGAAATTTCCATTACGAAAAGATCCTGGACTGACCGGGAATCGAACCCAGACACCTTCAGCATGGCTTTGCTTTGTAGCCCCGAACTCTAACCACTTGGCTAAGGAAGGCAAATCCGACTAATGTTTGGGAAATCCAAAGTTCTGATTCCTACTCTTCGGTTCCATGATCTGTTTTCCATTCAAATTATATTGTCCATAGAATCATCACCAACAATTAAGGACCTCATCAACTCGAGGCGGTTTGCTTTGAGAATGTGTGTTCAAATGGCGAACTTCACATGTGAGTGGCTTAAACAAAGAATGACTCATTCACCTACACGCATATTTGGGGTGAAGCTATTATCGATCTTAAATGAATCTAACATTTTCTTTCGCATAGGCGTATATGGCCAGACACTACTGAGCGGTTCCACAGAAAATGACGACTTTTTTCGCAAATTTCATTTTTATATTTTTTGATTTGGATGAAATTTTGCACATGATTTCTTTATGCCCAAAAATGCCTTTTTGCATCATCGGTTCGCCATTTTGACTCTAGCCTTACTTTTGATAAGGGCCTAAGAAAAAAAAATCCTTAATAATTTTCAAAAAATTATAACTTAGAAACGGTTAGTCCGATCAGTTTGGTGTCTTCCGCAAAGTTTTAGTTTATTCTTGGGACTATTTAAAAAAATAATATTTACTGTAAAAAAAAATGTTGTAATTTTTTATATTTCGAAAATAAAGCTTAAAAATCAATTTTCTCAAAAATCGTATTTTTAATTTTTTTTATATGTTAAAGTAGACAAAAAATGAAGTCTTTTGCACAGTGGGATGGAGAAATCATGAAAAAAAAGTTATGATTTTTTTTAAAGGTGAATTTTTGAATATGGTCATAATACACTTTTCAAAATTCATTCTCGGACAATCGCTCAACCGATACGGACGTAGATACTCGTTTGCTCCCGAAGAATATTGTTGAATAATAGTCCTCTTTGGCTATTGTAGTATTTTTTTGTGTTTTTTTTTTCATTAGCGGAATCTTTCCCTGAGGGAAGAGTTAATCGGAAACATGGCCAACAGTGTAAGGAAGAATACCGTAAAACTCGTTTTCAGACCCGGTACTAAAGTGCCGTCTCATCTGGAAGTGCTCAAGTTCCCCCTCGGAAACCTGAACTTATCAGCAGCGGATATCCACTCCATTTACAAAGACGAAAATGGTGGTCAGTTCTATGTGAAAGTGATCGATGAACCAACGTTCTCTGCCTTCATCGCGGACTCAGAAGAGGCACATTAGTTTTAGTTATGATGACGGTTCAGTAACCGAGGTACAAGTGGATCAAGCGTGCCGTATCTTCCGATTCGTGCGAATCTTTAACCTGCCGCCCGAAATCGAGGACCGTGAAATCCAATATGTGTTAGGTCAATACGGTACAATACGGCAACACGTGCGCGAACGTTTCCCCAGTGAAGTGAATGTTAACATTTTTACGGGTGTGCGTGGCGTCCACATGGAGGTCTCCAGAGAGATTCCAGCTCACCTCTATGTCGGACATTTCCGAGCTCGTATTTTTTTATGACGGGCTGAAAAACAAGTGCTTCTACTGCAAAAGTGAAGGTCACGAAAAATCTAACTGTCCGGCGGCAACACGTGGCGGTGGTGCTGGAGGGTAAACCTCTAAAGCACCAGGTGCGTCGTCGCTGGGGAGGCCCACTCGGCCTGTCATCGATACAGCTGACCCAGATGTCGCTGTTATGACGACATTGACTCCAAAACCGAAATCCGAAAACAACAACAGCAACAATGGAACGCTACCACCATCGGCGGCGACAACCTCAGAAGCTTCCGTGAAAGACACCAGCAACAAGCAAACCAACGTTAGTAAAGCTGTCGACGGGGCTGATCGGGTCGAGCACATGGCCGACGAGACCAGCGAGAGGGACAGAGCGATGTACAAACGCTCGATGAACACTTCTTCCGAAGGTTCAGATATGGATGAGACACACGTCACCAGTAAAAACAATGGAGCCCCATCAACGACAGAAATACAACCAAAAGCAGTCAGTTCTACAGGGAAGCACGGAGGTAAACCAAAACGTAACAAAAAGTGAAGCAGCATCAAGCGTGTTCACAGAAAGTTTTAAATTCTAGAGCATCCATTGTTCGATGGAAACCCATCTTCAAGCTTCGGTGATTTGAAGTAAATGAAAATTTGCTGCAAAACCAGCAGCACGGTTGCTGCGATGAATTTTGGTTTTACCAGTGGCGGTGCCTACCATGATGGACGAACGTGACGGAAGCGTACCAGTGGCACCAACAAGAAGAAAAAAAAAAAACTTTTGCTCTTTTCTTTGCATAATTCCATTCGTTTTTTCATTCTTTCGAGAGCAGTGAACGCAAACACATGTAAAGTCAATTTTTATTCATTAAATCGTTTTGAGTTGAAAAACAATGTGTTAGTTATTCCACAAACAATATTACAGTCCATTATTTCGCCGATCAAGTGAATTGGCCGCAACATTGGTCCATTCGATCCGGATGAGTTCCGGACAAGAGCGTTTCACGAGGCTCCAACATCGTGAATCTCGTCGAGTCGCATCGGAAAGTATCGTAGTGCATTGACCGCAGCGCGAGTGCAAGAAGCGTCGTGTTTGGGTTGAGTGCCGCCATTTTGTCGAGAAGTTTCCAAAGCGTGGAGATTCCTCGGTGAAAATTCCTGTTGTGTACCAACGACGGAAAGCAGTTCCGTTAGCATCCCGTGGTTCCTATGTGGCGAAAGCTTGTGGGTCAAGAAGACGATGAGAAGCTGGAGTCAACCCATGTAGAGAGCACCGAGAAAGATACTCCGAACACAAAGCAGCAAAAGAGGAAATTAAAAATGGCTGAACAAGAGCTGAAGTCACTCATCACCAAGCGTGGCCAGGTTAAAGGGAAAGTTACCCGAATCTGGAACGCTATCCAGACTGATCCAGGACAGGAGCTGACAATCTCCCAGCAGCAGCTACGAGTCCACGCAAGAAATATCGAGAAGTACTACACCGAGTACAACGAGGTCAACGACCGGATCATTTCGCTGGTCCCGGATAAGCAAGTGGAAGTTCACGAAGGCAAGCTGATCGAGTTCGAAGACATCTATAACAACACACTGGTGGTCATCGAAACGCTTCTGGATGCTCACGCTACAGCAGTTCAGCAGGAGAACCCACAGAGTGGGTCGGTCGTTGCTGGCAAACCACAGTATGTGATTCACCAGCAATCTTTGAAGGCGCCTTTGCCCACTTTCAACGGGAAATATGAAAACTGGCCGAAGTTTAAATCAATGTTCGTTGACTTGATGAGAAACTCGCCAGATTCCGATGCTATTAAATTATTCCACCTGGAGAAGGCCCTAGTAGGCGAGGCTGAAGGTATCCTGGACGCCAAGACCATCCAGGACAATAACTACCAGCAGGCCTGGAGGATCCTGGAGGAACGATACGAAAACAAGCGACGAATCATCGACATCCATATTGAAGGTATTTTGCAGCTGAAGAAAGTTGAGAAGAAATCATCCAGAGAGCTAAGAGAGCTAATTAATGAGTGTACAAGGCATGTCGAGAACCTGCGGTTCCATGATCAAGAGCTTACAGGTGTGTCCGAGTTGATTGTGGTGCACATTCTTGCTTCGTGTTTGGACAATGAAACCCGTGAATTGTGGGAAAGTACCATTGAACATGGCGAGCTGCCGGAATATGAAGAAACAGTGGAGTTCTTGAAGAAAAGGTGTCTTGTTCTTGAGCGTTGTGAAACGAGTAAATCAGTGATATCATCTGCCAAGCCGGTAGTTTCCAAAGGATCGACGTCAATGAAGAGTTCCACTAAAGTGTCCGCTGCAGTATCAACAACCAGTGAAATTGTTTGCGAGCTATGTGGTGGATCTCATTTGAACTTTAAGTGCAGTGCATTTCGAAGCATGAGTGTCAGTCAAAGATATGCAAAAGCGAAGCAAGCAAATGTGTGCTTCAACTGTCTGCGGAAAGGACATCGTAGTGCTGCATGTACATCTGAGCGAAGTTGTTCCAAGTGTAGTGCCAAGCATCACGGAATGTTGCATCCAGAGGAAGAATCATCTCGATCGTTGCCGCCACCTAAGCAGGAAGATAAAGCAAATGTTAGTGCTGTGCAAGCCACTGGTCCACTGGTGCAGTCAGGTGCTGTTGAACCGACCAGTTCCGTACCAGTAGAGCCGAATACCAGGAATAGTGCGTCGGTAACAACGCCGTGCTACAACGGAGGAATGCTTCAGTCAACTAAACAGGTATTTCTGCAAACAGCCATTATTGACGTAGTGGACAAGCATGGGCGGCTGCATCCGTGCCGCACGTTGCTGGATTCCGGCTCACAGGCTCATATTCTGTCGGAGTCCATGGCACGAGTCCTGGAATTGCCGTCTACAAAATGCAACGTCATGGTTGTTGGAGCAAATGCTGTGAAAACTCAGGCTAGAAAGGGGATGATTATAGAATTTTCGTCCCGATACTCGAACTACAAGGACCGTATTGAGTGTTTGGTCTCAGATCGTCCAACCGGAACGATACCTGGAGCAACAATCAACGTGACAGAATGGAACATCCCCGACGGAATACAGCTCGCGGATCCACGTTTCTACGAGCCACACGAGGTTGATCTTATTTTGGCATCAAATTACGTTTGGGACCTGCTGCGAATGAATACTGTGAAATTAGCCAACGGTACTACTTCACTTCGAGAAACAGACTTGGGATGGATCGTAACTGGTACGTTTGATCCTTATGCTCAGGTGAGTCAATCCATTTTGCTTTCCAACGTTACTTTGCAAGAACCCTTGTACGATGCCATTGAGAAATTTTGGACGGTCGAAGAAATAGGCGACTCTTCGCCAAACACCAATGAAGAAATGGAAGTTGAAGCACACTTTCTAGAAACGTATCGCCGAGATGAAACCGGCAGGTTTGTTGTCAAAATGCCTTTCAAGGATATCGTCAGTGAGCTAGACGACAATCGTGAACTTGCCCTCAAAAGGTTTCATCAGCTTGAAAGGAGATTGTCGCGTAATCCGGAATTAAAGCGGCAGTACACAGCATTCATCGAAGAATATGAGGCACTCGGACACTGCAAAGAGGTTTACGAGAAAGACGACGTACCCGGCAAAGGAAGTTATTACTTACCGCACCATGCGGTCCTGAAACCATCCAGTTCGTCGACGAAGTTGAGGGTGGTCTTCAATGCCAGTTCAAAATCTGGCCGATATTCGCTAAACGAGGTATTGAAGATCGGCCCGACTGTGCAGAGTGACCTGTTCTCTGTCCTTCTTCGATTTCGCTGCTACTTGTATGCCTTTTCGGGTGACGTAACCAAAATGTATAGGCAGATTGGTATAGACGCCAGCCAAACTGCTTTTTTGAGAATTTTCTGGAGAAAGCATCCTGCGGATCCTATTCGAGTACTTGAACTGGCAACGGTCACATATGGGACATCGTCGGCTCCCTATCTGGCAACTAGGTGCTTGGTTCAATTGGCAGAAGAGGAAGCAGAACGGTATCCGGTTGCGTCCGAAATGGTCAAAAAGGATGTGTACGTGGATGACTTGCTGTCAGGTGCCGCAACGGAAGAAGAAGCCATCGAACGCCAACGTGAAGTGACGGAGCTTCTAGCAGAAGGAGGATTCCCCATAAGAAAGTGGTGCTCGAATTCGCCAGCAGTGTTAAAAAACGTACCTGAAGAAAATCAAGAAAAACTAATTAAAATTCAAGAGTGTGGTGAAGCAACAAAGGCATTGGGTGTATTGTGGGATCCACGAGAAGACAAATTGCTTTTTGGCATTGAGTGCAAACAAGAAGAAAGTGATAAGATTACGAAAAGAGATGTACTTTCGACCATTGCGAAACTGTTCGACCCGTTGGGCTTAGTGTCACCGGTGGTAGTGTTAGCTAAAATGTTGTTGCAAAAGTTGTGGGCATGTCAATTGAACTGGGACGAAGAGTTGGAGGGAGATATTCTCCAAGAGTGGAAGAATTTTCAGCGCTCAATGCCTACACTTACCAAAATCAGTGTGCCGCGGTGTGTCTTGAGTAGTGGCGTCGTGCGCTTGGAGCTCCATGGATTTGCGGATGCCTCACTCCTTGCGTACGGTGCATGTGTATACTTACGGTGCCTAGGAGAAGGCGACTTGATAACTACGAGTTTACTGTGTGCAAATTCAAGAGTCGCTCCGTTGAAGGGCATTACCATTCCGAGGATGGAGCTTCTTGCGGCTCTTTTGCTATCCCGCCTCGTTTCCAAGGTGGCAACCATCGTCCAGATAAATGTGTCCGCTACTGTGTTATGGTCCGATAGCCAAATTGTACTGGCATGGTTGAAACGAGCACCCGGAACCCTTGAGGTGTTCGTTCGTAATCGGGTGGTACAGATCAACAATCTCACTGCTAGTTGTACGTGGAAGTATGTGAGAACCACTGAAAACCCTGCCGACATTGTATCACGTGGGCAAATGCCATTACTGTTGAGTGTGAACAAGCTGTGGTGGCAGGGACCAGCGTTTCTGCAACAATCGGAGTACGTGGTAGAGGAACCCCCACCGGTTCCAGAAAATGAGATTCCGGAGATTAAGACCCTGGTTATATCAGATTCTATTTGCGTTGAAGAGATGCTGCCGGTCTTCACCAGATACAGTGATTTTCGGAAACTGCAACGAGTGATTGCGTATGTGCGTAGATTCATTTTCAATTGTCGAAGCCGCGTCATCAATCAACCAAAGATCGTATCGAAATACCTCACCGTTCCTGAAATGAGACAAGCGTTGAAGTATATCGTTATGGTGATCCAAATGATGGAGTTGCCAGAAGAAGTAAGAGCTGTTGAGAGAGGTGAACCGTCGAAGCGTTTTGCCGGTTTGAGCCCCTTCATGGACCGTGACAATTTGTTGAGAGTGGGGGGGCGTTTGGAAAATGCCAACCTGCCATTCGAGTCAAAGCATCAGTTGATACTGCCGCCGCATCCTGTGACTGAAGCACTGATCCGGACCCTCCACGTAGAAAATATGCACGTTGGGCCGACCGGACTGCTTGCAATTGTTCGTCGGCAATTTTGGTTACTGCGTGGTCGATCTGCGGTTCGAAAAATTATTCGTCGGTGCTTGAACTGTTTCCGAACCAAACCATCGAGGATCCAGCAGCTAATGGGTAGTCTACCCGATGAACGAGTAAACGTCTCCGCACCTTTCGAGTACACTGGAGTCGATTATGCGGGCCCTGTAACAGTAAAGCAAGGTAAATATCGTCCGAAACTGGTCAAAGGTTATATTGCCGTTTTTGTATGCTTGGCGACAAAAAATATACATTTGGAGTTAGTGTCCGAACTAACAACAGAAGCGTTCATAGCTGCATTTGAACGCTTCGTGAACCGTCGAGGATTGGTGCGAAAAATGTTCTCTGATAACGGAACAAATTTCGTGGGAGCGTCACGTGAGCTTCGTCAGTTGTACCAGCAGCTCCATGATGATGTACAATCTCAAGGTATAAACAATTTGTTGTTGCCAAGAGAGATCGAGTGGCATTTTATCCCTCCCAAGGCACCAAATTTTGGTGGCCTTTGGGAGGCTGGAGTGAAAAGCACCAAAACTCACCTGAAAAGAACTTTCCAGAATGCAGTTCTTACTTTTGAAGAGTTTGCCACTGCCTTGACACACGTTGAGGCTATTTTGAATTCACGTCCACTGTTCAGCTTGAACGACAATCCAGACGATCCGATGCCAATTACTCCAGCTCATCTACAAATTGGCAGACCGTTGCAAAGTGTTTCAAAGCCTATCTGTCTTGATGTTCCGGTGAATCGTCTATCGAGGTGGAGATATTTGGATAGGCTGAAAGAGCACTTCTGGGGCCGATGGTCACGAGAGTACTTGACAACGCTTCAAACCCGTAGTAAATGGACATCAAGGGAATCCAACGTTCAGCCAGGAATGGTTGTGCTTCTGATTGAGGATAATCTTCCGCCGCAAACCTGGACTATGGGAATAATTTTGAAAACGTACGCAGGAAGGGATTCACTTGTACGAGTCGTGGACGTCAAAACTTCTTCAGGGATTTTCAAACGGCCAATCTCCAAGCTGGCTCCGCTACCAATTGAAGACAACGACTACCTCCAGGAAAATTCGAAGTCAGCTTCGCAGCCGCGGGGCAGGATGTTCGATGGAAACCCATCTTCAAGCTTCGGTGATTTGAAGTAAATGAAAATTTGCTGCAAAACCAGCAGCACGGTTGCTGCGATGAATTTTGGTTTTACCAGTGGCGGTGCCTACCATGATGGACGAACGTGACGGAAGCGTACCAGTGGCACCAACAAGAAGAAAAAAAAAAACTTTTGCTCTTTTCTTTGCATAATTCCATTCGTTTTTTCATTCTTTCGAGAGCAGTGAACGCAAACACATGTAAAGTCAATTTTTATTCATTAAATCGTTTTGAGTTGAAAAACAATGCACTATGGTCCAGAAATCAGTTTTACACGGAAAGATGCATTTTGAGCTTTAGAATGAAACATTAGACAAAAACGGTCTTATACAAAGTTGTTTGTATTAGTAAGGCCCTTTGTTTGATGTTATTGAAAATTAGGGTGGACCACATTTTCATGGAAATTGTGTAACTAACTTTCTTATTTGTAGAAATTATATTATACATGCTTCAGCAAAGTTGTAGACCATTGAATTTCAAGCAACTTTGCCAAAAAAATTTTTTTTGTATCTCTTAAATTGACCGATTTAAAACTATTTTCCTACGGTGACATAGGGTGGTCCGAACAAAACTGGTTTTCTGGCTCTAGAGTTTTCAATTCAAATTTCTCATCAAAGTAGTCTATGAAACACTTTTAGAGCTTTGAAAAATGCGTAATTTGGTGAGTGAAGAATCTCTCTATCTCCTTCCGTTTGGCAGTTATTGTTGTTTTACTCTCAAAAACATGCCTACTTTGATTGAGAATATCTCTGATTGGGGCAAACATAAAACATATCTTTTGACGGCATTCGAAAGATAAAATAAAATTGTATATTATATCAAAAAATTACAAATGTGTTATTTTTGTAACTCTAATAAATTGTCTTGAAAAACAAATATTTTTTATCACAAAAACTTAAATAACTTTTGAACAAAAATAGATATCAACAATCTTTTTGTATGAAAATTTGCGTTTTGTTAAGTTCTAAAAGTCGTTCATAGATGACTTTGACGAGAAACTAGCATTGAAAAAACTGGAGTTAAAAACTTATTTTTGTTGGATAACCCTGCGATGATTAGGAAAAAATGCTCTAGATTGGTCAAATTTTGGGCTACAGAAAAACTTTTTTTGGCAAAGTTGATCAAAATTTCATGTTCTACCGCTTTACCTAAGAGTATATACCAGTATTTTTACAAATAAAAAAGTTGATTATATGATTTGTGTGATATTGTGGACCACCCTAGTTTTAAATGACACAGTAAGGAAGCTTACATTTTTAGAAACAATTTTGTAGTAGATCATTCTTGTCTAAAATTTTATTTTCATGCTCAAAATGCAAAATAATAAAAAAATACATACAATGAAAATCTTCAAAATAGTTTTAGAGCCCTATCTTTCTTATTTCAGATTTCTCGTCACAGCGGTCTATGAACGACTTTAAGAACTTAACAAAACGCAAATTTTTATGCAAAAATATTGATGATATCTATTTTAGTTCAAAAGTTATTAAAGTTTTTCTGCTTAAAATCCTTTGTTTTTCAGGGCATTTTATTAGAGTTACAAAAATAACACATCTGTATTTTTTTGATATAATATACAGTTTTATTTTATCTTTTGAATGCCGTCAAAAGATATTTTTTATGTTTGCCCCAGTCGGAGATATTCTCAATCAAAATAGGCATGTTTTTGAGAGTAAAACAACAATAACTCCCAAACGGAAGGAGATAGAGAGATTCTTCACTCACCAAATTACGCATTTTTCAAAGCTCTAAAAGTGTTTCATAGACTGCTTTGATGAGAAATTTGAATTGAAAACTCTAGAGCCAGAAAACCAGTTTTGTTCGGACCACCCTATGTCGCCGTAGGAAAAAAGCTCTAAATCGGTCAATTTAAGAGATACAAAAAAACTTTTTTAGCAAAGTTGCTTGAAATTCAATGGTCTACAACTTTGCTGAAGCATGTATAATATAATTTCTACAAATAAGAAAGTTAGTTACACAATTTCTATGAAAATGTGGTCCACCCTAATTTTCAATAACTTCAAACAAAGGGCCTTACTAATACAAACAACTTTGTAGAAGACCGTTTTTGTCTAATGTTTCATTCTAAAGCTCAAAATGCATCTTTCCGCGTAAAACTGATTCCTGGACCACTGTGCAATGTGTTAGTTATTCCACAAACAATATTACAGTCCATTATTTCGCCGATCAAGTGAATTGGCCGCAACATCCATGTTTTCAAGAAAGATAGCATCTATTAACATAAATGCAATCAGAAGCACACTGAAGAAAAATTTGCTGAGGGACTTCATTAAGAAAAATGATGTTGACATCATTTAGTTACAAGAAGTAGCCTTTGTAAATTTTAATTTCATTTCCAGCCACGTAGCATTTGTAAATATTAGCGATGATAATAAGGGAACAGCGGTTCTAGTGCGCAAAAATGTGGATTTCTCCAACATTTTGTTGAATCCGAACGGTAGAATTACTTCCATAAGCGTCGGAGGAATTAATATTGTTAATATCTATGCCCATTCCGGATCTGGTTACCGTAAGGAACGAGATGTATTATTTACCCAAGATATAATCCCTCATTTGTCGAGCAACGAGAGTAATGTAGTTTTAGGTGATTTTATTTGTATTTTACTCAAAAAAGATTCAAACGGATTGGTAAACATAAGTCAAGGTCTCAAACAGTTAGTTGAAAATCTCAATTTTAAAGATATCGGAAACACTACTCAAGGAAAAACCCATTACACTTTTTTTAGAGGTGGAACAATGTCCAAATTGGACAGGGTTTATGGTCCTGATTCCTTCTTGAAACCAGTTCGTAGCTTTGAAAGCTTAGTAACAGCATTTTCTGATCATCATGCTTTGATTGTTAAGTATGAAATTCATTCAAACGATGATGTTACAGTATTCGGTAGAGGCTACTGGAAAATTAACCCCTCATTGCTACGGGATGAAGACCTCAAAAATGAATTTACAAACGTTATCCGAGAAACTCGAAGGAGAGTAACGTACAATGAAAATTTTTGCGCATGGTGGAATAATCATTTGAAAACAAAGACAAAGTCTTTTTTTAAATCTAAAGCGTTTGAGTTGAACAATCAAGTGACTAGTTCGAAAAGTTTCCTATATGGATGTTTAAGAGAAGTTATAGCTAAACAAAATGAAGGTAGCGATGTTGCAAAAGAATTAGGTTTTAATAAATCAAAACTTATGGCTATTGAACTGTCAAGGTTGGAAAATTTGAAACTAAAAGTTCAAAATAACAATGTTCTAGAAGATGAAAAATTAAGCCTTTTTCAAATTTCGAAACACATAGCAAATAGGAAAAATGGACCTCTGAAGTTAAATGTAAATGGAACTGTAACAACTGAAGCAAGAAAAGTTAAGTTAGCGCTAATCACTTCAAGTCACTATTCGAAAAGGATAACGTCTTCCATCCTGGATCAGGCAACTTTCTCAATGTCATTCATAAACATCTCACTGCAGACGACCGCGAACGTCTTAATGCTCCTATTACAATTAAAGAAATCAAAATAGTACTGAAACAAGCAACAAAGAAGAAAACCCCAGGACCGGACGGTCTTACGTATGAATCCTATTCAGTTTTTTTTGGGGAACTACAACACGATTTGGTCAAATTGTTCAATTTTTTTTTATGTGGAACAGAACCAGATCCTTCATTTACTGAAGGTATCATTACTTTCATACCAAAAAAAGAAGGATCATGCTCAATTAACGATGAACGACCAATTAGTATGTTGAATTGTGATTACGAAATCTTTACAAAAGTTTTGTACAATCGCTTACAACCTATCATCGAATCTCTTATCGGCCCTGGTCAATCGGCTTGCATGCCCAATTAATCATGTACTATCAATCTAATGCAAATCAGGAACATAACTATCAAAGCTTCGAACTCAAAACGATTCAAAGGGTCCATAGTAAGTCTCGATCTTGAAAAAGCTTTCGATCGTGTAAATCACGATTTTCTTTGGTTGGTTTTGGAGAAATTTGGATTTCCAATAGAATTTATAACCTGCTTGAAGAACTTGTATGTAAAAGCCTCATCAAAAATTTTATTCAACGGATTTCTAACCAATGAAATTCCAATCAGATCATCAGTCCGACAAGGATGCCTCCTGAGTATGGCTCTGTTTATTTTGTACGTTGAACCACTGATTCTTAAAATAAGTAATAGTATTAGAGGTCGTCTCATAGGCAATATCTTTTACAAAGTTATCGCTTATGCAGATGACATCACCATCTTCGTCCGTGATGATGAAGAGTTTGACACAATTTTAGATATCATCAATAAATTTAGCGATTTCGCTTAAATTAAATTGAATGTCAAGAAATCTTTTTTCATGAGATTAAATAATTGTCGCACTGGACCGCATCTTTTGACAGAAGTCAAATCGCTAAATATCCTTGGGGTTGAATTTTTTCAAAATTTCGGAGAAACGGTAAATTTTAACTATTCAAAAATGATACAGACCATGAAATATTGAATGAATATCCATCAAAAAAGTAACCTCAACATTTTCCAAAAAACTTGGATTTTAAATTATTTGATTCTTTCAAAATTGTGGTTCTTATCACAAGTTTTTCCTCCAAATAATTCTCATTTAGCAGAAATCAAAACGGCTTGTAGGAACTTTTTATTTAAAGGAATCGGAATATTTAGAGTAAGTCTTAATCAGCTGTATCTCGATGTAGATAAGGGTGGACTAGGGTTCATTGACGTTGAAAGCAAAACTAAATCGTTGTTTATAAACAGTCTATTGAATTCTGGCCAAAATAATGGAAAAGACTGTTTTATGATTTTACAAGAATTTAGTCAATCGATAACCAGAAACACGCGTGACTTAATTCGTGAGGCTCAAATTTTAGAGAATCAGATTAATATTACAACTTGTAGAACAATCTATAATTTCTGTCCAAGTAAACAGTGTATTACACCTAAAATTACAACGAAATTCCCAAATAGACCATGGGATCAATTATGGCAAAACTTAAACAAAAATTTTATCAGTTCTGAAATTAAACACTTTGTATTTTTAGTTTTAAACGATATAGTTCCTACCAAAGAAAAACTATTAGATAAAAAAGTGAAAGGTACCAGTAATAATTTATGTAATATTTGCGGAAAAATAGATACCATTGAACATAGGTTTAAAAATTGTGAAAATAGTAGCATTATTTGGAATTGGATATCAAACACCATAACAAATAAGTTAAAAATAGTTATTAATGATCCCATAGACATGCTTGGTAGAATAATAGAAAATAAACAACGTCAGAGCAAAGTAGCATTATGGCTTATTACTCTAGGAATCGCATACAGTTTGAAAAAAAAAAAACAAAACGGGATTTGTCAGATTTCATTGAAATGATTCGCGAACAACGATGGGAAATTGTATGAAAATAGTTTTAAAAGATGGATAAATATATTGTAAGTTTTGTAACGTTTACTGAATAAATCAATAAAAAAAATGTTTTTCAACTCAATTTTATGAAAGTACGCACAATTTACAACAAAAAAGGTTACGGGAAAAACAGGCTAACGTTTACCGTTTTCAAGATACAGCGATTTTAATACAAAATTATGATATAATTTTTCGGTCATTTTTGAATGTTTTTTGAGGCTCATAAGCCTAGAAATTTGTTTATTGTCTGAAAGTGCAGATAATTTTTGACTAAAATGTTTGAAAAAATATTGATTTGGTTATTTTTCATGGTATGAGGCGAAATATAAAATGTGGCCTGTAAAAATGATTTATTTATTTTTTTAACGAAACACAACTTCAACATTCAACATTGTGATATTTTGATATGTAATTATCAAGAAAATATGGAACAAAATGTTAAAAGTTAAAATATAACAAAATAACGAATATAAAGCAATCAATACGTGAAATGCATTTATATCGATTTAAGATAATGAAATATTTCCATTCGAAAACACACAAATATACCTGATGTTTTCTTAAAGTACAGCACGTTTGTATATTTTTGTGGTCGGACAGGAACGTACCTAATATTTGATTCAAGTACCCATGTTGGCATAAAAAAGTGCTGATGCAGCAAAGACACAAGCAAGTGATAATCAAGTGAACAGTAAAAGATAGCTTGGAACAATGAACTATAAAATGAACACCATCAACAAAGGTTGTGTAAATGTGTTTTCAAAAAAGTGTTCAAAAAGTAACCGAAATCTCACGGAAAGTAATATTGCCAAATTAGTTGAGCTAGGATTTGCAGCTTAATAAACAATTTAAAATTTGCGATTCGTGTCGTTCACAATTGGCCAAAAGAACAGCATTATCAAGCAGTGATGACTTATCAAGTAGTGAAGAGGAAGATGTTTGCAAGGAAGAGTTAACAATAGAAGCATCAGCATCAGCAACTTCAATACAATTAACGAACTCCAACTTGAATGTTTCTAGTAAGGAGACATTAGAAGCAACGTCAGCAACATCGATTGAGAGAATGGATTGCCAAGGAATTATTTGATTGGGCTCAAAAGCGAAAGGAGGAGCAACTTACACAAATTTTCTTTTCTTATGCAACTACAACAAAGTATGAACATACCACGGAGCAGCTTAATAAACAATATTCGAAAGCAATAACTATTCAGGAAACACAAAAATACCATTCATTTATTCCAGTTTTCGTAGATAAAATAGAAGTTAGGCAATTTTCAAACTGTAATGATAGTAAAAAAATTGTAATCATTATGAAAAAGTAAGAAATCTGCATCAAAATAGGACGCTCCATAATTGTATAAGAACATGAAATAAAATGCTTCCAGAAAAAAAATCTTTATTTTATCAACTCGAAAAACTTCCGAAAACAACCAAAAGTTGTGAATTTTCAACAAATTTAATTTTAAAATCGCTGTGTAGCAATTAGCAAAATTTTATCATGTGCCTTTTTTGTTGTAAATTTTGCGTTCTTTCATAAAATCGGGTCGAAAAGCATTTAAAAAGTTTGTTTAGACCATATTGAAAAATCAACCTTTTTTTAAAAAAAATCATAACTTTTTTGTCCATGGTTTCTCCATCTTGATCCATTGTGCAAAAGACTCAATTTTTTGTCGACATTAAAATATAAAAAAAAATAAAAAAAAATCAGAAAAATGATTTTTGAGAAAATTGATTTTTAAGTTTTATTTACGAAATAAAAAAAAATACAACATTTTTTACAGTGTATATTTTTTCCAGATAGTTCCAACAATAACCTAAAATTTTTCGGAAGACACCGATCAGACAAATAGTTTTTGAGTTTTTATTTTTTGAAAATTGTAAATGGTTTTTTTTCTTAGGCCCTTCTCAAAAGAAACGCTAGGGTAAAAATGGCGAACCGATTATGCAAATAGGCATTTTTGGGTATAAAAAAAGCATATGCCAAATTTCAGCCAAATCAAAAATCACAAAAGTAAACCGACATTCGAATTCAAATGGAACTGCTCTATTGTAAAAGATATTCAGCCAGATTTAGCTGATGGTCATGAGTTCGAATCTCTCCAGTCAAAGATATTCTCGGTTTGAAAATGTTCTCCACTTTCCAGGGCATATGAGTATCTTCGTAGTAGTCCAGTTTTTTTTTTTAGTCTAATATACTACTTTTTCATAATGTTAGGGACGGTTTAATCTTATTTTATTTAAACATATGCATAAAATTATATTTCCTTGTGAATTTATAGCCTGTCCTGAAAAACTTCAATAAATGAATACATTTTTCTAACTTAAGTCGATCCCACAGCAGACGATTGGTGCTCGTGTTGCTTCCTGAAGTAACTCGGCGGATGGCGTGCAAACGACTCACAATCGCCGATAATCCATTCAAACCCGTAACAGGTGTAGAGCATGCAGTTCTGAACCGTATCAGCAGTCGGAGCGCAGACAAAGGATTTAAAATTAACGAGAAAGGTGTGATCATCGATCGTATTGATGCGCGTGCGTTTTGTTTCGACACATTTACCATCGCCTTCCTAAGGCGACAATGATCCGGTTGGAATGAGCTCTGGGCCAATGGAACCAATTTCAATTATCTCAATCCCGGGATCACTTACGGGGCTTTTCTGATCGGCTTGTTATTGTTTTCGCCGTCAAATTATGAACCGGTGAGGATTAGATTTTGCCGACCTTTCTTCACATGGACGGCGAGTTATTGAAATACAGTCGACCGGTCGCCACATGTGTGCCTCCTTCCTCGTCTTCCATTCGGGCCACTTCACAATCCGAAGAGCACGTTCCTCAGATTAGGCGATGATAAAAGAGGGATTTGCGCTTTGTGTTCGCCCTCCATAAATGCACTCGAAATCCCATACGGAACAAGACAGAGAGAGTGCGAGCGGTTCGCCGGATTATGTGAAGCCTTCGAGGGCTCCTATTTACTGCTATGAATGTAGATCAATGGGCTTCGGAGATTGTGGCCTCTTAAGGACTTGAGGTGCCGTGGGTCGGAGAGTTTACGAGCGTGAGGTGAGTCGGAACAATTGAGCTCTGATGGCCTGGCGAATGTGCTGGAAGAAAGTCAGGAAACGTAAATTTGATCGATTTGTACGAGGGGTTTCTCTAGGCTATTTTTGGATCAATGATTTAAAAATCAAGTAAGGGATGATTTTTCTTAAAATTTGAAGGTCTGTCCAAAATTTCGCAAACAAGCTGATGATGAACTTCAATTTCAACATTTTTTACAACCCGAATCTGCAAAAAATCTTTTGAAAAAAATACTGTAAAATTTCATAGAATGCATTCTTGGAATTTATTCTAAAATAATCTTGTCATTGAGTTTTGGATTGATAGGAATGCTTCTTAGATGTTTGTCAGAATTAAACCTTTACTTATCAGAAAATATATCAATGGAGTTTAAAAACAACAATCTAGACAAAAAGCTCAATTTACAAAAAAAAAATATTTCAAATATAAATCATTACGTGTTTTTGGAGACCCCTCGCTTTCGCTAGCACTGAACATTACGAGAACAGTGTACTACATTTCCATTTACAAATCGACAGTTTTCCTCCAGTCAGTCGCACCCAGCCCGCTCCATGTGACCTCGTGGGGTTACTCGAAATAATAAATCAAACGGGAAAGCATCATACATCGACGTGTGGTCATCGCATTAGCCCTCGGAGATGAACTAATGCGAAAATGAAAGGTGGGAAACTTGGAGCTAGGGCGATATTTGTAGCTAGAGTGCAATGAGATGGGATGCACGTGTTGAAGATTCAAAGAAGTTTACCATCCCGTTCCGAGGCTAAGACACAATCGAGAAAATCTCCGCTCTTTCTTCGAGGATTTACCCGTGGTTTGGCCTGAGCGCTCGTTAGGTAATTGACATCTCAATTAAGATGTTTTCTCGTGGCCGGTTTTTTTTTGCATCGGCAGAAACAGACCGAAGATCATATTCTAATAAGTTTTGACCCTTATCGCACGGCAACGATCGGTGGCCAAACCATCCAGATGCCAATTAATTCGATCTAATTTATTGGACTCACCGCCCTTTACGATGGCGACACAATATGATTTAATGGGGACATTTCAATTAATTAAAACAAACTGCTGTTCGGTTAGGCGATTGTGCCGCCTTAAGGCTACACGCCCAGTTGAGGAGGTCTTTCATTGGATGCAAAACAGTAGGACGCAATTGCATTCCTACCAACTTAGTGGGATCCGTATTATGATACACTTCGCACTGTGAAGAGAGCAATTTTCGCGTATTTGCTCGTGGTAGAGGAGCTCCATTAAGCTTGCAATAAAAAGCATGCGCCATAACACTAAATTCGCGAGGCAAATAAAATAAATCTGAAACTTTCTGCTTAGCGGGATACTGCTTGTTGGGGAAGGGTATTTTCTTCGAAGGGATACTGGCTAATGAAGTTATCTTACTGCGCACAAAGTGGGAGCCATACCAATTTTTGCTTTGCACTATGCATACTGAATATTTTTGTTTTACATTTTTAAAGTGTAATTTGGGACAAGTGTGCCACCTTAAGCAATTCCTCTACAACTATGTCCAGAGCTTATCCAACCCTTCGATTTCGCATCATGATGTTGTTCCACATCTTTCCATAAGCACTGTGTTATTGAAATTTTATAAGTAGTTTTAGAAAATCTCAAGTATCATGGTTCCAAGTAGATATGTAAATTCTGCGATATTTAAAAAGCCGAAATTCGTATTTCTATCCTAAAAAGGGGTCGTTTGGATACCATCAATTGGTCATCACGTATGGTTGCAGGTGAAGGTAGTGGCAAGGCTTGTGCTGCTAGTATTTGATAAGGATATGTTTTTTGAATATGATTATTATGATGGGGGCCCAGATAGCCGTAGCGGTAAACGCGCAGCTATTCAGCAAAACCAAGCTGAGGGTCGTGGGTTCGAATCCCACCAGTCGAGGATCTTTTCGAGTTGGAAATTTTCTCGACATCCTAGGGCATAGAGTATCTTCGTACCTGCCATACGAAATACGCATGCAAAAATGGTCATTGGCATAATAAACTCTCAGTTAATAACTGTGGAAGTGCTCATTAGAACACTAAGCTGAGAAGCAGGCTCTGTCCCAGTGAGGACGTAACGCCAGAAAGAAGATTTTTTTTGAAACAACAAATTTTAACACAATGATGGGGATATGCTTGAAGTTATTGCATAAGTTATGCAGCTTGGAGCTCTTGTGACATGTGATGTTCAAATATCCCATGAAGTGGGATGTATTAAACAGATTTTTTAAATAACTCAGGTTTTGGCAATTTTTAAGTAGAAACATATTTGTATTGTACAATATAAATGAATGTACCTACCCGATTTTACTACGCATTTTGAAAATTTATTTCCGTAACATCAGTTTAGATTATCGTATTTAAAGTTACCAATTAGAAGTTTTCTTATTCACGATTCTGAGCAATTCCTCTCGGTTTGTTCTTGCCATTGCTCATTCCCATGTCATCACCCTTGCCGTTTCCCTTACCATGACCCTTGTCCTTGCCCCATGGTCTTTCAATATCTCGCGAGTTTTTGCCATGATGTTTGCCATAACCCTTTCCGTGTCCTCTGTTTCCCGCATCGCCATCATCCACAGACGTAGGAATATCCTTGGTACCAGTTACAACAGAAGAGTATGCCTCATCAATTGGTCTAGCGCCAACACTTCCAGATTGGGGAGCACCTTCCACTACCGATTGGAACAAGTTCAGCATGGCCAAAGTGCAGAGCAGGAAGAACAGGGAGGTGACCTTCATCTTGATTGTTTTCGATTGCGCTGCTACCAGGTTGAGAGCCCGAGGCAAACTGAAATTTTTGGTACAAACTTAGTGTGTTTCATTTCAATGACATCGTTAATCTAAAATTATGCTAATGGGAGTAATTCTATCGAAAACCAGGCCACCATCGGTACATATCGTTAGAGATTTTTGTCGCTGTTCGGTTATATATTTCAAAACTAGAGGAGGGTCGTTCGATTTACTCAAATTGGGGGACACCTCCTACGCCAGCTAAAAGTTTGCGAAAAAGACCATATTTTAAATCTTAGGTAGGGTAGGTGTACCAGTTATGAACATAGTTGTTCCCTATTTCACCATACAGAATTATTTGAATGTCTTCACATTTTGAAAAATTTTGTGTGTTGTAGTAGTAAGATTTAAGATATATCTTGATGTTTAGACATTCAAAAAGATTTAAAATGTGAAAATTTTCGAAATTTCACGTATGGCCAAATAGGGAATCACTATGGCCATAGCTGGTACACCTTCCCTATTCCTTCACGTGATATGTATCGTATAAAATGTCCATCCCGGGATTTGATAAATTTCTGGATTTTCCATTTCGCTCTGCCGTCCCGGGATTCCCGATATGAGTTTATTTTTTTTTTTGAAAACCACTAGGTTTCAATGCAATACAATGGCAGACTCATACTCCAGGGTAAATTTTCCAATAGTGCAGGTAATAAGCAAGATTCAACTTAATTTAACCACCCAAAATTGAAAAAGCCTAATTCATATACAGGTCGGACTCGATTATCTGGAGTGTCGATTTTTTTTCAACTCCGGATAGTCAAATCCTCCGGTTAATCGAATCACTAAGAAAAAATTTGAAACCTTCGGCAAAAGAACTGAAATATTATCTCTTTTCGTTGTTTTATTTACATTATGGGGTGGCGTAGCCAGAAATTATAAGGGGTCTTTACAAGAAAAAACAAATTTTGATTCGCATACACAAAAAAAAACACCTTTTCAAATCCCCCTTTTCTAAAATGCGGTCAAAACTGCAAAACAATTCATATTGTATATTGCAATACCAAATTATCTCAGATTTATGCATAGAAATTGAAAAACAAGAACATCAAAAAACAAATTCCGGATAATCGAGTCCGACCTGTACATATACAGCCATTCCATGAAATACCGATCAAGTGGGTCACCGAATTCCGTGAAAATTTGCTATTTTGTTCCTTATCCGAAATAAGGATAAACGTGTTTTTGGATTTTTTGATTAGGGTGACCATTTCCGAAATAGGGTGACCAGAAAAAAAGCGATTTTGCAAAATTTTTATTTAAAAACAAATCATAACTTTTGAACCGTTCGACCGATTTTAGATCTCTTTGAGACGAAATGAAAGCTAAAGACTTTGACTTTTCAGGAATAATATAAAATTTCACAAAAAATGTTTTTTTACATGAAAAAATAAACAATAATTTCAGTTTTTTCGTGTTTTGAAGGCCTCGGGACCAAAGGGGTTATTGCTGTTATCATTTTTTTTTTTAAAGTTCAGAAAATTTTACGTTTACTGTCAAATTTTCAGCGATGTATGTTTTCTAGCTTTTGAGATATATGTTTTTAAAACAAAAAATCAGTCATTTTTCATCGGCACACACTGTAGGTCTCAGCGCATTAGATTTTTTATTTAAAAGAAAAAATCATATCTTTCGAACAGCTCAACCGATTTCCAATCTTTTTTTATGGAATTAAAGCTCAAAATTTCATTTTTTCAGAAAAAAATATAAAAATTTTAAAAAATATATTTTTTACATTAAAATAAATGGAAATTTCTAAAATATAACTATATTTTTTATATATTTTCATGTCATATAATATTTTTGTACATTTTTTTCAGATTTTTCAATTTTGTCATCTTAGTATACTGAAAGATTTTTGTATTGATAAATCAGTACAGATGATCGAAGACTGGATGAAAAAAAAACCTGAACCTAGATAAACCGTATGAAGTGATTAATACGAATCGCCAAAAATGGGTCTCAGGAGGGCCTATCATTTCACCAGGATCGATTATTTTTTACACAGATGGTTCCAAAATGAAAGATAGTGCCGGAGCTGGTATTATAGGCCCGGGGAAGATGGACAAGCGCCTTCTTTGCAGAAGTATACGCCATCTTAGAATGTGCATAAGGTACCCCGGGGCAAGTGAGAATCCGGGGTAAGTGGGACGTTCCGTCATAGCTCACTTAGGAAAAATTTTCCATGGGGGTATTCTTCTATAAAGTTTAAGATACAATGACAAGGAATGTATAAAGTACAAAAAATATTGTTATTTTCATTACCATGTGGTTCATGCAGGTCCGTCACACTCGGGCTCAGATTGGGTACCACTTCTAGTACTGCATTTGGTCCCTCGGTAGCGCAAAACGTACCCAAGTTTGACAGATCGCAGTACACTTTGAACGGCATTCTAGATTACCTTATGAGCCATAAAATATTGGGCAACTGCAAGGGACATGGAGGTCTTTAATATGTCTTTGGTTCATGTAACAGTTGTTAATTCAGCGCCATTTTCAACTTGCATGATACATTGTGACACGTTTCACGTCTTGTATTGACTCGCAAAAACTAAATGTGTTATAAATCAAATATCCATCAGTAAGCTACAATTTTAAGTATTATTACAAGCTGCTAGCGATAAACCGATATTTTGTTTTTATGTCACATGAAATTTTGGATGGTCTAACTTACCCCAAAATATCTTTATACCCGGGGTAAGTGGGACCTATCAAAACAACCACCAGAAACAAAATTTTTCCTAAACGTCTCAAACATTTCCTTATGGAGTAGCATTCAAACATTCAAACGAATGATTTTTATCGAAAAAGATCAATCTTAAATTACGTAGGGGAACCTGGTCCAATTCGGACCCTGTTCTAATTCGGACCATCAATCATTTCTAAATACAGGCGCTACCGTAAATATCGTGTATACTGTTTTTTTACACACCGTCTGGCTTTGATATAACACAATAAATTTGACCCCTTTCAGTTATTACGTTTGCTTTTTTTTGTTGTTTGTTTTGAACTGTTCTAGTGTACTGTCGGTTAGCACTTTTTCCAAGCTTCTGTAAGCGACAATAGTTCTTCAATTTTTCTGTGTTATCTTATGATCGAACCCACTCAGCCTAAGCTTTCATCTGACCATATGGTTTTGAAATACCTATGCACAGTTTGTGCTCAACTAGTTTGTAAATCACAAAATGTGTGTTGGTCCAAACCGGACCTTTTGATATGGTTCAATACGGACCTCTTGATTTCCAACAAGAACACAGCCTATTCCAAGAGCTCCATCACGTGAAAGTCTCCTCGACTTGGTAGAAAATCATAGAAGTTGTAATATTGATCAATGGTGCCTTTGTTTCTTTTGCAATCAAGAAAAAGTATTCGGAAAAACTAAGAAATACGGTAGACCACCGAAAAATAGATAAAATAATAAATCATCTACTTAGAAAGCATCTTTATGGATACCACAGCCAAGCTGTATCCAATACGTTACAAAACACGTTTATGAGTGCTAAGAACAATACAGTTAACTGTCCCTTCATGATTCTCTGTGTTTTTGTTCCCTTGCTCGATGGAATGCGCAGTTCCTTCAAAATAGCATACTTTGACTCCTTAATATAAGTCGATACTTCTCCAATTTTATGTTCCCAGATTCGATGCTGCCTGCTGCAGAATCCCATACAAATTCACCTCTTTATCCTGATATTTTCATTCAAAGTTTCAATGTGTTGAAATTTTACTATATTTGAAATTAAAATGAGTCCCTCCAATATGTTTTGTCAACATAACAAAAAGATTTTAAATTGAAAAATATGTGTTCTACATCTCGATACCTCCCATACATGATTATACATTCAAAATCAGGTTAGTGAGAGTTGATTATACCAATTTTTTACCAGTTTTGGATTTCACTCACCTTTTTTTTTAAATAAAATCCACATTTTACTTGAGCTAGTTTTGACTCTAATTCAATTGAAATTTGACTCGCATTCAGTTTATTTCTTAGAGCTTCCGTTTACAGGGGAAGTTCAAAAAGCATGATACCTCACAAATCAGAGTTATATTTTATTACTACCTAAGCAAAACCCCATAAAATATAACGTGGTCCGAATCGGAACAGGGTTGGTCCAATTCGGACATTCTGAAGAACTTTGTTCAAACATGTCTAGTCATGTTCTGGTAGGAGATATCACAAAACTCTCTTAGAGAAAAGTGTGCGCGCTGAATCAGGCTTTCACGCAAACATAAAACTTTCCATGCCATTTATCGTACTTAAAAGATATGGCCAAAAAACTGTTACTAGGTCCGAATTGGACCATGTTCCCCTAATTGCATAAGAAGGAGTAGAAATGTGTAATATTTCCATATTTGTTTAATGTATTTTTTTATTTTTGAACAAAGACAGAGATGAAATTTGAAATACATCATGAGAACGATTAATTTTCTATTTTAATTGAACTTTATTTGTTATTTCTACCATATTTAGTAGTAACGGAAAACAATTCCACTCCATTAAGTGGTTTTCATATAAATAACAACAACAAATATTTATAATTTCGTCATTTTTTGAAATTTTGTGTGCTACTTTTAATTAATAACTTATAAATGATATATTTTGAACATGTTTTATTCCTTTTTACGCTTTTATTGAGAAATTGTCAGCTAATATTTAGTGCGATGTGACATACTATTAAACAAATGTTTTCTTTCTAAAGCGTTACATATTTTATGGTTGATCCCTTATGTACATCAAAAATGTACTCACAATTGAAAATCTATGATATATCAATCCTTTCATTGTAATGGTTGACTTACTGATGGGGATTGTCGCATGAAACTGGATATGTCCCACTTGCCCCGTTTAGCGAGGTAACTGCGTCTAATGGCTCATGCTAAAACTTTCTTCTAATGTTGTCACAATTTCGAAATTATTCGATCAAATTCATGCACACACCAGCAAATATGTTGCCAAAATGTGATTGTGTTGTTGAATTTGTGAAATATTGACATTTGAAAATTTTATTGAACAATTAGTTTGAACTACCGTTTTTTTATGTCCCACTTGCCCCGGGGTACCTAATATATGTTTGAAAAGAAACTACAGACATGCAAGGATTTGCATATTTTCAGATAGTCAGGCGGCTCTGAATGCATTAAAATATTTCACATGCCAATCAAAATTGGTTTGGGAAGATATAACAATTCTGAAGCAATTGGCTATGCAAAACCAGGTCCATTTGTACTGGGTGCCAGGCCATTGTGAGATTGAAGCTAACGAGAAAGCCGATTTACTTACCAGACATGGCGCAAGTTCTCAGTATTTAGGACCAGAACCTTTCTGTGGAATATCCAAATGTGTAACACAATTGGAATTAAAGCAATGGAAGGACAATATGATTCAGTTTAATTGAAAAGCTATAAAAAAAATAAGGCAATCAAAACACTTCATAACTCCAAACAAACAAATTACGGAAAAAAATCTTGAAATTAAATAAAAAATTACTAAGAATATTTATTGGGCTTCTTACGGGACACTGTCCGGCAATATATCATTTGAAAAAGATAAGTCGAAGTCAAACTGATGTCTGTCGGTTTTGTGGCTGTGAAAAAGGGACCTCTCAACATCTGCTTTGTGACTGTCCAGCATTATTTGCAAGTAGGAAAAAATATTTCAACAAGGGCATTCTAAATCCTTCTGAAATTTGGTTACAGAACCCTAATCTAGTAGTTAAAATTGTTTTAAAGGTCATTTCGGATTGAGATACCTCGCATCATCAGATAACTGCAGTTATCCTGAATGGTAACTCACCGTACTGAGCACGTTGCGATAGTAAACAGGGGTATACCACAATAGATCAATTAATGGTCACAGTGGTCACCATTGCTCACCTAGTTTACTTGTAAGCGATTGGCCTTCATATTCGGATTCAGGGGCCATGATTTAAGTAAGTAACGACATTTTCAACATTACCGAATGTTGTTTATATAGGTGATTAATATTACCCCATATCAGCTTAATGAAAAAAAAAACGCTTGAAACATATTTTAAACATGCTTAAAAATTTCTAAAAACAAGATCCATTATATACTATACACGAGCTATGGGTGGCAGTACTTGTTTTAAAAATATGAAATTTACAACATTTGCATTTTCAAACGAAATATTTAAAAAAATGGATCAATGTTACCCCGGATTACGGTACATCGATTCATGAACAACTGAGATCAAAGCCTATAAAGTTAACCATTTTTTTATGAAAAATTAAAAAAAAAAAGTTTCAATGTAGGTACATTACAATACTGTATGTAAACAATGAGAAATATGATATTCTTCCTTTATTACTTCCAGCAATTCTCTTGAAGCGTTTTCAGAAATTTATTCAAGGTGTATCCAATTGGTTCCACGTTTGATTACTTAGCCGTTGGTTGGGACCTCCGGGAGGAATATTATGAAAGGGAAGAATCTTTAGGGAAATCGGGAATGCGATAAGGAAAAAGTCCTACATTATTTCTGGATTATTGATACAAGCTTATGACCTCAAAAAGATTATCAATAACATTGAGACCATTGGAGGACTGCCAGAAAATCCTAAAATTGTTTCAGAACTGTGAGTAAATAGGTGAACATTGTCGAAACGCGTAACGATAATTAATCCCACGGTGCTCCCCTGACCGTAATTATCAGAAAAAAATCTCTATCAAATCTGTGCTCACCAGTTGTTTTCTATAGCTAAAGTGCATGTCTGGACAAAACTTAAAAAAAAAATCGTGGGGCCCGTTTTGGAGTTACGCCCTTTTGAATGTGTAAGACCACTAATTCAAAGGAAATCTTAAATATTCCAACGGGTTTTCATTGGCCATGATTATCAGAAGACCTATACCATCAAAATTTGTCTCAAAGTTGGTTTGTTTGGATATTTGGACCCTCTTGGTGGAGTTTCAAATGATAAAATAGACGAAATTTGGTGTTACGCCCTTTTTGAGGTATAGCCATTGAAGACACTAATTATAAATAGATTACTTAGGCATTATGATACCGTTAAGCATGTTCGAATGTTTTCATTGATACATTGCACTTACATGTCTTTCACAATTGATTGATTTTTCAAAGGCTCAAGTGCTGTAAGGCATTACGGAGCCATTTTCGTGTCATTACTATAAAAAATAATATCCCCTCGGCTGTTCCGGCTAACTTTGTACTACCCCAGAACTTGAACTTCAATTGCTGTAAAATGCACAAATTGGCCAAACTATAGACCTCTAGACCACTGTCAATACTTTTGTGATCCTTTGTAACATACATTACTACATTTCCTTGACGTATACTCCGCTTCGATATACAACAAGTAGCACTCAGTTGTATGGTAAATAATCTGAATCGTGAGTACATGGGTTCACAGAAACTAGCCCGAATATTGTGCTACAAGTACTTATTTGAAAATTAGCTCCGTAATGCCTTTAAACAGTTGAGCCTATGAAAAATTGATTGATTGTGAAAGACTTTTGCGGCATGTAAGTGCAATGTGTCGTTGAAAACATACTCAACGGTATAAGAATGCTTAAGTAATCTATTTAAAATTAGTGTTTTTAATGGTTACACTTCCAAAAGGGCGTTACCCCATTTATTTTGATCTTTTCATTCAAAATTCCTCCCATAGGCTACAAATAACTATACAAACCAAACTTAATTAAAATTTCAATGTTATATTCATTCTGAAAATCACGGCTAATGAAAATTCGTTTGAAAATGTTAGATTTCCTTTGAATTAGTTGACTTACACTTTCAAAAGGGCGTAACTCCAAAACGGGCCCTACGATTTTTAAAAATTTTGCCCAGACATGCACCTTAGCTATAGAAAACGACTGGTGAGCACAAATTTGATGGAGATTTTTTCTGATAATAACGGTCAGTGGAGCACCGTGAATCTGCTATCACCCTTTTCCACCGAGAAAAGCCTTTCATATCAAAATTGAGATTATTGAAGAATATGTGAAATTTCAATATCAGCAATCATTTAATTATTACAATTTCTTGAAGGAAATTTAAATAGAATGGACAAGAAAAGAATCACAGCTCAAACATACTACACCCAAAATAAATGTGCCAAAGCAATCCGGTAAAACCACGTGGTTGATTAGATTTCGCAAAATGCTTAGTAATTGAACAGTTTAAGAATAACAATTATTCATTTTAAATTCATCTTACGTGGTGTACAATAGACTGGCCCTTAAACAAAAAAAAATGTAAAACTCAACGGGCAGCCCCTAGATATAGGTTGCCCCAGAAAGAATGGGCACGACTTTGATAATAACAATCATAGTACTTTTCCAAACAATCAAACATTTTTATATTTATATTGTATTGTATTTTTCTAGAGGCTATTTCAACTAGCATCTGTGATAAACATGTTTGATTTAATAATCGTTTACATTGGAAATTTTGATTTTAGAAAATCAATTCCTATATGATCAGCACAGACCTTACATTTTGTTTTTGTTGAAAAACAACAAGTAAGATATATTTTTATCAAAATCTTTCACCGTGATGAGTTAAAGTACATTGTATTAAGGATGTCTCACATATTTTTTCGTTTGAAATTTGATTTGGCTTTGTTAAAAAACACTTGAAAAAAATGGTAAAATGCGATCTCGTATATTTCTCTCTACAGAAGACAATATCACGAAGTTTTAACTTTTCAGGTATTTTAAATAGTGATAAAAATGATAAACTTCAGATTTACGAAAGGTTAATCTCCATTCTCTTCGACAGGGAACGTTAATTTTTGATTCATTCATGTTTTAGGGTAAATATAAGAATTTGTTTTTGACAATTTTAAAATTGTCCACGGCTGGAATCAAATTTTTACTTCCAATACAAATTTTACATGCTTAAGTTTAAAATTTCAATTTGAATAAGTGAAGTACTGATTCAATTTGAATAAGTACGATCAATTATCATATCGTTGCTGATAAATATATATATATATATAGTCCAGGCAGCAGCGCAATAGCGATGACGTTAAGGGTGGATGGGGTAATATGCATCCCCTAAGGGAAATTAGGGTCTAGCAAGTAATTACTAAACATTGGATTGAGGCAATCATATCTAAGAAATTAAACTTGAAAGAACGATTTCACAGCGAAACAAAATTGAAATTTTTGCGTGTCTCAAGAATTAAATTATGTGTCTTTAGTAGATTTTGGGTCGCTGAATCTAATGCCGTTCTCAGAAATATTCCAGCACGTCACAATTTTTAGCTACAGCTCGCCAAAGTTGTATAAAATAGTGGTTTCATTGATGTTTACATGAGATTTAAAGTATGATTTATCAAACTTTCTTGTGATCTAATCCACCAAGCATGCAAAATAGGACTTAAACTTTCGATTTAGAAACAATTTAGTTGAAATTGCTCGATAAAAATTTAAATTAAATCGATTCTTTTAACATGCTTGCAGTCTCCATACAAAATTCTTCGTTTCTTTTATATGGCACAATACAATATTTTCTTTATCACTAAAAACTAACTTTTTATCATCGAAAATTTTATGAGCTTTGTTGATAAGTATTGTTTTCACATACTACAATTCTGTGGCAAATTGAGCAAATAAATTGCCATACAAGCTGGTAAACTTGCATGCAAGTTGGCTGAAATAGTTAAATTTTGCATTTTCAACAGTCAATATCTCAAAAACTAGACGTGCTAAGATATTTCTGAAAACGGAAATGGATTCAGCAACCCTTAATTGAGTTAATAGCAGTATTTTGGTGCTTGAGACAAAAACGTGTTCCGCAGTGTTTTTAAATATACCCAGCTATTCTAGTTTCAAAAAAATATTTCTAGTTTCAAAAATCAAATTTCTCCGATGGTTTATGAGAAACCATTAAATACGGCTCATATTGCCCCACGTAATTTATTTCCAAGTTTACCAAAAGCATTATTGATTTTTTTTTTTGTGGAACTTAGGAAATGTAATTCCGTGAGAGGCGTTATAATTAATACCGTCGTTGGGGGTGACAATGGGTCAAAAAGGCATATGTACTATTTGTTTATTGAATAACTATCGCAATTTAGCTCCAATAAACTTCAAATTTGGTGTGTATGTACTTTGATGGTACATTAACATCTGTTCAAAAATTTATTGAAAAATATGTATTCACAGCGGCACTACAAGTGAATGAAAAATGACCCAATCTCACCCCATAGAGGGGGTGACATTGGGTCACTGGAATTGAAATAACTTGTTTTTGAGAATATCATTGCAAAATCATTCACAGCTGAAAAATATTGATGAAATACGATGCAAACAAGACGAAAAGATATCTTAGATGTTTCACAAGTATAATAAACCCACTTGAAAGAACGATTTTACCAAAAATTTGAAGAGCCATGAGAAAATATATGAGACCCAACATTTATCGTCAAGTTTACATAAATATTCCTGTTTTGTTTCCCTCAAATTATCTTCAAAGACTCATCCCCATTGCCATAAAGCCTATTCAGTTTTCTCAGAAGTGTTCGGAAACAGTGATTATTTTAAACCTTCGCAAATAGTTATATTACGGTGCGACATTACTCGATCAATACATTTCAGGTAGATGTTGACGTCATAATCCCGGTATTTCAGCGATCTAACTCATTCGTACTTTCGTTAGATGTTTCTATTATATGAAAACACTAATAAATAATTAAACAAAAAAAAAACCTTTTGATAAAATTTTACGATGGTGCTGCGAAACACAGTTGCTGATTTGAGGAGTTGTCAATATTCGTTGCATTGTTATTCAATGCACGGAATCCTCAAGTAGACTTGTTTGATGTTCAGAGATGCTGTATTTAGAAAGAATCAACACATCTTAATGAGGAATGAGAACACCCGGCACCGTAAAATGTCAAAAAAGTGGTCTTGCAATTTCATTTACTATCGTTCTTGCTTGACCCAATCTCACCCCCATTTTCAATGTTTTAGACATCGTACCGAAAAAAATGAAATTTTTGTGGAAAAATCAATTTGATTCCGGAAAATACTTGTGAAGTGTAATGAAAGGACTTTCAACCTTCTACTAATACAACGATAGAGGTTAAAGTACATGCGTTATACTTTGCACAGGAGAAATATAATGTTGTAAATTTTATCTAGTTTCAACATACAAGTTTATTGATATAGTAAACAAAAACTACTATTTCTAAAAATGTATATTGTGATGAATTATGTGTAATAATGTGTTCCCTAACTTATGAATGTTTAATTCTAGTGATATCAGCGTTATTAGCTGAAATATTTCATAAATCATAATTTTCCGTTTTGACCCAATCTCACCCCCTAGACCCATTGTCACCCCCATCGACGGTAAATAAATCGTATAAAATAAAGAAATTTTGCTTATTTACTTTCCTTTTGGAGATATAGTGGTGGCGTGTATTACCCTGATGGCGCATTTATCACCTTGTTCCCTAACTATCCAAAGAGCTCCTGGAATCTGTGGGGTGAAGTAAGGGGTAGGAGTGCCGTGTGACACTGACGGTATTATTGACGAGAAAGGTGACACTTGCCATTCTTCGCAACGCTCCTCGTTCGTTGATGGTGTTTGCTGTTTTCAGCCGGATAAACACTTGTGAGCCGAGCGAGAGATGGTTGTTGTTTGATTTTAGCCTACAGATAAATGTGACATTTCGCGGCAGTCAGGATTGGAATTCGCGAGCGGAATGCGTGGAAGGAGATTAGCGAACAATTTGGATCACTTAGAGGAAAGTGGAATTGGAGGAATCGCATGATTTGGTTTCAACATACCTTAATCCGGGGTAGCATTGATTAGGGTTTTGGATATTTGAAAATGCACATTTTACAAGTTTCATAACTATCTTTTAAAAAGTACTGGCTCTCTTCGTTCGTGACTATGTACTGTATATTGTTGTTCTAAAGTTTCTAATATGTTTTGAAAATGTTTTACGTGAACGGAAGGGGAGAAGACCTGCTTTGACGCAGCTTGAGTCCGCCGGAGGTGATGGGAGCAACCCTGATATTATGCGTATATACTCGTGGTATACGGGAGAATGCTAACGCGTAGGTCTAACTACGTGGTCTAACGCTTTGCAATTGAGTTGGAATTTTGAGACAGCTTGTTTTTATTCTAAGGCCAGAAAGTATAGGCACGACTTCACCATACTGCCATTTCAAGACTAGTGAAGATAAAAATCGGATTTTTACACACTCGATTATTGTACCCAACAAGAGTAGATTGCGATTTTTTAATGAATAATTTATGTATAAATATGTTGATTACATAACATGTCTGTGAAGCATATCTTATCAGTCTTGCACAAATCGTATTATTTTTGAATGACTTTGTTTTACAAAATGTGTTCTATGTAGGAAAGTGCTTGTAATAAAAATCTAACAAAATATATATATATATATATATATATATATATATATATATATATATATATATATATATATATATATATATATATATATATATATATATATATATATATATATATATATATATATATATATATATATATATATATATATATATATATATATTTTGTTAGATTTTTATTACAAGCACTTTCCTACATAGAACACATTTTGTAAAACAAAGTCATTCAAAAATAATACGATTTGTGCAAGACTGATAAGATATGCTTCACAGACATGTTATGTAATCAACATATTTATACATAAATTATTCATTAAAAAATCGCAATCTACTCTTGTTGGGTACAATAATCGAGTGTGTAAAAATCCGATTTTTATCTTCACTAGTCTTGAAATGGCAGTATGGTGAAGTCGTGCCTATACTTTCTGGCCTTAGAATAAAAACAAGCTGTCTCAAAATTCCAACTCAATTGCAAAGCGTTAGACCACGTAGTTAGACCTACGCGTTAGCATTCTCCCGTATACCACGAGTATATACGCATAATATCAGGGTTGCTCCCATCACCTCCGGCGGACTCAAGCTGCGTCAAAGCAGGTCTTCTCCCCTTCCGTTCACGTAAAACATTTTCAAAACATATTAGAAACTTTAGAACAACAATATACAGTACATAGTCACGAACGAAGAGAGCCAGTACTTTTTAAAAGATAGTTATGAAACTTGTAAAATGTGCATTTTCAAATATCCAAAACCCTAATCAATGCTACCCCGGATTAAGGTATGTTGAAACCAAATCATGCGATTCCTCCAATTCCACTTTCCTCTAAGTGATCCAAATTGTTCGCTAATCTCCTTCCACGCATTCCGCTCGCGAATTCCAATCCTGACTGCCGCGAAATGTCACATTTATCTGTAGGCTAAAATCAAACAACAACCATCTCTCGCTCGGCTCACAAGTGTTTATCCGGCTGAAAACAGCAAACACCATCAACGAACGAGGAGCGTTGCGAAGAATGGCAAGTGTCACCTTTCTCGTCAATAATACCGTCAGTGTCACACGGCACTCCTACCCCTTACTTCACCCCACAGATTCCAGGAGCTCTTTGGATAGTTAGGGAACAAGGTGATAAATGCGCCATCAGGGTAATACACGCCACCACTATATCTCCAAAAGGAAAGTAAATAAGCAAAATTTCTTTATTTTATACGATTTATTTACCGTCGATGGGGGTGACAATGGGTCTAGGGGGTGAGATTGGGTCAAAACGGAAAATTATGATTTATGAAATATTTCAGCTAATAACGCTGATATCACTAGAATTAAACATTCATAAGTTAGGGAACACATTATTACACATAATTCATCACAATATACATTTTTAGAAATAGTAGTTTTTGTTTACTATATCAATAAACTTGTATGTTGAAACTAGATAAAATTTACAACATTATATTTCTCCTGTGCAAAGTATAACGCATGTACTTTAACCTCTATCGTTGTATTAGTAGAAGGTTGAAAGTCCTTTCATTACACTTCACAAGTATTTTCCGGAATCAAATTGATTTTTCCACAAAAATTTCATTTTTTTCGGTACGATGTCTAAAACATTGAAAATGGGGGTGAGATTGGGTCAAGCAAGAACGATAGTAAATGAAATTGCAAGACCACTTTTTTGACATTTTACGGTGCCGGGTGTTCTCATTCCTCATTAAGATGTGTTGATTCTTTCTAAATACAGCATCTCTGAACATCAAACAAGTCTACTTGAGGATTCCGTGCATTGAATAACAATGCAACGAATATTGACAACTCCTCAAATCAGCAACTGTGTTTCGCAGCACCATCGTAAAATTTTATCAAAAGGTTTTTTTTTTGTTTAATTATTTATTAGTGTTTTCATATAATAGAAACATCTAACGAAAGTACGAATGAGTTAGATCGCTGAAATACCGGGATTATGACGTCAACATCTACCTGAAATGTATTGATCGAGTAATGTCGCACCGTAATATAACTATTTGCGAAGGTTTAAAATAATCACTGTTTCCGAACACTTCTGAGAAAACTGAATAGGCTTTATGGCAATGGGGATGAGTCTTTGAAGATAATTTGAGGGAAACAAAACAGGAATATTTATGTAAACTTGACGATAAATGTTGGGTCTCATATATTTTCTCATGGCTCTTCAAATTTTTGGTAAAATCGTTCTTTCAAGTGGGTTTATTATACTTGTGAAACATCTAAGATATCTTTTCGTCTTGTTTGCATCGTATTTCATCAATATTTTTCAGCTGTGAATGATTTTGCAATGATATTCTCAAAAACAAGTTATTTCAATTCCAGTGACCCAATGTCACCCCCTCTATGGGGTGAGATTGGGTCATTTTTCATTCACTTGTAGTGCCGCTGTGAATACATATTTTTCAATAAATTTTTGAACAGATGTTAATGTACCATCAAAGTACATACACACCAAATTTGAAGTTTATTGGAGCTAAATTGCGATAGTTATTCAATAAACAAATAGTACATATGCCTTTTTGACCCATTGTCACCCCCAACGACGGTATTAATTATAACGCCTCTCACGGAATTACATTTCCTAAGTTCCACAAAAAAAAAATCAATAATGCTTTTGGTAAACTTGGAAATAAATTACGTGGGGCAATATGAGCCGTATTTAATGGTTTCTCATAAACCATCGGAGAAATTTGATTTTTGAAACTAGAAATATTTTTTTGAAACTAGAATAGCTGGGTATATTTAAAAACACTGCGGAACACGTTTTTGTCTCAAGCACCAAAATACTGCTATTAACTCAATTAAGGGTTGCTGAATCCATTTCCGTTTTCAGAAATATCTTAGCACGTCTAGTTTTTGAGATATTGACTGTTGAAAATGCAAAATTTAACTATTTCAGCCAACTTGCATGCAAGTTTACCAGCTTGTATGGCAATTTATTTGCTCAATTTGCCACAGAATTGTAGTATGTGAAAACAATACTTATCAACAAAGCTCATAAAATTTTCGATGATAAAAAGTTAGTTTTTAGTGATAAAGAAAATATTGTATTGTGCCATATAAAAGAAACGAAGAATTTTGTATGGAGACTGCAAGCATGTTAAAAGAATCGATTTAATTTAAATTTTTATCGAGCAATTTCAACTAAATTGTTTCTAAATCGAAAGTTTAAGTCCTATTTTGCATGCTTGGTGGATTAGATCACAAGAAAGTTTGATAAATCATACTTTAAATCTCATGTAAACATCAATGAAACCACTATTTTATACAACTTTGGCGAGCTGTAGCTAAAAATTGTGACGTGCTGGAATATTTCTGAGAACGGCATTAGATTCAGCGACCCAAAATCTACTAAAGACACATAATTTAATTCTTGAGACACGCAAAAATTTCAATTTTGTTTCGCTGTGAAATCGTTCTTTCAAGTTTAATTTCTTAGATATGATTGCCTCAATCCAATGTTTAGTAATTACTTGCTAGACCCTAATTTCCCTTAGGGGATGCATATTACCCCATCCACCCTTAACGTCATCGCTATTGCGCTGCTGCCTGGACTGGTTTACCAGCACACGCCACCACAACCGAAAGCAACAAATCGATTCGAGCACGGAGGCTGCGACAGTTTGACTTAAGAATAGATCATCCCAACCCAGGTTAACCGGGATCGTCGTATTTGTCGTCGTCGCATCTGTCGCATCTGTGGCTCTAGGTCTCTTGGCGGCGGCTTGCTTTGATGTAATTAAACATATACCCCACAAAGCAGCTTCCTCAGTCCACTCCGGCCAATGCCATCTTCACATCGCGTTCGGTGTTGTTGACTGTTATACTACTATACTTTAACAGATTTCCTCTTTTATCTGAGCTTTTCTAATGGTTCGCGCTTTTACGGCAACACTTACTCTGCGTACCGCTTCGGTCATCTCTCTTCAGCGACCCGTCAACCGACGAGGACGCCACTACACTGAAATCTCCATTTACATATCTTTTATTTACACAAATTGAGTTCAGTAAAGGACTTCGGATCAACAAGCGTAAACAAGTAATATTTTGATGATGAATATTCATGTAAGGCTTACACTCCTTCCTTAGCCGAGTGGTTTAAGTCCGCCGCTACAAAGCAAAGCCATGCTGATGGTGTCTGGGATCGATTCCCACTCGGTCCAAGATCTTTTCGTAATGGAAATTTTTTTCCCTGGGCATAGAGTATCATTGTACTTGCCACACGATATACGAATGCGAAAAGGCAACTTTAGCAAATAAAGCTTTCAAATAATAACTGAGGAAGTGCTTAACACTAAGCTGAGAAGCAGGTTCTGTCCCAGGAAGACGTGATGCCAAAATGAAGTCACCTCTGGCTCTATCCACTCTGGCTGCGATTCATCTCTACTCCGTCACATACTTTTGGGGCCGGCCACAAGCCTGGGCCATATGAGGCATTTTATGATAGATGCTCCTGTGCTTTTTGGTATTGTGGACTTTACTGCGCTGCTCGTCATGCCATCCGGTGGATCAGTTGGATGCCGAGGTCTGTCAACCGGAATCGCAAGGTTGAGGGGTGACTTCCGGTACGCAAGAGCTCCGACGACTTAAAGCCAGCGATTCGTCGTGAATTATACTACTCGGCATAATTCCCGACGGTGAAGCTAGCCTACTCCGATGGAGAGTTCCCCGACGGAGTAATATCTTCCGAAACCGGTAACGTTACGAGTTCTTCTTATTCTGTGGTTGGCCGGTAAAGGGTCGAAAGTGGCCCAGTGATTTCGGTTGGAGAATGGCTTCCGGTTCACTGTCGGGGACTAACGGCTCAGTTAGTCCCCGACAGTGGATTTAACCTACTCCGAAGCTGGCCGGGCAGATGCCGAAGTCGGTCCTGCGATTCCGGTGGAGGGAAACTCCCGGTACACAGGCACCCGACGACCATTTGCCGGTACTGTTTCTGTTGGAGCGACGACACGATATGCATTATGGCTCTGTTCACCACGTGGCACGTACTTACGTGTTGACACATTTTCTGCACTATGTTGTCGGAGTTTAAATCTCCGTCGCTGCTTCCGAGCATTTCGTTCTGCACTCCCGCGTATTATGCGCGGCGCTAAAAATTCTCGCGTCGACTATTTAAAAAAAAAAACGCTTGTAGATCGCCGCAGGTTTCAAATCGTGTTGGTGTCTTCTGCGCGATCATGCCTTGGACAATCAGGATCGCCGTCACGATAAATAATCGCGCAATGCACAGTATCTTAAGCAATCAAAACCTACAAGTCGCGGTGTCTCCTCGAAGTTTGGGTAGTGTGGGCAGTGTGGCGATTCTGCGTGCCCGAATCTATGCAGGTTAGAGATGGGAAAAATTGATCATCCGGATCCATCAGAATCACTCATTTCAGTGAACCAGATCTTTTAAAAGGTTCATTGGTTCATTGGCTTGCAACGAAAGAGCGTAGGGGAATCTGGGGTAATATGCTCTGCTCCCGGACAATTCGTTTCAAACTCTCGGGCGTTTTTGTTCTTAACAAATTGAGACGAACTGGCAGAGCATGTTACGCCAAACCTAGCCACGTTCATCACGTAGATTTGAGGTGCTTCATCTTGGCGCTCGCGGAACAAGAATCTTTGGTATTGCTTTTCCTGCGAACTTATTAGGAATTACCTTCAGCCGTGTGCTTGTCATTGCTTGCTTTTCTCTTGACTCAGCATGTACGTACAACTTCTGTTTATCTCTTCCAGCTTGGCTTGGTTTGGCCGGTTGAGCTAATATGTTCATTGGAAGAGTCACGTCCGATGCTGTGTTGACAAGCTCGTTTATGAACTCCCCAAATGTCTCCAGATTCACATTTGTTTGTGTACGTTTTTACCACGACCACAGCATCTTTAACTGCGATGGGAGCTTCTCCACCAATTCATGAAGCAGCATAGGGTTACGCAGATGATCCAAAAGCTGCACAACGAACATGTGATCAACCAGATTTCTAACAGCCATTCCGAACGTGATGACCGACTGGAGATTCTCCGTCCTCGGCGATGGTGCGCTACGAAGCCTTCGCAGGGGTGTGTTAATGAGTACTTCTGGCCTTCCATACAATTTACGTAGTTTTCCACCTCATGCGGCACAGATTCTGGCATCAACAAACGACTTTTCACCATATCGAGAGCGTGACCTTTCAAACAACGTTGTAACCTTGCTAAATTCTCGGCATCTGTGAATCCACACACTGTCGTTGAATTGTAAAAGGAACTAGAGAACAACGGCCAATCCTGTGGATCACCGGAAAAAGTCGGTAACTCGCGTTGCATCATTTGCCTTGCCGCCAACTACGCATTACTGGGCGAAGGCTGACACATTGCTAACATTTGTAACGCATTAGACTGTTGCACACCAGACTCCTGTTGGATTTGCTGCTATGTCGACGGAAGATGCTCGATGATCTGCGTCTAGATGTGCTGTTGATAACGATAATGCTGTCACGTTTGCGTATGTCACGGATACACTTGGCACTATTGTTGCTGCACTGATGACCGGAATAATCATCGAACTTCGCGGATCTGGTGGTATTACTGACGACGACCAATTGGTAGATACTGTTCCTGACTGTGGACCGTACAGAATTTGACAGGAGGGTGAAACTGATTGCCTGTATTCCAAGTAGCTCTTGGATTACCTTGAATAGTCGATGTACTGATATTTTGGTTGAATATATATAAATGAATAAGTATAAGTATCAACCCTGTTCATAATACTTCGAAAAATAATTGGTTATACTTGTAGATCTGAGAACATATACACATAAGAGTCGTTAATCTCAAAACTTGACAAATTATATTTTTATGTGCCTATATAGGTATACATGTTGTTCATAAGACCTTCAAGAGATAACTGTTTACGCTTGTAGATCTGAAGGCCTGTTTCCCACGAATTTCGTTACTGATCTAGAACATCAGCCGAGATAGTGACTTATGGCAAAATGGTTATATTGATGACTTCCTTCGAAATAGTTAAGGTCCCGGAATGAACTTGCCCGGGCCAATAATCTCGTTTATAACGATCAAAAAAATCGACAAAATTTCATGCAAACTGAATTCAGAGGGCGACAATTCTATTTACATAACGATTCCTATCACAAAAAGAATCCGTTTACGTTAAATTGTGTTTGCACACTTTCTACTAATAACGTACACTGAGGTTTCAGTGTACCTACTACTACTTGGCCCAGTAGGAAATGGAACGGACTGCGTTACGTCCAAGATCGATATCCCGACCACGACAAAGGCAGCAATAACTGCCGGCGAGAATCTCTCAGCGCGACGTAAAGTAGCATTGCACGTAGCTGGATCGAGAGCTATTTTATTGTTATTTCGGTTGCATTTGATGTGACCGCACTGTTTGCGGCGGGTGGAACAGAGCGCAGGCCGGCAGCCGTGGAAGGAATCGAATAAAATATCAATCGATATAAGTGATTCCTAATGACTTTTGAGACAAATAACGATCTAAGTATGACGATTTGGAACGAGCTATGGAAGCTGGGTCTGATGGAGAAAGAGTTTTTATGATCCTAATGGAACAGATGCCTGCATTTACTGGCGCGTTCTACATTATAATGGTCGAAAGAAAGTATCTATGATTTGGTAAAACTAGCATTTATTAACATTTTGTTAACAACATACATTTCATTTGCTGAAGCAGTTCAGAATGTTAGCTGAAACGCTTATTTTTGCTTTCGTATTGGCGAATACGGTGATTTTATGCTCAAGGAATTCAAGGAAGTTTCCATTACGAAAAGATCTTGGACTGCCCGGGAATCGAACCCAGTCTAGCGTTGGGCAAAATTGTCTATAACATCGATGTTACTGAATCGTATCACATTTGAACTGCTGAATCGATTCTCCGATTTAATCGAATCTCTTGAATCGATGTTTTTGAATCGATTCGAATCGAAATCAAATTATAGTTTGAAATGGGACCAAATACCAATTTTAATATACCTCAATTAAATTAGTTCTGAAACTCAATATTACAGATTTACTATTGCAAAAGGCTTATTAAAAATTTGATTTATTTTTCATCATGCCATTAAAAAATATTCATAATTTTCAACAAAATGAATCGAATCAAAAAATCGAATAAAAAAACGATTCACTCGATTTCAGATGCCCTAAACATCGATTCAAAAAATCAATTAATCGGAATGAAAACATCGATTTTCGGAACATCGATTCAAAATCACCCATCGCTAACCCAGACACCTTCAGCATGACTTTGCCATATATTCGTGCAAGTTATCATAATGCCAAGAAAGAATGGAAATTGTAAGCTCCAAATTATGATTCGTCATTCAACCTCATAAAATCCATATCCGAAAACTAAAAATGATCAACAACTCCTTAACTCGCAGCACAATCAGGAATGAACAACGGTCATCCAATATCTACCAAAATATCTGTCTTTAAAACAAAGAACCACCAAGAAGGAGCGTTCTGGGAGCACGCATACCGGGAACGATAATTTATTGCACTCAAGGTTACACGTTACCGAGCGAAAATTTGTTACCTTTTAAAGCTATCTGAAAAGCAGCACATTTTGCTGCTTCTCGAGACTCACTCCCAGACGGTCGGAAATATTTTGTGCATAATTTATGAACGATCTGATTATTAAAGGTTTCGAGTTACAACTTCAGCACCGAGTTTCGAAATCAAAACACAAGTCAGCGCGCAAAAAAACAGGCATCCCAAAACTTGTCCCTCACAGTGCAAGATATCGCACACATCGGGAACCAATTTTATGGCCTCCCGAATGGGCGCAAATGCCGTCGTGGTATTAATATCGCCCTTTTATGCACTTTCAATCCCGCTCTTGTCGACTGTTTGGCAAACCCCGATGCACAGTGGGCCATAGGCAGGCCAGAATTTCAACAATTGAAAAAAAGTTTTCTCACGACCGTAATGTACTATAGCTTTTTAGGAGGTTTACCACGAATTCTTTACGTACATTGAAAATCCAAGTGATTTGGAAGATGCCGTTGGTACTACAACATTATTCAAAATGGAAGTTTTTGAAAAAGCATTTCCTCTGCGGTCTGTGAAGACTACAAGAAGAAGTTGGAAGAGACGCCGTTCAGCTGGATCAGAGTCGTTCAAGTCGGCTCGCTAAGCGATCCGGCTGAAAATATATGAGACTATTCAGTTCGAGTGAAATCAATCGGCTGAACAAAAAACTTGTCAAATCTAAGGATTTCCAAGTAAACGAAATCCGCTTATCTAATGGTCACTTTACTTTTTCTGATGAAGAAGTTTAAGAATGTTTATGCAATATACATTTTCCCAGATGTGTGGACATAGTATCTATGGATGAACCAAATATCTTTTTATGTAGTCATGAGCCTCTGGCTTTGGCTCGCAACATCGTAACTACTGAATCGATTCAACGGGGGGAGAGGCATTTATCCTGTTCTGCTCCAGAAGGGATTTGAGTTTTTCAAACATGTTTTGGAAAAGCTACTTTTAAGCAGTTTTGTTACCGGATATATTCCCAGATCCTGGCGTGATATTATTGTGTGTTTATCCCGCATGGAAGTTGTGTGTCGTATGAAAAAGCGAAGAATGTTATACCAATCAGTCGCATTATCGATTCGATATCGAACGACGTCTATTTGACGAACATGACTCTTCATGGGAATCAAAATGCTTACCAATCTGGAAAGTCCACAGTGACTCTTTTACACAAAGTTATATATGATATCGAGAAAGTATTCGCTCAGAAGCATTCCTGCTTGGGTGCCTTCTTGGATATTGAGGGTGCCTATGATAACGTGTTTTTTATGGCATATTGGAAGTTGTACGAAACCATGCTCAAAAACTGACATCTCTTCTTGACATTGCGTCAAATTGTAATTTCAAAAATTGACTGTTTGAGGATGCCCCATGAAGGAGTCTTATCCCCACCAATCTCGTAGCAGATACGCGATTGAGGCAACTCAATAATAGCGGCTTTCTAGCTCTTGAATTTGACGACGACTGTCTAGCTTTGATAGTTGGTGTGTGCATGAGAACCCTGTTCAAACTGATGCAAAGTGCTCTTCAAATTATCGAGAGTTGGTGTCACCAATATGGCTTTTTGGTTAACCCGAAAACCGCGATGGAATTCTAACTTAACGTCTATTTGGATCTGTGATTCATGTGATTGATCATGTACAGTACGTCGAAGTAATTCTAGATTCCAAACTCTCCTGGACACCACACACTGATTTCAGAGTAATAAAGCTTGCATAGACTTCGGTCAATGCCTATCTAATTAAAATTGGGTCATATCTAAAAGATGTGCTTGATGGCGATGTCTGATGCGTGATCTACGACTCCCATGGCAGCACTCGAGGCTCTTTTCAACGTTGCACTACTACACATACATCTTAAACTAGAAGCACCTTCTTGCTCTTACCGTTTATGGATTTTGGATCTACTGGAGAAAAATCTAGTGTATCGTACATCAACATAGGGGAAGTGGTGGAAAAATGAACAGGGGTGGTAAAATGAACACCGTGCCTTTTACCGAGAAAAAACAAATATCAATGAATATTTATCACCCATGTACGATTAAGATCATAAATCGGAGTGTTTGGGTTGATGCGGAGGTCAATTACAGTGGAAATATCAACGGAAACTAAGATTTTAGAATGCTACGTTTGTAAATTAGAACTGACATAACTTTTAGCTCGGAGGTCTTGAGGATTTTCAGTAAGGTGAATATCGTTATGGTAAGATGATTTTTTTTGAATGGGTCACAAACATTCATGGATATATTTTCGTAAATGCAGTGAAAATTTTTAAAAATATTTGTTTTGCTCACGTTTTTAGCATGCTGTTCATTTTACCACCCACAGCTTTTCATTCCACCACATAGTGCAGGTTAAATGAACATTTGCATCATTTTTTGCTAGCGATAAAAATATGTTATGATTTAGCAATTTTAATATGAATTCGTGTCTCTGCTATAGATAACATCCTTATTTTTGATGTTGTGCGAAAGAACTATATAAATGCCTCGTATTTCTATCAGTAAGAAGATGATACCCTTAAGGTGTTCATTTTACCATCCCTTCCCCTACACTTCGTAGGTTTTGCTATTAGTGAATTGGGACAAAATTGTCCTTGCTCCAAGTGATCTCACAATTGCTTGTCACTTTCCTTACAAGACATATACCACTCAATTTTCGTCAGGACGTAGACGTCTGGCTATTTCGAAAGAAGTATATAAAAACAAAATAGTTTGTTACACTGATGACTCCCTTCTTGAAGGTAGGGCTGGAGCTGGTGTATATTCTCGTGAGCTTTATTGTTTATTGTTTTTCAGTTGCACGAATGCTTGTGCGAACTGTGTAATATGTAATATGTAATAAACTGTGTAATATGTAATCATCACCTTAAAACATCCATATTTTAGAAAAATATGCGGAGTTTTCTTGAATTTTTAACTTAATGGATTTCATTTTACTTGAATAGTAATGTACAACGTAGTAACAACTTGAAAAATGGTTTCGACATTTTATTTGGTATAATTTCGGGGTGGCGGTCTTACCCCATCTGGTTTACCATGGTCGGTTTTACTCCGCCATACAGTGCGTTGCTCCATAGACAAAAATCAAATTTCAAGTTATTTTATTCGGCAATAATAAGTATCCGCAAGTGTTTACAGATAGCATCCGTTATTGAAACAAGTATTTATAAGCATACCTATTACCTATTACCATAAATTCCTTCCGAAATCCTTAAGTGAGCATCTGTTAAATTTATATCAAATTCAATATCGACGAGCAGAAACTTTGTTTTTGATATTTGTTACGGAAAATTTCATGAAAATTTCACCCTAAATGCCAAAATCTTGTGTTTATGCAAAGTGCTTGATGAACTTTCAAGAAAACTCCAGCGTGCGCTCTTACCCCGTCTTCCCCTACTAGCAAACATTTTGTAGGAACATATTCGTACATTCAAACATGTTAGTTTGTAGAAATTGCGTTGGATAGCAAACGCAGAAAGTCTTGAATTTGTGTAGGAAAGAAAACCAAATTATTCATTCGTTCTAGTCAGATTGATAATGGACCTATGCACGGGTTCACTATTCGAAGTTTAGGCGGTGTCGTGTTATTTATGTGACCATGAAATCCAGTGAATTCGGCACCGCTCAAACGTCAAATTAGTGAATTCGTGCATCGGTCCATGAAAACATTGGTGTTGGAAGAAAATTTCACCAAAGGCTGTTCCAGAGATTTCTCCAGGATTTTTTTTTTGGAGATTCCTCCAGGAATTTTACCACAAATTTATTCAAGATATCTCTACAGTGATCCATACAACGATTTCGACAGAGATTTCTTAAAGATGAAGTTATGATCGCAACCATTTTTTTTAGATCAGATCAGGCAGGAATCCAGGAGCACTATCAACAATTCCTCTAGAAATTCTGCTTAGGATTCTTCCAGGGATTACTCCAAGGAATATTCCAGATATCCCTGGATTCATCTAGAGATTTAGCAACAAGCTTCTTAAAGAGTTGTAACAGGAATACCTCCAGTGATATCTTCATAGAATCCTTCGGTGATATTTTCGATAAGATTCCTCCAGGATTACCTCCTAGAATTCCTCCATGATTTTTTTCAAGGATCGGTCCAGGAATTCCTTAGGGATTCTTACAGGTATTTCTCATGATATTCCTCATGATGTTTCATCAGAGATTTTTCTAAAAATTCTTCCAGAGACTTCTCCAAGCATTCCTTCAGAAATATATCTACTGGAATTCTTGCAGAGATATCTCCAAGGATTTCTCCAGGAATTCCTTCAGGGGTTACACTAGAAATACTTCTTTTAGGATTACTTCCTCCAAAAAATTCTTCGATTTTTTCCAAGGATTCTACAAGTAATTACTTCACGAAATCCTATAGGAAAAAGTTTTCTTCATAAATTTTCCTAGAGCTTCAGCATACAACACACAACTACAACACAATTACACAAATATTTTGACAAATCCTTCAGGGATTTACCTAGAAGTTTATCTAGAGAATTGATCGTGATTTGGGCCTCAAAAAATACCTTTGGGGTCCTTTTTAAGAATTCCTCAAAGAATTTTATCTGAAACAATCCCAAGAATTCTTTTAGGTATTCCTTCAAGAATTTTCGCAGTAACTCCTTCCATGTAGAAATTTTTGAAGAAATTTGTGGATAAATTCCTGGAGAATTACTTGGAAGGATTCCAAAAAGAACCTATAGAAATATTAAGAAGCTCTGTAGGATTCACGGAGGCATCCCTATAGGAACTACATGGAGAAATCCTGGAGGAATCTCTGGAAAAATCTCTGGAAAAATCCCTGGAAAAATTCTTACCGGAGTTTTTGGAGGAAAACCCGGGAGTACCTGAAGGAACCATAAAATGGGTTTCTGGAGTAATCTCTGGGGAGCTTCCTGAATAAATTTCTGGAAAAATCTCAGGAGGATTACCTGGATGAATTGCTGAGGGAATACTTGGAGACATCTTTGGAGAAATTAGAGATTTTGCTGGAGAAATCTCTATCGGTATTTTCTGGAAAATTTATGAAGAATAACCTGGAAAAATCTCTGCAAATTTTTCTGGAGGAATCATCGGTGGGAACTCTGAAAAAACTCTATTAAAATCACTGGATTAATGGAAAAATATCTCTGTAGAAATATCCCTGCAAAAAAAATCCTGGAATAATCCATCGAGGAATCCCAGGAGGAACACCTTGCGAAATTTCTGACCGTGTTGCTGGAGCCCTATTGGAACTGGTCTAAAATATCTGGTGCCGAACAAAATTTCTTCCTGAAAGAATCTGATGGATTTCAGAAGGAATCGATGAAACATTCAATGAACGATATTCTGGAAGAAACGATAAATTCAGAGGTTCTTGAGGTCCAGTCGACATTTACAAAGGATGTCTTCGACATTTTTATTGGGTCATTCCTGAAGACAATTTTTAACATTCTTGCATTGATGTTTGCAAGTGTCTTTGTAGGAATTCATAGGAGAATTTTAAATTATTATCTGGAAGTAAAAAAATAGTTGTGGGAAATCGTTTGTTAATAATATACCTTGGTAACAGCAAAAAATAGCAGAATTAGCCTTAGAATGCTAACGTTGCGACTGTTTGTGTGACCAACAACTAGTTTACCACGCTCTGACAGCTTGAGTACCGGGTCTATAAGTGTCATTTTTGTTTTACCAAAATAAAACATTGTCTACAACATGGCTTCAAACAAACAATCAAAAGTGTCAATAGTAAGTAGTAATATAACAATTCTGATTTGTGATAACAAGCTCCACTAGCATTTCACTACTTATATTGCTGTTTGCGTTTGACGTGCAAATCCAGTCTAACTGAGCATCAAATGCGGTAACACAAAGTAACTAAAGGATACTTAGCAACCATGCAAACCTAGCAAAGAAAATCAAATTTTGACTTCGCCTTCCTTGATGAAAATCTTACCGCATTTGGTATTCCCGCATTTGGTATTTGCATTTCAAACGCACACAGCAATACTTCTTTTCAGCAGCAGTGACTTTTTGACGAACAATGAATACACCATACATTGGTTGCTTCGACCAACAGTCATGGAATCAAAGACGTGTTTGTTCTAAAGCCTGATTTGCTGCTGAACAGGAATCGCTAAAGACATTTGTCGCTGATTCCTTGCAGAAATTTTCTGCAGTGACTCCCATTTGAATTGGCAGTTCTTTTCAACTGCGTACTATGATCAGTAAATAGTGCATTCGCCGATTCCTTGCAGAAATTTCCCATGCATCAAGATAGGCCGAGAAATTACTTGTCAGCAGCGAATCAGACTTAACTGTGTAAAATATGGTCGAACAGTTTGAGCCAACCTCAAAGGTGGCGAAGTATTTAACAAATCTGTTAATTCAGGATTGGTCAGAGCGTTGACAGGCCACTGCCGACTTAACTATCGCATGGCAAATATTCAGCGTGCTGACTCATTTGTGTGTGATAGTTGTGATTCCAATTATGGAACTTCGTATCATCTGATATGTAACTCATTATATTATATTTTTGTTGTATGCCTCTATTCGGCATTGTATGCAAAACTGCTGTATAAGGCACAAATTTAAAGGAAATTGTTTGAAACACACTTTCTGAGGTCTGCAGCATTTCAAGATACAAATATAATTCAGCCGCTTCCAAATAAGTCCGATCGCGGGTCCGATTTTGCCCACTGTGCGATGCGGGGATCTCCTTTGCTCAGCCGTATGTCGTAAAATATATTAATTGATCCTGATCAAACGGTGATCTGCAGCTCGTTGCAGTCACAGGTAGGGTTGGAATAATAAAAAGCACATATTGCATACTGGACTTCAGAGAATTATGGGGAAAAGATCGCACAGCATGGTTGGCCAGTCGTTGCAAAGTGATGAGAGATTGCGGTTATGGGGTTCACAGTACTAACAGCAGCGTTGCGTTCGATTACAATACGATAAAGGATAAATGAAATACAGAATACCGGTGAGGAATTCTAATAAACTTTCAATGCGGCTTTCATGATAGAAAAAACTGTCATATTTGAATTTTTAAGAGAAGACCAAAATTTTTCGGTACTAAACCCCCATTCATGAACTCTGGAAACCTTCTTCTTCCTTCTGGCGTAACGTCTCAGAGCCTGGTTCTCAGCTTCTTATTATCTAGTTCTTATAAGCACTTCCACAGTTATTAACTGAGAGCTTTATTTGTCAACTGACCATTTTGAATGTGTTTTTCGAGTGGCAGATACGAAGATACTATGCCCTGAGAAGTCGAGAGAATTTCCTCAACGAAAAGATCCTCGACCGTTAGGATTCGAACCCACGACCCTCAGCTTGGTCAAGCTGAATAGCTGCGCGTTAACCGCTACGACTATCTGGCTATCTCCGTTTATGAATTCTAGACTCACATGTGAAATGGGTCGAATAACTTTTGCAAACCGAAGCTCCTTCCCGTACATCCCTGGTTCATCACGAAAACCTTAACTATCACTTATGTTGAAAGATTCGCATATAAGATAACAAATTCAAGACCCAGACCTACGGTAATTTTCAAGTTATGAACCCGGATACCAAGAAAAAAAAATAGAATTTACTGGTCCATTGAACTATTTCGTTTTTTTTTTTCAATTTCAGCCGAGATTGTGCTAACACATTATCAGGTTGCTTAGTAAAGAAGTACAATTTACTGATACCTACTTGGCTTTGGTTCCTGAGATCTCATAACATTTTTTTTTTGCCAATTACTCGGCTGTGCAAAAGTTCAAATGCAAATTCGGCATTCGAAATAAAGTAAGATCGACGATATTCATACGGAACTGAAAATCGTTGCTAGGTCAAATTACTTGATGGAGCGTTAATACAGTTAACCAGTGCAATACCTGATGAAATCAATGATAATTGGGGCTCTAGCCAGACAAGTTTCATTAAATTGCCTGACTGAATTATTCATAAAATTAGTTCTCAATTATAACACCATTAAGGAATAATCACTATATTCGTAGCACCCCAATTTCATATAAAATGCTCACCTTTCACTCTGCAAACTACACTTCACTTCAAACCTCCCGTCCGACTGGATCGCAATCAGCGCATCACAACCGTCGCAATGAAGGTCACTTTCGTATTGTTCCTGCTCGTCGCTCTAGTTACGCTGAATGTGTTCTATTCGGCAGTGGAGGCCACTCCGGATTCCATCCAAGCCTTTTCAACAAATAGCGAGATAAGCTCGCCACCCGCAGTAGACCCCAAAGATGAATCGTCCTCATCCGAGAAATCAGAAGTGGGAGGAAACAAGGAACACGGTAAAGGTCACGGAAAGGGACATGGAAAGGGCCACGGTAAGGATCATGGCAAGGGTAGAGGTAAGGAACATGGAAAAGGACGAGAACATGGAAAGGGGTCGGATAAGGGTGAAGAGAAGGGAATGGGGAAAGGAAAAGGAAAGGGAAATGGAAAGGAACAGGAAGTTGAGGAGTAGGCTAGTATGATGTGTTCGCTATGGCTGATTTGATAAAAGATATAATAAAGTTAAGTGCATAAAAATATCTCGCGTAATTTTTTGAAAGGACCTACCTAACGTTGAGAAGCTCTCTTTGTTCACTTTCACTGTAATCAATAACTGACCTATATTAACTTCTTCTGTTGCATTTTTATATAAAACGCTAGCCAAGGACATGATCTTTCAATCTCTAATAAATTTTTTTCCAGAGGCTTTAGTATTGCATAGTTATAATCTAAAAAAAGCGAGAGAAGAGAGAATCTCTCAATGTTGGATAGACCTTTTGAAAAATTGCGCGAGATTTGTGTTTCATTTATAAAGGATTGTTCATAAACCATTTGATAAAATCGCTTCCATGTTGGTAGCAATTCCAATATCATGGGGAAATGTCATCAATGTCATCATGTCAAGATAAATGTAAATTTTGGGAAATCGCGTTCTGGATAATGGGGTAGAATCAAGCTTGCTATTTGTTAAAAGCAGCCTCAACAACGAACAATGAAACGTACAAATCTACACCGACCTAAATATGTATCACCAAACCGCACAAAACCACCCAAGAATGTCATTCCAATAACTCATCTAACTAATGTGACACTCGAGCAGCTTCTTCACGCGACCAAATCGATGTCGGAGATGACAGATACAGCCACAACAGTACAGTTGCCTGCATTGCATGTGCGGAGTTACCTACGTCTGCATACGATTTCTTCTATAAGACACTTAGGTACCTGTGACCGCCCATATATGCTTATTTGTTTGCAATCGTTAATGAGACCACAACACTTTATAGACCTCGTTCGTTTGCTGATGAGCACGAGTCCTCAAATAATCAACACGCCTTTGGGTGACTCTGGACAAGTGTAGAGGTACGAATCGTGTGCATCTCTCGGCAGCAATCTTCGACTCATAAGAAGATAAAATTAATTTAAATAATTTCCCCATTTTTACGATTAGAGTTTTATTTACATCTGTCGCTCGTTGGTGGAGCTGGTGGTGGAATTGCGGGACTAGGAGATACAAAACGGTGGGGATCAAGTGCGAATCGCGTGTGCGAAGTCGTTGGCAATCAGATGAAGTGTTGCGGTGGACCAAACCTAACCTACTCTAGAAACAATAAACTCATTGCGTTCGATTTGATGCCCGGGAGGGACACGGTGGCTTGGTTAGCTTGTAGGCTCATCGAGTTCAAGATCGCGCACAATTAAAATGACTCAAATAAAGGAATAAAAAGATTATTCGTTATTGAACGTAGGCAGGCATATACGAGATGGTATCAATTATGGAATGTGGTTTATGGTGTCTATTCTGGATTATGATCGTAAATTATCGAAAACGATGGAAGTCATCAACAGCGAAGTGTTCTGGAGAGATTCAACTCGGTACAGTACTTAACATTCTTTACGTAGATTAACAAAGTGCAGTTGTTAAGTTGCAATCCTCTCAACGTGAGGTCATAAATATAAATATGAATAATTTCAAAGATTGAAAGAATATCGTTCGAGATCACACATCTGGCGACTTAACAATTAATAATAGTTTTCAACTATTTGAAGTAAACACCATTTTCACAGGGTTGCAGTCCGTCTTATAGCATGTTAACATAACCTTTTGGTCCAGGTCTTTTGAACATAGAGAACGACCGATCTTACAAAGTTGTTTGCATTGTACAATAAATGCAAGGGTGAATCTTTCTCAACCATTGTGTCTCCAGAACCCAGGCACGGCTATCGCAGATGATGCACCTTTGAATTTTTAGACTAACAATGTAATAATCCGAGGTAGACAAACTCATCCATCGGGTTGCAAAATGGTCAGTCGACAACCAGGAAGGAGCGTCCAACATAGCTCCTCACAAGTTCCCACCTTACGCTTTCACTGGTTAAACGACGACAAAGAAGGGCAGCTAAGGGTTGCGTACTTAGCTGATAGTGCAATCTATGCACTGTTGTCCTTCTGACATCAGTTTAAGTGAGGGGTACCAGGTAGAAGCTTGGCATTCTTGCCTTTCCCAAGCGCAATTCATCTTTACAACCGTATGGAATGTCACCTTTAGCACTTCCTCTGGGAGGTGGCCGAGCTTCAGGTTCATCGGAACAGGAGCTCAAGCATGGTCTACCTAGGATATGACGGGGATTCATCAGTGGGCTCTGTTGAATCCTTTCAAAAAACCACATATCAACAAGTACAAGAGATCTGGTCAAAATTCCTTAGCCCTCTGGAGTGCCAACCGGCACATCAGGATGGAAGCAAGTAAAATCCTGATTATGGTATACTGGTCACAGCGCAGAACATGGACAGGACACGGATTACGGATTGGATACGTCAACTAACAGTCGTGGGCTGGCACTGTACTCTACTGTTCTCTCAGTAAGGAAGGGTAATACTAACTTGAAACGGCGAAAACTATGAGAAGACTGATAAAACCTTGGCAGGCCTTCGTGTACGTTTGAAACTCGTCACCACTCTCGGAGTGTAGTAGGCTCAGGTGTAACATTCCTGACTTATGCCGATCCAGATCTGAACACAACCCCCGTGAAGGATCGTGTAAACAGGTGTAAACCCTAGCATGGCCTCCCTGCTAATAATCGATTTGGATGGAGAATCTAGTGGAGGAAATGATGACGCGAATTCGCAAGAAGAGGAAAGATGCAGAGATCGCCAGTGATACCACAGACGTTAGCAGCCAGCACTAGCAGATGTAGCACACCAAGTGAGCCACCGGGAAACCAGCGGGATGCACGCTTCCTGAGTCAAGTGTTCACACCAAAGTCGGAGAGTAGCACTGTTCAAGATGACCGGCAACATGAGAAGTCGGAGTTGTCGGAAGTGAAGAGGAAAATCAACGAACTCAAAACAATGTCTACTTCAGAATCGAGCAGCTGGTCACGAGCATCAAATCCGCCATTACAGCCACAGAACGCGGACACAAGGAATTACGGATTAGAGCGGAAAAAGCCGAAAAGGCATAGATCTCGGTGAATGCAACAACCGGTTCACAGGAGACGCCTAGGAGCAATCCAACCGCCCGCTTAGAGATAAGAACAATGGATATACCAGGAGAACAGGAAGATCCCAAAAAGCAAAGAAGCGAAAATGAGTGCGTCAGCGAGCATAATAACGGCAGTGAATGACGCCCGTGAAAGGTCAAAAGCAGAAGACTGCTGCACGTAAGAAGATGAATAAGAAAGAAAGGAACCAAAGAAAAAAGAAAAGTGACGGTCATCTCGTGAGAGTTCAAGTGCGATGCTCTTGTCATTGAGACAAGTGACAAGATAACCTATGCAGCCATTCTCAGGAGAGTGAGGGAGGATCCAGAGCTGAATGAACTGGGTGAAAACGTGGTGAGAACCAGGCGCTCCCAGAACGGAGATATGGTCTTTGAGCTCGAAAAAAATCCGTCGATCAAGAGTTTGGTCTGCCGCGAGCTCGTCGCGAAGCCGCTGGGCAAAGAGGTGAGAGCTTTATCCCAGGAGGCTGTGATCGAATGTAGAGAACTGGACAAGATCACAACAGAAGACGACGTGAGAGGTGCACTGTTGTCTCAATGCAACATGCAAGAAGCACCGCAGCCCATCCGGCTGAGGAAAGCGTACGGGGGTATGCAAATAGCGACGATCCGATTACCAGTCGCAGCAGCCAAAAAACTCGTGGAGGCTGATACGGTTATGGTAGGATAGTCGGTCTGCCCGCTGAAACTCATCCCTCGGGAAACAAATTCGGAGGAGAGATGTTTCAGATGCATGGATTTCAGCCACCGGGCAATCAACTACAAAGGCCCGGACAGGTCGGAACACTGCAGGAAATGTGTTGAAAAAGGTTTCGTTGACAGAGACTGTCTGAAGACACCTAGGTGCATGCTGTGCAAAGCGGAGGAAGGTAACGCCCATACGACGGGTGGCTTCAAAAGCCCCAAATATCAGAAGGTGAAGGTAGGGCAGTAATGGTGATGAAGATGACGCAGGCGAACCTCAATCATTGAGACGCCGCACAACAACTGTTGTGTGACGTTGCGATCATTGCATTCCTCCCGATAACGGCCATTGGGTAGCAGACAGAGCAGAGATGACGGAAATTCAAGTTATGGGTCGATTCCTTATCCAATAATTAGTCGAACGCACATACGAGGATTTCGTGATCGTTAACGCTGTAACGCCCCCCACAGAGTGCCATCACAACCCTCCGAGGACTGTCTTGTTCGGACGGCACACTCAAGAGTTCTATTGAAGTGTGAATAAAGGTGAGCATCGCAACAAAAAAGAGAGAGTACCTGAAAAAAGCTGAGTTCAGTTTTTTCTCATCAGCAAAACGGCAAAACCGCCTAATCTTTGCATCGCAGAGGAGTTTCTATCAAGTCTGATGGAAGGTACAGAAGCTGTTGCCGCCAAAACCGGTAAAACCTACAGGAGATCCTGCTTCATATAGACCAACATGCTTGTTGGATACTCTTGGTAAACTTCTGGAGCAGGTCATCCTCAGCAGGCTGACGATCTACATGGAAGGCGAGAACGGATTGTCGAAAAGGAAATTCGGATTCCGTAAAAAGACACCGACGGTGTATGCTATTTGGGCAGTCATCGCGTGCGCGGAGAAAGCGTCCACGCAGAAGATGAGAGGCAATCGATAATGCGCAGTGGTAACAATAGACGTTTAGAACACCTTCAATAGTGCCAGTTGGGAGGCTTTTGCCGCAGCCCAACACAGAATGCGGGTTCCCGAATATCTGTGTAAAGTTCTGCAAAGTTACTTTCAAAACCGGGTACTGGTTTACGTCGCAAACCAGGGACGGATATCAATTGAACTAACGACAGGAGTTCCACAGGGATCCACACTTGGTCCAACACTGTGGAATAAGATGTACGTGGGAGTGCTAACCTTGACACTGCCGAATGGAGTCGAGATCGTCGGGCTCGCAGATGACGTCGTTCTTGCGATAACTGGCGAGACTGCGGAGGAAGTGGAGATGCTGTCAACGGAATTGATAGACACCATCGAATCCTGGATGACTGGCGTCCATCTGCAGTTGGCTCATCACAAAACGAAGGTGGTGCTGGTCAGCAACTGCAAGGCGGTTCAGCAGTTTGAGATCAACGGCCGAGGACACGCAATCTCATCGAAGCACTCTCTAGAGCACCTTGGAGTAATGGTCGACGACAGCCTAAACTTCAACAGCCACGTAGACTATGCCTACGAAACACTGTAGCTAGGATCATGCCCAACATCAGAGGACCAAGAAGCAGTACGAGGCGTCTTCTGGCGACCGTTTCATCGTCCATAATGAGGTACGGAGTCCCGGCTTGGGCTGCAGCGTTAGGAACCAAACATAACAGAGAAAAGCTGACAGGTACTTTCCGGCTCATGGCTACACGGGTGGCGAGTGCCTACCGCACTATATCATCGAAGGCAGTGTGCGTTGTCGCCGGAATGATCCCCATCTGCATCACATCTGCATCACTCTGGCTGAAAACTTAGCATTCTACCAGCAAGAACCACACAATGAATGTGAGGAATGCCATCAGAATGAATACAATGGCGATGTGGCAGCAGGAGTGAAATAACTCGGAGAAATGAAGGTAGACCCATAGGCTTATTTCTTACGTGTTGGTGTGGACGACCAGAAAACATGGAGAAGTTAACTTCTTCCTGACCCAGTTTTTGTCAGACCATGAATGCTTCCGAAATTATCTGCACAGATTCGGACACACAGAGTCTTCACATTGTCCGGCCTGTCCAAATATCGAGGAGACCCCGGACTATTTTATATCCGTCTGCCCTCGATTCAGGGATATACGAAGCGATATAATGTAAGAAACCACAAGCGTCCTAAATCCGGACAATATCGTGCAGAACATATGCCAGCATGAATGCACTTGGAATGTGGTGAACAGGGGGATAAAGAAAATTAGGTCGTTGCTGCAAAGGAGATGGCGTGAAGACCTGAGACGAGACTCGCGAAGACGGTCTTCTTTTTCTGTGATTGCTGAGTTTCTTTCTTATTCCACTTTGTGTTTATAACAATTATGCGCATGCTGTTCAAATCCTCACATGAACCTCTCAGCTAAAAATGATTGAGTTTGCATCACATCGAATCATAAATAGCCGTTTGAGTGAGATTTTATGCCTGCAAACGTAGCAGACATTAGAAATAATTAAACTTTTGCTTAGATTTATCAGCAACTTTGGAAAAAACTGCTCCACCGACTGAGGTTTTTAATAACAGTTTACTTTGAACACAATACTTTTCACTTTTTCAGCCATAAAAACGGTGGGCTGCATTTGACGTTTCGTGAGAGGGGAATGTGGGCTGCATATGACGTTGATATTTTTCCTCTTCGCGAGTCTCTCTGAGGTGAAGACTAGAGAGCACCGGTTCACGATCGGAGTAGGCTAGATCCCACCACCGGAATCGCTGGAGTCATCCTTCCGGAATCGTTGGCCAGGCTTTTGAAGCTTTTTTGTACCCTACTATACTGCTTCCAAAGCGGGCCCTGTCGCGCTTAGTTCCGCATACCAGCATGAGACTAGTCCTCTGCATGAAAAGCGTAATATTGATCAGCAAGCCCGAAAGCCTATAGTCCTGTCATTGTCCTCGAAGGGATTCCAACGAACAGAACGAAGTTTGTTGCCTTATTTTGTACATAGGACACATAACGCGTTGGTTTCACTACTCCGCTAGTTGTTCTGTTTCTCAGATTCTGACTATCGGCCGATACAGGCTAGCGGCCAAACTCTCCGGCTTCAGTGGTTTTAGAATTCGGGCGTTTGTCATAAATGGTATTCGGGAAAATGTGTTAAAAACGATGAAGAAAGCTCTGATCCTAATCTCTATTATGTATAATTTCCTTTAAAAAAAATAATTACTAACATCTCGGTACCACTTGAACTTCGGTTCCATCCTAGATTGATTTTGGTACTAAAAAAAATCAATGAATTGTGTACACTAAAATACAAAATATAAATTTCGGCTCCGTAAAGCGTTAAACACGATTGAGTCTCGAATGAATAGACTAGTAAAAAAAACTGCTTTTACACCAATCATCCCACACACTTCAGTGCATATTGCATTTGTCAGCTCCTCTCAGCAATATTTCACCATGAAATATTCCAGTATTATCACACGAGCGAGTGCACTTTTTGCCAATTATCTTCAACAATTGTTTTTCCTGTAGTTCTATTATTTACAAATTGTATTAGCTAATGAACACTGACACCGTAGCGCCGATATGATCCATGGTCAATTACTCCGTACAACCTTTGCAAACCAATTCCACGTCTCCGCACCGGTTGTTTTTACTGTCCGGATTAGCTTCAATGATGCTTCAAGTTTCCCAGGCTGTTTCGTTCGCCATGTTGATGGGTGCAAGTCCATCCAGGCCGGGCCAATGTCGTCATACAGGACCACACCAAGTTGCCTCTTTTTGTGCACCACCTCCAAACGCGGACGCCATTTGACCCCGGCTGCATAAAAGTAACGCAATGTACCGACTGGCCTTTTGCCATCCCCTAGTCTCAGTCCAGGGTCTCTATTCATATAGATTATTTATATGGCTTATGCATTGCACTAGCTTTTCCAACGGGCAGCCTTTAACTATGCTCAGCTCACCGACCGACCGACATACCGTCCAACGGACAGGTCATAAAGTGAAGATATTGGATTGAAGATGCTGCTCATCCTCAAAAAGATGCACCGCGATGCACATGTAGGTTTCCTTATACAAGTAAGGGCATGTGGTAACTTTACACGGAATTTCTAGCATTGATTTAATTTTGTTTCACGGAGTATAGCTTTCATCATTGTCTGTTTAAGTTTTTTACGAGATGCTCAATCAAAACAAAACATTACTTGAAATTTACTCTGGTACAAAAACGTAGTACTTTTTTTGAATAAAACGGTATACCTTTTTTCATCAACATTTTGAAGGGGAATAATAGAAACTCCAAAGTTTTGAACGTGATCTGATTGCAAGCAATATTAAAGTGATGTACATGGCGAAAAAATGTTTAAAAGGGAAGTCACTTTAAAACAGTTTCAGAAGACAGGTTGAGGTTATTATTTATTGATTTTCAGGCAAACGTATGTAAGACACTTGCGTTGACTTGAAAAAGTAATAAAGAATGTCAATGTTTTATCAGCAATCGAACTGGATATTTCGTGAGATCCCTTATTATTTATTAATATTTGAGTGAATTTCTATCAAACAAAACGAATTCGGAAAACAAAAATTTCATCTCATTCTGTGGTATTTAATTGCAAACGCTAGTTAACGAAATCACTCGAAACATCGCATACCCTTACCGTACAAGTGTGGGGTATGCGCGCACCAGATGAGAAATGTGAACAAACGCGTGGTTATTTTTGCGCTGGTCGATCTTTTGTGTTTGGACTTATAGTTGGACTGCTAGGCCAACTTGCCACACAAAACAGGCGGCAATAAAGCCGAAGAAACTTAATTATCGTTCAAGAACCTCTCCCGCGCACTTGCTGCGGAATGACTCCTACACAGTGCTGTGCAAAAGTTTGGGGTTATCCGTTAGAAAAACATACTAATGTGTTTTGTTTAAATTTCAAGGATTACACCATTGATTAATTTAATTCAATTGATTAATTAAACCAATGATTTATTTGAAAATTTTAAAAAATATAGATTTTATTTACCAATTTTTTACTTTTATTTGAGTCATTGCTCAAAACTTAAACTAAACAATCGTAGATCGAAGAATCGTTATCCCATAACATGTGAAGAGCGTTTGCAAAGATCTGAAAACTATTCAAAATCATTTAAACAGTCATACACATTACAACAGTCATCGGTATACACGATATACACGTGCAAAGGATGGGCTGGATCCAAACTTTAGCAAGATGACTTAAATGACTGTTATATTGATTTTGAATAGTTTTCAAATTTTTCCGCCACCATTCTTGAAATAAGATAAATTGAAGATTACGGTCAATACAATGCTGGGAAAATTAGCCATAATTTTTATTGTAATTTTTGGAAAATGTGACAATTTCCAATACGAATACGATGAATTTTTTTTAATATTTTTTTCAACATAGAAAGTAAGAATAACTCATTGCCTAACAAATAAACCATAGAGAGTTTCAATCCCAGATATATAGACAGAACACTTTTGTATGTTTTTTAAGGGGTAAACCGAAACTTTTGCACGCGAGTGTAAATATTCCTCCGAACCACAGATTGGGGATTGGACGCGGCACAGGAAAGGAGCACAAATTTACCGGTGCTCTATTCGAATGGTTATCTTGATGCACCGTTGGTTGGTTGGTTGGTTGGTTGGTTGGTTGCTGTTAGTGGTGTCTGAGCCCAAGCGGCTCAACTGATGATGGCGTACTGCAATCTGCCAAAGCAAACATTGCCGGGTTTGTTCGAGGATGATAGGCGAATATAAATGGTTGCATTGTTGTTTGGGTATGTTGTTCTTAATAGACGCATCGGGGCAAGTGCCCGAGAATGGGAAGTGTACATAGGTGGGACTGTGGTATGGAGAAGGTAGATAGGATACCGGATCATAGCAGAAGTAATTCATCGTTTTCACAGTAAGTCATCATTGGCTTTGTGAGTTTTTCGAACATATTATCAACACAAGATTTTTAATATTGAAGCTACCAATATGATGGAATTGAGAATAGATATTAATAAATTTGTTTGCTGTTTAAATTCCATGTGGAGTTAATGCAATGACGAAATAAAAACGTCACTGTTCCTATGAGTTGCCAAAAAAACCTTTGGTGCTTTACGTAATAACAGTTGTATTGTTTTAAATCTGCACATATAAAATCCATTCTTTAAGTTCGATTTTAACTGTTTATGAACAATAATGAAAATCGCAGCCCTGGCATCATTCATTTCATGTATTTAGTTTTTTTAATAACGATGCTGGCTACGTCCTCACGGTCATCGGAGAAGAGAAGGAATGTAAGTAAGGACAACCATTGTTATAAGAGACCAAGTATACTTCTGCATCTCCAAAGTTGTCATAGAAAGGGTATTGGTTTAATGGAATAAGGTAAAGTTCTGGGAGTCACCTTTGGTTGGTGATTCGATTTATGTTTTTTTTTTCACGCCTGATCATCGCTCGCCTTCACAGGAGCAAGTGTCAGGATCAAAGGATCAAACACTACTCCGACCTCAGAATCAACAGATTGCCCTTCTACCGACAGTTTTACCAAAATACCCTCGTAACTATCTATTGCTACTGATTTTTTTACGTATTCGATTATTCGCTTATCAAAACAATCGTTTTTGAGTGATGAGATTTTATATTATTGGTCCACTAAAAAAAAACATTATTACGCGTTGCAAGAAAAATTTTGATTCCTGGAAAATATAAAGCAATCTTTCTGAAAGTTTTCCATCAAATTCATCCTAGTCACCCGTGACTTTGTTGCAGATTCTGTTTTTTTCGAACGAAATCATTTGAGAATTCAGGATAAGGTCACCCATCTTTGATTCCGAAGACTTTTTAAATCCATAGACACATAATTAAGCTCATCTACTGATCTCCCATGTTTATCCCAAACTTTCTGAAAAATATGGAAGCATAAATGAAGGGAAAGCAAAAGAAAATCGTTATGCAACTTTTGCTTACTGTCATTGAGATAAACCTCCTCTCCTCAAGTCTGCAAAACTTGCTGTGGTTCATTTCCTCTATGCGGGGATTGCTCGCTGCGCGTTATTTCCGCGAAGCAACCAACATTTTTAAATTTCCCCACAATACGTTTTGTCTCAAATTCCGAACAGACTCATATTACGAACACTTGGTTTTTGTATGGTAATTGGGTTGAAATGTTTCGCTGAAATATGTCATCAAATAATCAGGAAAAGGCATCAATTGCAATTCAATTTGAACGTCTCCCAATCTATTTTATAGCTCGAGAGTAGTGATGATTCTCTAGTTCGAGACTAGTTAAACAAGCTCAGATAAATTTATTTTCGAAATTTTTTATCTGAATAGGATTTATTCGCGCTGTTCGGAATTTGAATCAAGGTGTTCGGAATATGAGACAGAATGAATACAGTGTTTTGCATTTGAATCAAAATGTTGTTCCATACTTTTGCGTTAAAACAACACTAAACAAGTTAAAATAAACCTTATTAACGGCACACCCAACAGCTAACAGTTAGGCTTTGCGAGGAAATTAGAATTTTCACAAATATCGACTAATTTGTGCCCCTCAGAGGCATGTGAAGTCACAGCTGGCCTTAAGTGTTCGGAATATGAGTCAAAACGGTATATTGTAATTTTGAGATTACTTAGAGACTACTCAAACGACTTGTATATTTTTTCAGAGACACTCTTTGTAGCCTGATATTGTATAGCCCACATTTTATATTATTTTTTGATATATTGAGTAAAAAACAAAATGACGGCCAACAAATTAGTTTATGTAAGGAATATATTCAAAACCAGAAGACCAATGGTCAATGCGGATACAGATTACAAAAAAAGAAGAGTTTTTTTTTTAGAACTTGCGAAAAAATATCGAGACACATAAAAATAACCGTGATTTGAATATTTTTTGTGGTGAAAAATTTAAGCTGCACTCGTAATTCTAATTGAATATGAAGGATTAAAAACGCATAATTTTAATGTTTCGCAATAAAAATGAAAATTGAATACAAAGAAAACTGTGGCCCTTTTTCCATGTTACTCCGGAAAGATCGAAGGTACACAACGAAAGAAAACTAGTGATTTTCGTCAAGCCTGCCCTGATTGTCGTTGGCAAGCTGGAGTTATCTTGCAGTTTGAAGGAAACCTTGTTCCATATTTCATGTGTAGCACGGTAAAAACAAGCAAGGTATTATACTCCGAAAAATGACATTTGGCAGTGACGTCATTCCTATCGTAAACTCGAACGAGTGCAAAAGAAAGCAAGGCTAGCTATCTTCTACTATCCTGTAAGCCCCATGCTTGGCGATAGGAATGACGACACATGTTATGATTGAAAATCGTTATTTACACGTGGCAATAGCCTACCTTGTTGAGTATACCGTGATGTGTAGTATATGTGCCTCCCTCCCAGCTCCTGCCTATTCATGCTGCTTCCGGTAACGAAAGGTTTACTTCGTTTTTGACAAATACCAATTGCCAAATTAAAACTTCTTAGCAATCATCGACATCTTCTGTCCAAAGGTTTTCGAGTCACCATTCGATACTGACGATGGATGAATGTGTTCCCCAAAACACGGTCCTTCGTGCGGCGTCTTCTGGTGGCTGGACGGAGTTTTTTTGTGTGGGGGGATTGGGAATCGAACCCATGACCTTCCACTTACGAAGCGAAAGCGTATTCTCGAGGCTACGGGAACACTTACCCTATAACAATAATAATAATTTTAGCACTGAAAAGTACTGTTTTTGTAGCACTGAAAGTACTGTTTTATTGCTTTAGGTAGTTTTTAAAAAACTTCCAAGAGCAGAGAGAATTCGTGTACGCACAGCACGAAGGTACAATGCGCACTGAATTTGTTATTCTAATTTTGATCATATCTCGTTGTGACATACGTCACAGATTTAAATACAATAGGGGTATTCACTAAACGGCGTAAATCCCCGCGTATATCGTGATTAATTGATATCCTTTAATCTTTTTACAAAATTGCGTAAACTGTGAAGGAAACATTTCAAGTTGTTGAAATTCGTCAGTTAACCAATCTCGGAAAGCGTTGTTTATTGTAGCAACTGTCGTCTTAATAATAACGAACAAACATTTTTCCAATAGGCCTATGGAAAATTAAGTCAACAAAAATGAGTTTAAGATTTGCGAGTAAGAATTTTAAAAAGATGATCTTACGAGGTCTTATAAGCCTTAAGAATGCATGAAAATGAATTTTGCCAATAATTTGGATGACCTCCGAAGAATGTGGCCCGAGGAGAGCAGATAGTGATGCAGCTGATGGTGATTGCGCTTCAAGAACGTGTGTCAAGTCAAGTAGTGTGTGAAACGTTTTAATTCCTCTATCCACTTTATGCTACCCAATTGGTCATCATTTGATTTCAATTTTTTATCGATTTTGGTTTTAAATTTATATCTTGCATTTAATTACTTGAATGTTGGAATTCACACTAATAGAACTTAATGAAACACTTTTGCTGCACTTAATATTACTCAAATCTGTTCAACTCCTAAATGCACTTTATTATCACATTATTAATTTTCAATAATTATTAAGATAGCGGCAAAATCTAAACATAAACCTTTCATTTTTCTCATTCCATTTTTCAAGCTAAAAACAACAATAACCCTTGAAATGGCATACCTTTGTGATGGGTAACTAGATTATTGGTTTCCCATTTGACATCGCACTGAATTAGAAAAGGCACGGTGCTCCAATTACCGTTATTATCAAATAAAATATACCATCCAAACGGCAGATGATTCCTGATGTTGTTCGGCATCTCAGGGCCGAATTTGAAAAAATCCGTAGTCAGAATTTTGAGCTACGCCCTTTTAAAGTTTAAATGATAGAAGTCACATGAAGTATGCCTCTTTAACTTGTTTAAACAAACAGATTATATTAAAATTTTGCAATTTTTTTTATCTTGTTTTAGATAATGAAAAATACATTTCTCTGGACCAACATTTGAAAAGAATCAGTGCTTTGTTTAGTTATTACTAATCAGCCAATATACGAAAAATGATATCTACCAATCTAATGCTTGATAGTGATTTTAGGAAATTGTCCAAAGCATTTAATTATGTATGAATAATTCTTGAACAGGACATACAGATACGCCTTTTTGAAATGTATGGAAAGAATATTGCTTGGTGAATTTCGTTTCATCTAAAATCAACTGTTAGGCGCATACATAATCATTACACCTTTGCGGTTGTTCATACTTCATTCAATTGAGCAAGTTGTATAAGAGGGATGATTCATATATTACGTAATGCAAAATTATCAAAATTGAGACCCTCCCCCACGTAACAGCTTTTGTATGGAAAATTTAAAAATTGTGTATGAACCGTAACACTACCGAAGACCCTCTCCCTCCCCCTATTGCGTTACGATCCGTTATATTTGAACGATCCCAAATTTGTATGTACACATATTGTCTAGACTGACATGAGAAAAGGGTCAAAGTATAATTGAAATATATACAAATCAATGTAGCTGAACAATAACTGTATCAAAGTTGATAGAAACACTCGAACATCA